>NC_090930.1:879514674-879817799 GCF_040938575.1 Ambystoma mexicanum
TAAAATCACTTGTTATAGCAAATCAGAAAATGTTCTGCTGTAGGAATAAAAAGGTTGAACCATACCAACATTAGCAGGGCAATATTTTAAAAGACTTGTATTACATTGCTAGACATGAGTTCTTCAAAGTCAGATGGAGGTAAAGCAGTGTTGGGGAGAATTCTCATTTCTGTGCCAATTTCCCTTCAGCCTAAGAGACCGCCAGCTCTTTTGATGAACTTTAGGACTTTTACATTTTTCTCCTGGAGTGAATGAGCCCCTTTTCTCACTCTCTCATGTGTTTTGACCTGAATTCGATTATGTGTTTCCGTTGTTTTTGAAGTCTGACAAACTCCATAGGGATCTACTTTTTGTATGGTGACAGAGCGTCTTCAGCACAGTGTCAGAGAAATCCTTTAGATTTCTCATAAGGTTTAAATACATTTTCTTGTGTGAACTACTGTTCCCAAGAATAGTAAAGTGAAATTGACTTTACTTACCTTTTCTCTTTGTAGGTCCAGCACACACCATCTTATGTGGGGTGCTGGGGGGTTACTTAGTAGCCCCCTTTCCTACCTACTCATGTAACTTCTTTTATGTTACCCTCACTACTTTAAATGGCTGGTGGAAGTGGTTTCATGTTCCTACCATTGTGCTTTTCTACCGCAGGCCGAATCCTCTGCTGCTGTACAGCACCCACGGGTGACCATTTTGTCAAAACGGACCGGCCTTTTTACACCATTTTCTGTTTGTGAGGTCTTTCTTGGGTTTTACTCTGTGCACCAAGCCAGGTTTGAGCCCTTTGTTCGTTTTGCCTTTGGCGATGTTAGGGAGAATTATCAGAAATGATCCAATTCCTCTCTACCTTAGAGACCCCCAGCAACTTTGCTGGATTCTGAGGACCTGAATTTTGAACCTGGAGAGAGTGAGACCCTTTTTCCCCACTCTCTCATGTATTTTAATGTGATTTTAATCACAGTGTTTCTTCTGGTTATGGAGTCTGACAAACTGCATAGGTATATTTTACAGTGCAGTGACACAGGGAAGTCTTTCAGATTTCCCCAAGGTTTAAATACCTTCTCTGGGATAAACTACTGTTTCCCAGAGCAGAAAAGTGAAATTTACTTACATTTGTAACTTTCTAGACCCAGCACACACTATCTTACAATAGGGTGATGGAGGGGTTATTTTGTACCCCCTTTGTCTAGCTTCTCATGTAACATTTTTATGTTACCCTTTCTCGATGAATGGCTGGTGACAGTGGTCTACTTTTTACTACCATTGTGTTTTTACCGCAGGCTCCGTTCGCAGCCATGGTAAAGCACCCATGGGTGCCATTTTTGTCGAAATGTCTCCGGTCTGCTTTTTTCGCCATTTCTTTGTGGAAAGGTGTTTCTTGAGATTTACTCTGCCAGGTCTGGTCCCTTTGTTCATTTTGCCTTTGGCGGGATACACGAGTGAAGCCCGCTTCTGGCTCCAGGGTGTCTGACGGGGGCAGGAAGCGAGGGAGGTGCCCAAAACACCCTGTGCTTAGTCTCCTAGGAGACAGGAATGCACTCTTAGGTGATTTGGCAGCTGGCTGTCCGGCAAGGACAGCCACCCTGATGGGTGACTGAAAGCTAGGCTGGAATGAATGGGAGAAACCTGCATAAAAGGTGAGGCTTTTTGGCTTGGAAGGCAGAGTCGACCACTGGACGAAGGAATCCAAAGAAGAACTTGAAGAGGACGCCTGCTGCAACTCCTGGACCGTTGGTTTTCCTGGTGAAGCCTCCTGCTGTGCTGAAACTCCAATTCGTATCGACAGAGAAGCCCCTGCAAGGACGACTTCTCCCTTTGAGTTGGTGGGACCAATCAACTCCAAAGTAAGCCACCTGGACATCCTCTCTGAGCTGGTTGAAATCCCACTGCAGTTGCTGCTGGAACCGAATAGCAGGGGAGAGGAACACCAGATTGTGTGCGTTGCTTTTAAGCTGGCCAAGAGCTCCAGGAAGATCCTCCAGACTCCCAGGAAGCAGGACTGACCGAGCTTGAGCCCCCCCAACAGAGTGCAGGACCACAGATGCAAGGAAAGCCTATCTCGACAGCCAGGAACCGCGGTGGTGCCATTTGCGGTAGTTGCGAGTAGTTGAAACACCCAAGTGCCACTTGTTTGAAGATTGCCAGTTGCCGTCGGTGACCGTCCCATTACAGTGCAGGGGTCCCCGGACGTCCTCCCCATGACTGTGGCCCTGGAACACCAGGATCTGCAGAGCTGTACAGGAACAGAAGTCACCTGCTGCCCTTTTCTTCAACCTAAAGGTACTGTAAAGTCTGAGAGAACTTACCTCTTGTTGTGCTGCCTTGCTTGTACTCATTGGAGACTTGTCTCGGTTGCTCTTGTAGAGTTGCTTGCAGCTTCTCTACCTCACAAGCCTAATTAGCTTGGGGCCCTACTTTGATTTCTTCTATTCTACAAAGACATTTTAAACATTGGGGGGAAAAAAGACTTTCTACTCACCTGCAAGAAGTGCTTCAGATCACCTTGACTTTTGCCAACTTAACATTGGCTGGCCTGGGTCCCTGAATGACTTCTCTCCCTTGCTTATGTATTTTGTCTTCCTTCCAGGAAAGGGTTAACTGACTTTGCATGGGGGTGGGGCGGTTGTCTTGAAAGTACAGAATAACTGTGTGAATATTTGTTTTATTCTGAATTCTCTTCTCTTTAACACTACTCCCAAGAATATTCTAAATGCAACAGTGATATATTAATGTCAACAACACCCTAGCGATTGAAGTCCCCCTGAAGGTCTAGGTAGTGACTGTATGCCATCCCAAATGGGTATTTGCTGATTTAGAAAAGTGTGTATTTTTGGCGTGTATTTGTGTGTTGCTTTATATTGCTCCCTTCTGAAGAAGGCTTATTCTAACTAACAAATGAATAATTGTTTAATCAAGAAACCTTGTGTGTAAGAGTTTATTTGAATACTTGTCATTGTGAACCTCTATGCAACTCCCATACAGCTCACATTGATCTCCCTTGAGATAAACCTGGCTACTCGACCAAACTACCAACCTGTGTAGTACAGACTTATACCAAAGGTTGGGTTCCTATTGCCAGGAGGTCAATTGGGTTGTTGTAGTGCACCCAAAGGGTACTGCATACAATCTTACCTAACAGGCGGGCTTCAGTACTGAAACCCACCTCTGGCTACAGTGTGTCTGGAAGGGCAGGAATTGAGGGAGGTTCCCGAAAATCCCCCGTCCTTTGTCTTTAGGAATGCCTGAATGAACAATCTGACAAAGAAACCGTGAACTAAGCTTGCTGCATTCTCCTGGACCGTTGAACTGCCCGGTGAAGCCTTGCTGCTGTGCTGAAACTCTTTCGGATTGACAAGAGACTCTCCGGAAGGGACGACTTCTTCCCTCAGCAGCGTGCAGGACTCAAGGAGTGAAGGAAGCCCAACCGGTATGCAAGATCCGCAGTGGTGCAGTTTACTGAGCGCTGAAACCGTGAAGTGACGCTGATCCGAAAAGAGCACATAGCTGCCGCCGACCTTCGAATTGCTGCAACAGGAGTCCCCAGACGTCCTCCCTCTTGTCCCCATGACTGAGGCACAGGAACACAGGATCTGCATCGCTGCAACCAGACAGAAGCCAGCTGGACCACTCTTCTTCTAACCAAAGGTACTGTTCTGAATTGGGGTATTTACCTCAGTGTCTGTAGCTTGCTCTGCTCAGTTGAGACTTGCAGTAGCTGCTTTGCTAGAGTTGATTCCAGCTCTAACCTTCACAAGTGTAACAGGTTGTGACCCTACAGTGATTTTTCCTTCAACAAACTAACTTTGTGCAAGACGTTTACTATCTAAGAAGTGCCTCAGCCCCATAGACTTTGCTCCAATTGACATTGGCTGTTCCGGCTCCCCGCAGACCTCTTCTAGTCCATTTAACTTTGTTTCTTACTGTCCCTCATAGGTGATGCATTGGTTTTAAACTAATATTGCTGGGAAAGGTTTTTATCTATACTTCATTGGAAGATTTGAAGTGCTCACATGCTCTGAGAACCTATTTAACCTTTTTCCTTCCTCTAACCTTTCCGCCAATCTCAGATCTACAAGAAGCTTTTGTGGGTCAAAAAGGTTTCAGGGACCTTGTGAAAGGCTCATTATGGGCGCAAAAGCGCTAGGCCTGGACAAACGGTACGGGCGAACACCCAAACACGGTAATCGACACTCCAGCAGCAAAGGAGCAACAGAATGACTTGCAGTATGTACTACGAGTTAGAGAGAACCTGAGGAGTTGTGAGAAGATGCAGTTGAATTCTTTCACGGTGCAGCAGCAGTGGACCTGGTCTCCTCTTCCTTGGTCATGGTGATGAAAGAAGGGACTCTGCAAGGGATGTCGCAGTAGCGGTCTAGAGAAAGGACTCCCAGCAAAGGATTCTTCATGCTCCGTCGTCAATCTGCAGTTTTGGCACCTTTTCACAGGCTCCACAGAGGAACGCTTGGTCAATCTGCCTCAGTGATTCTTTGGTCCTGCACTCTGGTGAGGGGCCTTTCGAGGAGGGGGATCTTACCCCTGGAGGGCCAACAAGAGTCCACCAAAGTTCTTTGAGGATTTGTTCACGGGAAGACAATGCACTGTAATATGGTTGGAGGTCCCAGGGTATTGGCGGTTTCCAGCCCAGAAAGGTTGCAGCACATCATGGGATGGCTCGTCATGCAGGTCGTCCGATGGCCGATTGGTCCACCAGCCAAAGGGAAGGAGTCATCCTCTTCGGAACTGCTCTGTCGATTAGAAAACAGGGTCAAGACAGCAGTGGCCCTCTTGGCGGTTGCTGAAAGGGGCTGCAGGCATCTCTGGTCGCCGTCTTCTTTGGTGCTTCAGTTCCAATAGTCTACTTGTCTTCTGCCTTAGGACCCTTGCCTTTTATCAGGATTTCACACTCATCCTCTGCAAAAACTCCCTGTAGTTTACATAAAGTGCTGGGTAGCTGTCCAATTAGGACAACAAGCCTCCTCCCATTCCCCAGTGGGAAGGTGGGAAGTGTTTCCTTTCAGGCACACAAGAAGACAAAGGATAGAGTTTCGGGGTCCTCCCATGGCTCCTGTCCTCGCAGACAATGGAGCCTCGGCAGCCTACAGAAAGGGTTCCTGACGAAGACAAAACTCAAACCAGGACCCACCCTTCCCCACCTGGAATGATAGAAGGGCCAAGAAAGGATAAGCACACAAGAAATGGTGATGAAGAAAGACGCCACCATTGTGGATCAATTGTGACCCTTCTGTGCATAACCGCAGATGTGGAGACAGCCTGCAAGCAACAATTGCACAAAAGTCAGTAGAACACGTCCACTGCCACCAGCCATGAATATATGCTTGTCACTAACAGAAATTGTACAGGGGCAGAGAAAAAGAGGATACATGGTAACCCCTCAACACTCCAATAGGGTGGTTTGTGCTGATCTCTCAAAGGGAAAAGCTAAGGAGGATAAAGAGTGTCCGCCTAACCTTGAGAACAGTAGTTCTTAAGGAAAATAAAATATAACAATGAGAACCTGAAGGGCTCCCAGCAACACTGCACAAAAAGGTGCTGTGTGGTGCAAAAGTGAAACACAATGCCTTTAAAAAGTATGGTTGAAAGCAAGACTCCATAAACCAAAGAAAAAAACACAACAAACAGGGTTGCCTTGGTTAGAGCAAAAAGAATGAATGAATGGAAAAAGACTCCCCTCATTCATAAGAGCAAGAAAAAGGTCCAGGAGTCTAGTAAAAAAGTGTTAGGAATCTCGCAGGTAGAGGGGATTCGACAGAGCAATGAACAAACTCCCCAACAGTACAAAACCTAAAGGCAGGAAGCTCATCTTAGCACTACAGTTATCCCTGTAACAGTCCATCCTCAATAGGGCAGAGTGGCCTTAACAATCCCTGGTCCACCCTGATGTCCAGAGCCAGGGGATGCAATTTCTAAGAAAGGCAGGCAGACTTTATGAGATGTTGCAGAAATGTAACACGAGTCGTAAGTAACATGTAGTGTAAGATGAGTCCTGAAGTTTAGTGGGCTCAGTCTCCTCGCCCAGGCCCTATACCATAGATCACGTGTTGAGTTGGCAAGCCGCCCGCTGACAGACCATAAATAATACATTGAACAAGCAAACTAATGTTCTTAGCAGTCTGCTGATGCCAAGTGTGAGAATTGCTTTAATTTAATTTTCAAAATGTTTGAATTCTCCTTACTTTATTGCACTCATTTCGGGTTCACCCCCAAACTACTGTTACGATTTCACTTTGAGGGAGAACTGGTTTGATGCAGTAGTAGTGGAACAGGGAGAAATCATCTGTCCCATTTAAGGTGCAGTCTGAAATATTGCATCAGGTGGGTCTGCTCTACCTGGTTTTATTTTTCTCTCTTAGAAGGGTTTTTATATACAAGTGGCGAGTGGTTTAGGGACCAAACTGCAGGTTTTCACCAAAAACGAAGATCAATTCTCACGACTAGCATGACTGCAGTTAAGCATCACTCTTAGAAGGGGTAGGCAATGGTTATGAGTACAGAAGTACAGATCACTCACAAGCATAAAACTGTCCAGATACTGAGAAATAGATGGACACACACACACTATATATATTTTTATATAATGACAGGGCGCATGGCATAGCCAAGGTTAAAATTAATTGTTTATGGAGTGTCAGAAAATACACTTCATATAATTTACATCGCCTAAAAACTTGCATCAAAGTGATGCCTGACTGATGTCAGTTTTCAGGAGAGGTAATGGATGTGTGTCTTTTATACAAGCTGTACAAAGAGGCTGCCAACAATTCAGAACAAAGGCTGTATACTGTGGGAGGCGTAGATGAAGGACAGTCCATCATCAGTAATATTAGATTGGGTGAGGGATGTTATGTTATTTTGCATTTATATAGCGCCTTATATACCGTTGGTATGGTCTGAAGGCGCTGGTAGGTTGAACGCCCTTGGGAACCGAAGTTCAGGTCAGTAGAGAGAGTAGAGGGAGTCCAAAAGTGCGTGTGCGCACCAGGTATGTGTGCAGCTGGTGCGGAAATCGAGTGGTAGCTGCTTCTTAGCTGTAGGTGTGGTGGTTGAGAGGTCAGGAGTATGTTCGCTCTGGTCGGTTTTACCCAGAACGAGTGTGGCTGCGTTAGGCCTGAGGAGAACACCTGGCTGGGGGGGTGTGAAACCAGCAATGATTACTTAGAGTGATGTGGAGTAAGCGGGAGATGTAGATATGAGAACAGTTATACCAAATGGTGTCATAGTATCTCTGTGTTCTAGATGAGTGGTGGTGTAAGGGGGAGAGTAAGCGTGGGGTGTGGTATGATGTATGTTTTCAAGTGTTTCCTTCATTCCAAAGCATATTAAGTATCGTCCGTTCCTCATACTCGTCCGTTCCTCATACTCGTCCGCTCCACACATTCGTCCAGTCATTATCGTCCAGTCCGCACACTCGTCCAGTCCGCACACTCTTGTAGTTTATACTCGTCTAGTCTACATACCGGCTCCAGATAGGGCACTCGTTCAGTCCACAATGGTCGTCCGGTTCATCCACTCATCGGAAAAGCCAACTACTCGTCTGCTCTGTCTGTTCATCCATTCCATACACTCATCTGCTCTATGTTTTATGTCCGCTACATAGATTCATCTGTTAGGCACACTCGTCCGCACCACACATTTACCCGCTTCACCCAATCGTCCGCTCCATATATTCATCCGCATCAGACACTCGTTCGCTCCATATACACATCCGTTCCATACGCCCATCCACGCTACACATTAACTCATCCGCTCTCCACAACTCATCCGCTCTCCAGTCTTAACCGCATGCTTCCGTTTAGTGTATTTGTCTTTTCTGTACGCTTCATCCATTCTAACTATTTCATTTATGTCATTCACTGTATTCTCTTATCATTCATTATGTCCCTTTCATCGGTTCAGATCTCCAAGTTTCTCAATGATTCACTGTTTTGATCTACTTTACTCGTTTAGGCCTGTTTTGTCTTTCTAGTTTACATTCGAGTTTATTTAGCTGTCATTTCTCGCTTCATGTAGTTTGATGGGTCGGTATTATTGTGATGATGCTAGATTGGTTTTATGGGAAGAGCCAGGTTTTCAGTAGTTTGCGGAAGGACGCGCAGCAGGAACATCTGAAGGGCCCATGTAAACTTGCTATGGAAATGGTTGACTCCAGAATATCTTAGTGTCCAACTGGGTTCATAATTGCTGGAAGCCATTTACCATAAACTCTGTTTGGCTCCCAAGGCAACTGGTTCCTTAGAAACATGCATATGTGATTGTTGGGACAGTGTTTCTGAAGTCCAACTAAGGGCTTAATAAAACCATTCAACTGAGGCAGTACAAGACTCCATTCTTAGTATAAGGCTGTACCACCTGGGTTCAGGGTAGCGTAGACAGAGCAGCCAGGCTTATTTTAGGAGGGAGAGAGGGCTGTAGAATCAATACAATGAAATTGTACTACAAATGTTCCAAAGAGAAACAAACACTATGCATTGTAAAACTAAATGGATTATTTAAATACAAGTAGACCCAGATTAATCTTGGGGGAAATAATTACTATCACAGATCATATAAACACATTACAGAAAAACACAACACTTTGCTTGAAGGTACCCAGACCAAAGCATATAACACCTAACAGGAGTTCTAGGGAAGTCAAACCAAAAGTTACTTTTTAGATTACTTTCAGTAATATAAGGGCAGACGACCCTAGCAGTTGCACCGTGACTCTCAGCAAGAACTCACTTAGTAAACCAACTGGACAATAAACATTTTGCGAATAGTCAAAGACAGATTCTAGGAACAGTATAAACCTATAAATCTCAGGATAACAGTTATTCTAGGGGAGTTGGACTTTGGGGGTGTAATATTCAATTACAGTTGTTTTTCAGTTCACAGACTAAGGGAAGCAATAACTAACTTAATTTAGGATAACACAGTTATACTCAACGTAAGTCAAACCTATACACTTTTTAAAAGAGCTGTCAGCGACTTCAAGGAAGGTATAAACCCAAGACCATTTTTGTGTCTGTCTATAACAGACAGACCAGGGAAAGCAAAAGCCAGTGTTACACTTTATGAATGACTCAGTTATTCTAGGTAGGTAAAACCTAATGCAGACATATTCTGGACAGTCTAACAGCAAGTCAGGGGAAGAAAGACCCATTGGGGGACACTCATACATTCATCCTAATAGGAAAAGTGAAGTGAATCCAACAGCATTACTTTTGGGAAGAAGCACAACCAAATCACATGCGAGTAATATACCTTACATCTACTTTCTGTTAGAATGGCGAAGGTTTCTAAGGGAAGAAAGATGTTACATACATTCAGAATGGCAAAACATTTCTAAGGTAAGTAATAACTTTTGCAACTGTTCACTTTGAGAGTTACAGTTACCAACCAACTTCCTTTGCAAGTAAGTCACTTTTAAACACTTAATCTCTTTTCTGGGCAGAAGGCCCAATCCTTAGAAGTATTTCCCTTATTCTTGGAGCATGAATGTTCTGAGTGGCAGAAGGGGGTTTACTAGGGTCTAGTGTCCAACAGGCAGTGTCAGGCTAGGTTCTTAAGTAGCCTAAGTCAGAGTTCCTAAGGAAGACGGTTAGAACAAGTAAATACTTTACTTTGTTGAGGGTCCAGGGGCTTCACAGAAGACACACTATGAGGATTCCAGCAGAGGCCTGAGTGCACTGGACGAGAAGAGGGGCCTGGGTGCACTGGACAAGAGGGCTCCGAATCACAGAAAACACAGCAAAACTGCACAGGAAACACAAGAGATTTAAGGTAAGTAAACACCCAAGCCAGCACAGAAGATTTTGCAGCAGGAGGACTTCAGGTTCTTCAGGCAAAAACCTGGCCATTCAATTCCTTCATCAAGAAGACCGGACACTGGAAGGACTTTTGCAGCAAGGATCACAGGGAAGGCTCTAGGCAAGGTTTCCTCATTATGGGATGCAGCTCTGTGGATTTGGGGCCTTTTTCAGGAGCACAGAAGACAGAATATCGCCAGTCGAATTCTCATTGTTTGCAAGGTCCAGCACTCTAGTGAGGGGGACGTTTCAGACTGGAATCATGTCCGGGCTGGAATCATGGAGATCGAGCAGGATATGCCCACGAAGTTTCAGCGAGATTCCAATTCGGAAGACCCTGCACTGCACAATGGCACAAGGTCACAGGGGATTGAGGCATTGCAGCCTTGCAAGTTCGCAGCATTCTGTGGGATGGCTCAAAATGCAGGTCTTCTTGAGTCTAGTGGGTCCCACCAGGTTCTGGGTCGTTGTTTTCAGAGTCCCCAGGTCGATTGGAAGGAAGGGCTACAGCAGGCTCTGGTTACACAGCAGGCTCTTTGGTCGCTGGAAATCATGTCAACCGCAAATTCTTCAACTTCCTCTTCGGTTTTGGTTTCAGTGGTCGACTACCTCTTCAGCTTCCAGGTTCGGACTGTTATGCAGGAACCCAGCCAATCAAACAGTCTTGCAACATTCAAACTTGGGGGGTGGGTGGGAGGGTGGGGACTGGGGCAGCAGCCCAGTCGTCAGGCTGGAAGATAAAGGGTAGCAGAGTTTTGGGCTCCTCACTCGCTTTCTGCCTTCAGACACTTTGGATCCTGGGCGGGGGTCCACAGGACTCACGCCAAAGATAAAGAAATCACACAAAGGTTTTTCCCACCCTGGAGGTCAGGGAAAGGAACAAGAAAGTACAAGGAACTTTAAAATGGCAAAAAAACAAGACAGGGGCCATTTTGGTAAAATGCGCACCGATGGGTGCCTTTATCAGGGCTGTGCAAACAGCCCGCGGTAAAGGTGCACTGATTAATAAATAAAAAGGTTCACTGCCACCAGCCATTAAAGGCAAGTTTGTCCTTTTAACAAATGTAACATTTAAAATGAGAAGGGGATACACTCAGTGGGCCTGATTCACATAAGCATGGTATAATGGTGCAATGCCATAGGGAATTGCTCTGTGAATCAGGACCAGTATCTCCCCAGCACTCCACATAAGCTGGGTGGTGCTGGTCTTGCCTAATAAAATGTAAAAGGTATCCAAAGAGCCGTGCTAGCATTGGGAACTGTAGTTCTCACAATGTTAGCCAGAGAAACATAAAAGGGGAGTCCCGAAGGCATCCCGGCAACAATAGGAACTCTGTACTCTGGGTTCACAGTGACAAGTATTCAAATAAACTCTTACACACAAGGTTTCTTGATTCAACAATTATTAATTCATCAGTCAGTTAGAATAAGCCTCCAGAAAGGGCAATATAAAAGTAACACTCAAATACACTTCAAAACATACACACACTCTTGAGATTTCTAAAATCAGTAGCTACCCATTTGGGGTGGCCCACAGACACTACGTACACCCTCAGGTGACTTCAATAGTTAGGGTACTGGGGACATTAATATATCACTGTTGCATATATCAATGTTGCATTTAGAATCAGTTTTAGGACGTTTTAGGAAAAAGATTATTAGAACAAGAGATCACACAAATATTCTGAAGCAGGTATTTGAGTGTTACCGTTATATTGCCCCTTCCGAAGAATTCTTATTCTGACTAAATTAATAATTGTTTAATCAAGAAACCTTGTGTGTAAGAGTTTATTTGAATACTTGTCACTGTGAATCTCTGTGTAACTCCCCTACAGCTCACATTGACCCCTCTTGAGATAAGCCTGGCTGCTCAACACGCTACCAACCTGTGCAGTACAGACTTCTAAACAAGGTTGCGTTACTCTTGCCAGGAGGTCAGGGTTGTTGTAGTCCACCCAAAGGGTACTGCATACAATCTTGCCTAACACTAGTAGCAGGCGACGAGGATTTATTGTAGAGCTGTTACACTAAGAATTTACTTTGCTTTTGTTCTTCTAAAAACCTTCACAAGCCTAAGCGCCACTAGAAAAGCAATTGTACGAATGGACTGAAAAAAAAAAGTCAGAACGCACAAAAAGTTTGAAAAAGGCTACAACCAAAGGTTCGAACACCAAAAGTTCGAACCTTTGTTGGTAGGATGAATTGAAGGTAAGTTTAAAAAAAAAAAAAAAAAAGAGACTGCTGGGGCGTCCCCCGCAACATCCAGCTCACTATACCTTATAGTATAGTGAGCAGGGGTTGTGGGGGAAACCCCTGCAGCCTTCCATAAAAAGAAAAAAAGAAAAAGGACCCTGCAGCGCCGGTTCCCGATCACAGGAGTGAAAGGGAATTGGCGCTGCAGGGACTCAGCGTCAGAAAAGGTAAGTAGGGTTTATGTTGGAGGTGTGGGTGGGGGGGTGTGGGTTTGGTTGTGTTGGGGTTTTTTGTGTGTTCGCATGGGAAATGTATGAACCTTTTGTGGTTCGTACATTTCACATGCAAACTTTTCCGTTACGGGAAAATCAGCCGCAGTCGGATCACGTAGATCCATTGAAACATGCCAAATATGGATAACTTCAGTCAGGAAGCCCTGATTATTTTGACAGTAGAGCAACTGAAAGAAATGTCCCCGTTAAAGGAATGAAAAAGGAACTAATTGCAAGATTGTCGAATCATCAAAGTCTGGGTAGTAGGCACCTACCAACCCAGGAAATGTGGAAAATGATATTGGGGATGATAATGCAGAATCTAACTCTGATGTCTTAGAAGAGGGAGAGGAGTCTCAGGAAGAGAGCCCCTCTTTGCCTAAACCTTTAGCCACTGGGACCCCCACAAGGTCAATCAATGAGTCCAGAATTTGTGTCTCTTGATAAAATGAGACTTGAGTTAGAATTCAAAAGATTACAAATCCAAGCTGAAACCAAACATCAGAAACTCAAACTAATGGAAATGTAACATGCTCTTGAAATGAAGAAATTGGCTCTTGAAAATGTTTCTATCCCAGAGTCTTTTAGGTCTTCCAAAGAGACATTGCATGCCTAAAGAAGCAGCGAGTATGTATGAGAAACTTGATATTTTGGATTGGTTGGGTGCTTTTGAATATAACTATGGGATTCAGGTTTCACAGGGAATCAGTCGATTCCTTGGCTTTTTTTAGGCTCCCCCAGGATGCAACTGATGCTGTAATGGAGGTGGGTGAACTTTAAAGATTCCAGTATTTAAATGTGAAGCTAGCTGTGATAGCTAGATTTGGGAAAACTCCTTCCCAGTACCTTGAGCGGTTTAGGACCTTCAAAAAGACTGATGGTACCGGTAGGGTTACCTGGGTGTGTGAATGTTTGAAAAAACCTAGATGGTTGGGCTAATGGTTACAGAGTGAACTCCTTTGAAGGAATGAGAAATCTATTTTTGTTGGAGTCTATTTTTGATGCCTGCTCTCCTGAGCTGAGACAGCACTTGGCTGACTCAAAAGAGATTGATCCCAAGAAGCTAGCAAAAGCTGCTGACTTGTGGGTTGCCAACAGGGCTACTCAAGGATTCTGGGGCCACTCATTGCAAGTTGATTTACTATGCGATTTCTTTGTTGAGCGTCACTGCGTAACTGACAGGGTCTACTACCCTTGTATTATAGAATGTAATCCAAAAGTAACTTCGTTTTACTCCCCAAGAATAGGTGTGACAAATACTGAATGGGTATATTGTTTGACTTCCCTAAAATTGCTGTTAGATATTCTGAAGGTGTATGCTTTGGTCTGTGTAATAAATGTGTTTATGACTCTACAACTAGCACTTAACAGATTCTATAACCAGTAGTGCTTACCCCAAGACTTACCTTGTATTTAAATTAAACCTTCATTTTTTAATAATACTCCTGGTTTTAAGTGTTTTTATTGAATCCGTGGTGTACTACAGGTTCAGTGTACTTTCCTACAGCCATTTTGCCCTCCTAAAATAACCCTGGCTTCTCCGTCTACACTACCAGATACTCAGGTGGCATACTAGAGTCTTGTACTGCCTCAGTTGAATGGTTTTAGAAAGCCCTTAGTTGGACGTCAGAAAAACTGTCCCAACACATATTACTGTGTATATATGGTACACATGGTCTTCCCAAGTTGGACTGTGGATTAGAATGTTGTCGATGTATGCCCCGCAGAATTCCAAATAAGGCTGGAGAATCCTATCAATCAGCCTTTGGAAAATTGCTGGGGAAGCATGCAACCCAAAAGGTAAGACTTTAACCGGATATAGACTTAGCGGGGTGCCAAAGCAGTCTTTTCTTTATCTGGTCCATGTGGGGGAACATGCCAGTACCCTTTGGTTAAGTCTAGGATGGACAAATAGATGGCACTACCTAATTTGTCAATAAGGTAGTCAATACGAGGCATTCGCAAGGCGCTGAAGGCTGAGATGTTATTCGCCTTTCAGAGGTCTATATGGAACCACCAGCTCTTGTTTGGCTTCTCCACTAATACAATGGGGGAGGACCAGGGACTGGTAGATGGCTCAATTATGTTGGCCTGGAGAATTTGCTCCACTTCTTTGATGACAATTGTTAGGACAGTTTATCTGAAGTGCTACCAACTTTGTCAAAACCATTCAACTGAAGCAGAACAAGACTCCACTCTTAGAATAAGGCTGTACCACCTGAGTACATGGTAGCGTAGACAGGTAGCGTAGACAGAGCAGGCAGGCACATTTTAGGAGGACGAAAGAGCTGTAGAATCAGTACAAATGAAATTGTAATACAAATGGTCCAAAGAAACACTATTGTTAGCCAAGATATGTATGCAGTACCTTTTGGGTGCACTACCACAACCCTGACGACCTGGCAGTAGAAACTCAACCTTTGGTATAAGTCTGTACTATACAGGTTGGTAGCGTGCTGAGCAGCCAGGCTCATCTCAAGAGGGGTCAATGTGAGTTGTAGGGGAGTTGCAGTGGCAAGTATTCAAAAACTCTTACACACAAGGTTTCTTCATTAAACAATTATTAATTCATCAGTCAGTTAGAGTAAGCCTTCTTCAGAAGAGGCAATATGACATATGATTGTATCTGCTTAGATTCACATGCTGTGCATATGGTCCGACATCTAGTGGTAACCGCGGAGCATTGCATCTTGTCTTTCGGGGACCGAAAGGGGACGTCGGCATAGGCGTGTCTGTAACACTATCCCTATCGTGACGTGTAGTGTACCCAAAATCCCTCACGCAACGAGGTCCCTCCGATTGTATTTTTTCTGATATGAGGGAGCTCCAGGCTATTGTGAGCGAGTACATGAAGAGAGAAAGTAAGAAGTCTATGTTCCTTCCACCCCAAGCTGGGAGGCAGGGAGGGCGCATGTGAATCTAAGCAGATACAATCATCAGAAATGCTGTTACGGTGAGTAATGCATGTCTTCTGATGCTTGTTAATCTGCTTAGAATCACATGCTGTGCATAGACTAGCGAGAAGTACCCGGAGTTGGAGGTGGTTTATGAGAAGGAACAGTAGAGAAAAGATGTTTTAGTACTGCTTGTCCCACCTGAGAGTCAGATCTAGATTGAGTGTCTAGGCAATAGTGTTTTGTAAAGGATTGTACAGAACTCCAGGTTGCCGCTTTGCAAATGAACACGAGGGGAACATTTGCCATGAATGCTATGGAATCCCTAGTGCCCCGAGTTGAGTGTGCTCTAGGCAGTTCTCTCTTAGCAAGAGTGTAACAGTGTGATGCATTTGACAATCCACCTTGAGATAGCAGATTTAGAGACAGGATCCCCTTCTCTGCAAGCTGCCACTGAAACGAAAAACTGGTTTGTTTTCCTCAGTGATTTTGTTCTTTCCAGGTAGAACATGACTGCCCTGCACACATCTAGTATGTGTAGGCTTCTTTCGGCCATGCTAGTGGGATTCTGGAAGAAAGGGGGTAGTTTGATCGATTGGTTCACATGGAACTTGATGAATTTAGGCGCAAATCTGGGATGAGTGCGCAGAACCACTTTATCCCTGTGGACTGTAACAAAAGGGTCTAGAACAGAAAGGGCCTGTAGTTCGCTAACCCTTCTAATAGAAGTGATAGCCACTAGGAAGGCAGTCTTGCAAGTAAGGTATTTTAGACTTGCTTTATGCATTGGCTCAAAGGGAGATACCATGAGTCTGATTAAAACCACATTAAGATCCCATCCAGGAGCTGGGTGAGAAATGGGGGATGGATTCTCTTAACCCTTTCCATAAAAGCCTTAATAACTGGTGTTTTCAACTAGGACACTTTCTGTTGTGACGTGGTGTAGGCTGAGAGAGCAGCAAGATGAACCTTTAGGGAATTGAAGACCAGTCCCGAGTCTAACAAATGGGATAAGTATAGCACAATGTGTGTGGGTGAGCAATCGATGGGATTGATGCCCTTGGTATTACACCAGTTGACAATGTTACGCTCACCTGGTATCCACGGGGACGCCACCCAGCCCTGGTTGGATGCTTTGCACTCTCGAACCCTCTCCCGGTCCCTTGGTAAGGCCTCTGGTTAAAGATGGGTCTGCAATATAGGAGAGCTGGATTCAATACCAGATTGTCTTTATGTTTTCCCACCTCCCTTGGCCTCAACTCCTTCCTCCCCCATTGGGCCCTCTCCTCACCTTAATATTGTAAGGTGGATCCTCTGTCCTGCTCCTCGTGGCAGGAGCGCGTAGATGTGGGGGGGCGAGCAGCGACAAAGTTACTTCACTGGTCAAGCCCCCCTGTGGGAATCCAGGCCTGCTGCGACTCCGTAGGTTTGCTGCTTTACAGTCTTTATATGCAGTTCTTATGTTCCTCTTAGTTCGAATAATAATGTCTTGCTTCTTTCCTTTTAGGTATGGAAAGGTATTTTGGTGTTGTCATGCAGTTTGAAGATGGGCCGGTAGGTGAAAGCGCGGTGTGCTCGATGCTGTCCGGTGAGTAATGCGCGATGCGCTGCGCTGTTTCGCCTTTTATATTGCTAACCTGTGTCTTTTGTCTCCTTGCAGGTGGCGATGTTCCTCGCCGAGCGCCGTAATGTTCCAGCAATGATACTGACCAGGAGATGACTAACTAGGTAAGAATTGTGTGGCTTTCTTCATTTGGGAGGAAACGTGAGAAAACGCTTACTAATGCTGTCTTTCTTTCTCCTCTTTCTAGGTTATGGTATTCCAGGATACATGCGGTGACGGATGATGGAGTTCGTACCTTCATGTGAGTGGAACTGAAGTCGGCGATGGATTGAAGACAGGATACTGTTCCAGGTAAGTTTCGTAGTGTTCTTTCTCTCTGCAGGTCCTTGGTTTCAGGTAAGCTGGCATCAAAGAACTGGAGTGAGCGTTACGCTGCCCACAGCAGAATAATGCAAAGCATGTTCTGTTTGGGTGTGGTTTAAATAGTCTCAGGTAAAGTAGTCCAGGTAAAATAGTCCCAGGCCTGCCACACCCAAAGTAGTCCAGGTAAAATAGTGCCAAGCCCGTCACACCCAAAAGACTAGGCCGCATAGCTCAGTTCCTTGTAACTGAGCTGTGTGTGCCTCCATGTTGGCCGAACCCACTCAAGTTAAATAATCCCATTCTACTGTTGGTCTTCATGATGGTTATGAGCCTGGCGCCAAAGGTGCCAGGACTGACTTCAAGAGAGTCTTGGATGAGGTTTTAAGGCCTTTGATCTGGCCCTAACTGAAGGCTGACTTAACAGTGAGGGCCAGGGGCAAAGGTCATGACCGACAAAGCGTTTCCATTTACTGGAATAGCAATAGCGCGTGTTAGGTTTCCTAGCTTCCCCGAGTATGTCCATGCATCTCTGAGGGAGCTGTAGGTGTCCAAACTCTATGACGTCAGGATTCAGGAGCCAGGCTGCTAAGTTCAGAGTTTGTGGGCATGGGTGGAGGGTCTCCCCCCCTGTCCTAAGACATGTTGTACGGCCAGGGTAGTTTTACTGGGGGGGTGAGGGGGAGAGAGACATTTCCATCAGATGAGCGAACCAGGGATGGCAGGCCCACATGGGGGCCACCAGTATCATGGTAACTGGTTCCTGGTGCACTATCCTGTTGAGAAGGGGAGTCCGAGGGGCGGGGGGGGGGGGGGGGGAAATGGGGTGCAAACCCGTAGACACATTTCCCTGACCATGCTATCCAGAGTCCGTTCCCCTTGGAGCGGTTCTGGGGATACCTGGAGGCATAGTCTTGGCATGTGGCGTTCTCCTGAGTAGTGAACAGCAGCATCTCTGGGAAGCCCCATTCTGCGAAGACATTGAAGACTATGTCTTCGTTTAGACCCCATTCATATTCTAAGGGCAGTGGGAAATCTCTGCTGAGCATGTCTGCCAGAAGATTGAGTTCCCCTGGAATGTGTTGGGACAATAGAAACATCTTGTGTTTGAGGGCCCACATCCAAATGTTTTGGTACAGCTTGGATAGCCCTGGAGAATGTGTGTGCCCCCTGGTTTGTTTAGGTAGTACATGGCTGTGGTGCTGTCTGTCAGGACCAGAACTGTCTTCCCCTGTAGTTGAGTCTGAAAGGCTTTTAGTGCCTTGAACACTGCCAATAGCTCTAACAGATTTATATGGTTGAATGCTACTTTTGGAGACCACACTCCATGAGCTGTCTGCTGAAGTAGGTGAGCACCCCAACTCGTGAGAGAGGAGTCTGTCGTGTGAGTGGCTTCCACTGCGGGGGTGGTGAAGGTCTTCCCCTTCAAGAGATTTTCCCTCGACCACCACTGCAGAGAGAACGAGGGCTGGCGAGACAACTACCAGATCTTCCCATTGTCCGCTGGCCTGACACCACTGGCTGTTGAGCCACTCTTGCATGGGACGCATGCGCAGCCGAGTGTGGTGACTAAATAAATGCATGACGCCATCATACCTAGCAAGCGCATAGCCTTGCGTACCGTCACTTCCCGACGGGCTACATATTGAGGGATCTGAGAAAGCATGTTCTGAACCCTCTCGTTGGAGGGAGAAGACGAGACCCTCCTTTCTCTGAATCAGAGCACCTAGGAATTGTTTGGCTTGACTGGGGTCTAAGCTGGATTTCTTCTCTTTGATGGAGAATTCTAGACTGAATAGAAGGTCTATAGTCTTCTGTGTATTTTTTAGGCATGCCTCGTAAGAGTCCCCCGTTATCAGCCAGTCGTCAAGGTAAGGGTAGACAGGGACACATTTTGCGCAGGTGTGCTGCTGCCACTGCCAGGACCTTCGTAAACAACCTTGGCGCCGAGGCAATGCCGAAGGGGAGTACTTTGAACTGATAGTGCTTGTCCGCCATCATGAACCTTAGGTATTTTCTGTGCGCCAGCAACATTGAAACATGAAAGTATGCATCTTTCATGTCCAATGTTGCCATGTTATCCCCCCGTTTCAACAGTGGAATTACTTCCTGCAGAGTTACCATACAAAACTTTTGAGGTTTGACAAATTTGTTCGATGGGCGCAAGTCTACTACAGGGCGCATGGTGAGGTCCTTTTTGGGTACAAAGAAGTACACTGAATAAATACCCTTGTTTACCTAAATTGGGAACAACCAGCATAGACATGTTGCTACAGAGGCATATTTTGGCCACAACCAGCATGCCAATGTGCTACATCAGTGACAGTGCTGTCTTACACTGTGGACACATTGAGCATTAAAATGTGTTGTGTTCTACAAAGTTCTTGTCTGCTGTTGATGACATGGAATGTACATGTTCCCCTTTAGAACTGATTGTAAACTTATGGCTTTTTGGCCACTTTTCCTGCTGTAAAATGCACCATTTCAACCCCATATATGAAAAAATAATCTGGGGGTGGGAGGGACCCCCCCATATCTGGGGGTGGGAGGGACCCCCCCAAAACCCTCCCTAAATCATTATAGCTCCCTCGCTACGCTTGGTCGCCCCCCACTATTTCAGAAAAATAACACATACACACTGGAAGAAATCACGAGAAGCTAACCTTTGATCACTGTCCCTGACACCAAGAGCTATCTTTGGGATTGCATGGCTATCACTGCCTGTGATGCTATTGTGTCAAAGGGCACACACCATCGAATTTGAATATGGAACAAGTTACTTACCTGTAACTGTTGTTCTCCAGCATGGGTCTGGCATGGATTCACATGCTCATGAATATTCCCCGTCGTCAGGCTGGGAATCCTCGGTAAAGAAAAAACCAGTATCAGTTTCGTTTCTGATCTGATCTGTCTTTCGTAGTAATAACCAATCACTGGTCTCTGCGTCATACTGACCACAGCCAATGACTGCCCTCTACCTAAGCCCCGCCTCTGGCAGCCATCTTCAGATTTGGAAGCACGTGAAGTGGCAGTATGACCAAGTGAAGAGCCGCAGAGGGGTAGGCGGGAGGGTTCGCATGTGAATCCATGCCAGACCCATGCTGGAGAACAACAGTTACAGGTAAGTAACTTGTTCCTTCTCCAGCATGGGGTCTGGCATGGATTCACATGCTCATGAATAAAGAATACATAGCAGTACACACATGCACAACCACGGGAGGTGGCAAAGGCTCAACATTAAGCATTACATCAAACTCAACATTAAGCATCTTACCTCCTCACCAGGCTCACCTCAGGCGAACAGGTTGCGCAGCACTGCTTGGCCGACCCTGGACTCCTCCCTGGAGTCCCGATCGACGCAGTAGAATTTCGTGAAGGTGTGCGTCGACCTCCACGTAGCAGCCCTGCATATGTCCAGCAGGGGCACACCAGAAAGGAACGCCGTGGTAGCTGCGATCGCTCTGGTGGAATGGGCTCTCGGACGGCCAGGCAGCGGTCGGTTTGCCAACCGATGACAGTAGATGATACAGCGGGAGAGCCATCTGGAAATGGAAGCCTTCGAGAGTGCCTTCCCCTGATTGACAGGTCCAAAATTCACAAAGAGTTGTGACGTCTTCCGAAAACACTTCGTGCGGTCCACGTAGAACTTTAGCGCTCTAGCCACATCCAGCGAGTGCAAAGTCCTCTCAGCCGGCGACGAAGGCGACGGGAAGAACACAGGCAACACCAAGGGTTCGTTGAGGTGGAAGTCCGACGGCACCTTGGGCATGAAGGAGGGGTGCGTCCTGAGCACTACCCTCGTGTCGTGAAAAGTCAAGTACGGGGCCTTGCAGGAAAGGGCCTGGATCTCTCCCACTCGTCGTGCGGAGGTGATGGCCACATGAAACGCTGTTTTCCACGACAGAAACTTCAACGGGGCCGAGTGCAGAGGCTCGAACGGAGGTCCCATGAGCTTGGTCAGCACCACATTGAGCTCCCACGCCGGGGCCGGAGCCTTCACCGGCGGGAACGATCTGAACAGTCCCTTCATGAACTCTTTCACCAGACGATGAGACCACAAGGACGTCCGCCCAGTGGTTCTGGTGTATCGGGAGATCGCAGCAAGATGAATCTTGATGGACGCGTGTGCCAGTCCAGCTTTGGCCAGCGTCAGCAGGTACGGCAGTACTTGGGGAGCCGTAATCCGTAGAGGGTAAATCTTCTGTGCGTGGCACCAGACAGAGAACCTCCTCGACTTCGGGTCGTGGTGGAGGATGGCGCCTCCTTCCCTGGAGAGTAGGCCCGCGTCCCCCGGCAGCTTGATTGACGGGGACGCTGACAAGTCCAGAAGGTCCGGGAACCATATCTGCCTCGGCCACGCAGGTGCGAAGAGGATCATCCTGCACCGTGACCTCTTGAGCTGGTTGATGAGCCGGATCAGCAGTGGCAATGGAGGGAACGCGTAAAGGAACAGGCCCTCCCAGGGGAACGAGAAAGCATCGCCTATGCTCCTCGCCTGGGGAAACCTGCTGGCAAACCTCCGGCACTTGGAGTTCGTCGCCGTCGCGAACAGGTCGATCTGGGGTGTGCCCCACCGTCGGAAGAGGCGATCCACTAGATCCTGCCGTAGTTCCCACTCGTGGCACGAGCGCAGCTCCCTGCTGAGTGAGTCGGCGATGGTGTTTTTTTATCCCTGCCAGATGAAACGGCACCAGAAATATCCTTTGGGCGACGGCCCAATGCCACAGGTCCTGCGCCTCCTTGGACAGTGCTGGGGACCTGGTTCCGCCCTGTTTCCTGATGTAAAACATGGTGGTGGTGTTGTCGGTGAAGATCCTCACCACCTTGCCCTTGAGGGACGGAAGGAAGGACCCGAGGGCCCAGAACACTGCACGGAGCTCCAGGACGTTGATATGTAGTGATTTCTCCGTCGGGAGCCAAAGGCCTCTTGCGTGCAGATTTTCGGTGTGCGCTCCCTACCCTTCCAGGGAGGCATCCGTGGTCACTGTCTCCTGGTGGGCTGGGGTCTGGAAGTCCATGCCCGCCGTCAGATGCGCGCGGGTGCCCCACCACCGGATCGCTCGTCGGAAACTCTCGTCGAGTGTGATCCTTTCCTCGAAGCTGCCCGTCGTTTGGATCCAGCACGCGTCCAGGAACTCCTGCAACGGGCGCATCCGGAGCCTGCACAGGGGAATGAGGTAGATGCAGGAAGACATCATTCCGAGGAGGGACTTGATGGACCTCACCTTGGCCGCGTCGGCCACCAACATCCGTTGTACCTTGCCCAGGATGGCCCTGGTCCTCTCCTCCGACGGGGAGGCCAGAAGGGACACTGTGTCGAGCCTCGCTCCCAGAAACAGTGCGTCTTGCGCGGGTACCAGGTGGGATTTGGCGTAGTTCACGGAGAATCCCAGGTCCGTGAGAAGCTGGACGGTCCTTGCCGTGTGGTCCACGGCGAGCTCCCTCGTCTTGGCTCGGATGAGCCAGTCGTCCAGGTAGGGGTAGACGTGGATCCCCTCTCGGCGCAGCTGCGCCGCCACCGGTGCAAGGCACTTGGTGAAAACCCTGGGTGCCGACCGTAGTCCGAAGGGGAGGGCTTTGAACTGGTAGTGACGCCCTTGGACCACGAACCTGAGAAATTTTCGGTGCCCCCTTAGGATGGGAATATGGAAGTAGGCATCCTCCAAATCCAACGACGACAGGAAGTCCCCTTCCTCCAGCTGACCCAGGACGTGCTGGAGGGTGACCATCCGGAACTTCTGAGCCTTGATGAACTTGTTCAGACGTCGCAGGTCTAGGATGGGGCGCCAACCTCCCGTCTTCTTCTTCACGAGGAAGTATCTCGAGTAAACTTCGGAGCCCCGAAGCCTCTTTGGGACGAGTTCGATGGCGCCCTTCCTGAGCATCGCCTTTACCTCCAGGAGAAGCTGCGGGACGTGAAGCTCTTTCCTGGCCACGGGGGGGACGCGCGGGCACCTTCTTTGAAACTCGAGCGCGTGGCCCCGGGCTAAGGCGTCCAGCACCCAACGGTCGGTGGAGATGGACTCCCACACGCTGAGGAAGCACGCCAGCCGGCCTCCCACCGGGGTGCTTCGGTGGGGGCCCGACCCCACGGCCGGTTCAATCCTGTTTCGACGAGGCTTTGCCGCCTTGACCTCCTTGGCGACGACGGCGGGGTCCGCCCGACTTGCCTCGTCCCCTATAGGCCTCCTGAGACGACGAGCGGGCCGCTTGACGGTAGGTGGAGAACCCGCCGCCGGAACCTTTGGAGGCGCCCTTGCCTCCGCTGCTCCGAAAGGGCGGCCGTCGTTGTTGCAGAACCCCAAGGGCCCGGGCCGTCTCCGTGTCCGCTTTAATGGCCTGAAGGGAATCGTCCACTGTTTTCCCAAACAGGTTGTTCCCATTGAACGGCATGTCCAGGACTCTGGTCTGTACGTCTTGACGGAAGTGCGTAGCCTTGAGCCATCCACGCCGCCTAAGGCACACGCCGTTGCCCAACTGGCGGAATCCCGTATCGCCGATGTCCGTCGCAATAGTGATGGCGTGGTCCGACGCCACCTCACCTTCCTGTAGGATCTCTAGGGCATCCGCTCTCTTGTCGTCCGGTAGGAAGTCCAGCAGGGGAGCCAGTTTGTACCATAGCTCCCTGTCGTAGCGGGCCACGATAGCCAAGGCGTTAGCCGCCTTAATTGTCGTCGCTGCAGACGAGATGACCCTGCGTCCCATAGAGTCCAATTTCTTTCCCTCGCCGTCCGGCGGGGAAGTCGATGTGGAGGCCGCACCCCCCGCCGCTTTCTTCCTGGCCGCCGCGGAGACGACGGAGTCCGGGGTAGGCTGCGCCCGGAGGCACAGGGGGGCCGCGTCCGGGACCCGGTACTTCTTTTCGTACCGGTCTCTTCTAGCTAGCGTCGTGGAAGGGTTCTTGAGGAGGGCGAGGCCCTCATCCCAAATGTCGTCCAGTAGAGGCACCGCGAGGACCGTCTTCCTCTTGGCCTCGCGCCGTTGATAAAGGAATCCTTCCTTTTTCTTCTCCTCAGGGCAGAGTTGGAAAAGTTCGGATGCCCTGGCGATCATGGAGTGGAACGATCCAATCTCGTCGGGCGGAGAAGCCCTGGTGGGAGGTGACGATGGAAGATCCTCGTCGTAGACCTAGTCGTCCGTACCCGTCGCGGCCGTGTCAGTCCCCGTATCATCCCCTCGAGTCGTGGACGGGGAGGAGGGCTGGACGGGGCGCGACGGCTGAAAAGGAGGTGGAGGGTGAATCCTTCTTTTCTTGGGAGGAGGAACGCCAGAAGGTCCCGGTTCTGGGTCCCCCGACGGGAGTGGTTCCTCCGTTGGCAACGGTAGTCTCGTCCTTATCTCCGAGCATAAGGACTGTATAGCCAACAAAATGGCCGCCGAGTTGTCTTGCGGCGCTGGCAGAGGGGAATCCGACGGGCGATCAGGGGCCCCGTCGGCGCCCTCGACGATGTCGTCGTCACCTGCGTCGGGATCCATCCCGACGGGTCGGTCTTCTTCCACGCCGAGGCCGTGGCTTAAGACCTCGATCAGCTCTTCCTCCGAGGTTGAAGCCGAGTCTACGACGACATCCTGCCCCCCCTTTTTCTTCTCCGCCGGAGGTTTCACGGGGGTCCTATCGATGGGCATAAAGGAGGACTCCCTCCGAGGTGGCAGGGAGACTCTGGGCCCCGAGGTCGCCACCACTGGCGCAGCCTCCACAGTCTGAGCCAGGGCCGCCGCGACAGTCTCGATACAGGCCTTGGCCGGATGGATTAAGGCCTTCACCACCCTAGGTGCGCTCACCGCCTTATCCTTGAGGGGGGGGACACTGCCTCGCTCCCCCTCCGATGGGGCCTTCGAGCTCGACCGGGGCCTCTCCAGGAGCTTTGCCGGGTGCTCAGCCTTCCTCTTACCCGACCCAGAGCGTTGGCTCGTGGTTGATGGTACCGGGGAGGGTGCGCCCTGCCTGGCGCCCGTAGAGCCCGACCGTTCGGCGCTCCCGGTGCCAGCGGACTCGCGGTGCTTGGCCTTGTGTTGGACCCCCGTCGCCGGGGCGTCCTCAAAGGTCTTAGAAGACCGCTCGGATTTCTTCCTCTTCTTCTCGCCGGACGGGCTCTTCCCTTCCAGCCAGTTGGCGAGACGTTGATGGCGGTCCTTCATGGTCCGCTCCAACATGTTGCCGCAAAACGCACAGTCCTTCTCCATGTGCGTCTTGTCCTCATGTAAGCAGTAAAGACAAAAGGAGTGTTTGTCCTCCTTAAAGACGTTCTGCAGCTGGCATCCAGGGCAGACCCTGAACAGCTTTCCGGGCGTCGAGCTTCCCTTCTCCTGGGCCATGTCCGGGACGGGCCTGAGAAACTTCTGGAGTCCTCCAAAAGCGCAGCTCGACGAAATCTTCACCCTTGAGGGGCGCAGACGAATCCGACACGGGTCCCCGTTGATCGGATGGAGAGTCGGTGGAGCTTGAGGCTCTTTTGACCGAAAAAAACAGTTTTTGAGAAAAAACGTGAAAAAATAGCACTAACGCTCGAGAGCAATAGCACGAGGATCCCAACACATGAACGTGCGGTAAAAATCTGAAGATGGCTGCCATAGGCGGGGCTTAGGTAGAGGGCAGTCATTGGCTGTGGTCAGTATGACGCAGAGACCAGTGATTGGTTATTACTACGAAAGACAGATCAGAAACGAAACTGATACTGGTTTTTTCTTTACCGAGGATTCCCAGCCTGACGACGGGGAATATTCATGAGCATGTGAATCCATGCCAGACCCCATGCTGGAGAATGTTAAGTTAGCAAAAGTCTAGGTGAGCTGAAGCACTTCTTGCAGGTAAGTAAAAGTTTTGCACAATATTTTAGAAGTCTTTGTAGAATAAGAAGAAATTCAAAGTAGGGCCACAAGCTGATTAGGCTTGTGAGGTAAAGAAGCTGTAAGCAACTCTACAGAGGCAACCGAGACAAGTCTCCAACGAGGACAAGCAAGGTGGCATAACAAGAGGCAAGTTCTCTCAGACTTTACAGTACCTTTAAATTGAAGAAAAGTACAGCAGATGACATCTGTTCCTGTGCAGCTCTGCAGATCCTGGTGTTCCTGGGCCTCAGTCATGGGGACAAGAGGCAGGACTTCTGGGGACTCGTGCACTACAATGGGACGGTCACTGCTCGTATTTCTGCGTTACTTTTATATTGCTCCCTTCTGAAGAAGGCCTTATTCTAACGGACTGATGAATAAATTAATATTTCAATCAAGAAACCTGATGTGTAAGTGTTTATTTGAATACTAGTCACTGTGAACCTCTAACTCCCCTACAGCTCACATTGACCCCTCTTGAGATAAGCCTGGCTCGTCAACACGCTACCAAACTGTGTAGTACAAGCTTATACCAAAGGTTGGGTTTCCTATTACTTGTAGTCAGGGTTGTTGTAGTGCACCCAAAGGCTACTGCAAACAATCTTGCCTAACAGGAAGACCCCATCTTGAGAAAATGTTGGCTATCTGGATGTTGTGCAGTTGCCACTCGTGTGTCTGTGAGGAGTCCCTGCTGAGGATATCTGCTTGCTTGTTCTGCATTCGGGGTAAGTGGAAGATCTGAATGTGAAGGTTGTGCCAGATGGCCCAATGCCAGATGGTATGTGCTTCCTGGGATAAGGCGTCTGATTGCGTCCCGCCCTGCTTCCGTAGGTAAAACATTGTGGTTGTGTTGTCGGGAGAACACATACCACCGAATTCTCGATTAGCGGGAGGAAGGATTTGAGAGACCGGTGCACTGCTCTTAATTCTAGTACATTGATGTGAAGTAAGGCTTCTTGGGGGGGACCAAAGGCCTTTGACCTGGTGTTCGTCTAAATGGGCACCCCATGCTGTTTGGTAGGCATCGGTCACAATGTTGTGTTTGAAATTTGGCTCTATCAGTGGAATTCCTTTCGTGATGTTGGGCGAGTGTGTCCGCCATATCAGAGGGTTTGACAGGGTATGGGAGATGCTCACCTTGTCTGACCGGGAACCCCAGATTTGGGACCATCTGGTCGCAAGAAACTTTTGTACTGGCCGCATGTGAAGCAGACAGTTGGGAATCAGTGTAATGCAAGAGGACATGGTTCCCATGTATGAACGGACTGTGACTAGCTTGTTCGGTGCCAATGAGCCCGCTAGATCTACCAACCTTTTGACTCTTTTTGAAGGTTTGCCCAGATTGCGGCTTGTAAGGAATTGGGCCCCCAGGAACACCAAGCTCTTTGAGGGAACTGTGCAGGTAAACATGGTGTCATTGCTTGGAAGGCAGCTACTGGTGGTAGGCATTTCGTGAATGTTCTGGGTGCTGATTTTAGGCCGAATGGTAACACCCAAAACTGATAGTGAAGCCACTGACTACGAACCTGAGGTATTTTCGGTGCCTTGCGTGTACTGGCACATGGAAGTATGCATCTTTTAGGTCTAGGGCTGCGAGGAACTCCTGTAGTTGGATGGCTCTTATTACTTCTTGGAGCGTTACCATTTAGAAATGTCTTTATGTTTTCGTTGAGTACCCTTAGTTCCAAGATAGGCCGCCACTTGCCATCTGGCTTTTTTGCCACAAAGTACCTTGAGTGCACGACCCTTTCCTCTTGCTGAGGGAGGCACTTTTTGTATGGCCCTTTTTCGTAGCATGCGACGTATCTCGCGTTTTAAAACGTGGTGGTGCGGGTGAGAAACCTTTATCAGGGGGGGATTGGGTGGGGATCAGAAATTGTGGGCGTTCAACAAGTGGCCGTACTGGATTGCATCTAGCATCCACCTGTCTGTTATAGATAGCCACTCGTCAAGGTAGAATGCCACATTTCCCCCTCACCCGACTGCCCTAGTGGCAGTCATTGTTCTGTCTTATTCTGCCGACCTCTCTGGGAGGTTTATTTATTTATATTGCGCACCAGACCCAGGGGTATTTGGGCGCGAAGGCAAAAAGAGGATTGTTCATCTTAGGTTGCAGGTTACAAATTGAACATGGGGGTACAGCTACGGTTACAATGCTGTAGATATGTATTGTCAAAGAATCAGAGATATATATACAGTAAGTTTACAAGAATGCAGGAATGGCATAAATAAGGCAGAACAGAAATACAGAATATACATGAGATCCTCGATGTCAGAGGGGTGAGGTTAGACATCATGATCTTTTAGCCATTGAATCAGATTGGATCTGAATTGCCGGTAGGGGAGATCTTCCCTTAGAGCAGGGGGAAGGGACTTCCAATACAGCAAAGCTACTCCCGCCAGATTTTGTGAGTTTGAATCTGGGTACTAACAAAAGGTTGGAGTTAGCTTTTCTAAGGGGGTGAGAGGCTGTTTGTCTGGTGAATATGTCTATGAGGTATTGCGGGGCTGCGTGGTTGAGACATTTGTGTGTGAGGGATGCTGTTTTGAGGAGGATTTTGTCATTTGTGGTGAGCCAGTTAGTAGATCTCCTGAGGTCTGATATATGGGCGTTTTTAAGGAAGTTTAGGGCGGCTCTCAGGGCATTATTTTGAAGTGTCTGTATTTTGGCGGTGATGTATTTGTTACTGCCTATGTAGAGGGTGTTGCAGTAATCTAGTTTCGATAGGATTAGTGCCCTTGCTAGAATGACGCAATTATTGGGTGAGAGGAAGGGCTTGGCTGCTCTAATTAACTTGCAGGTGTAGGAAGTGGCTGAGGCCATGGCATTCACTTGTTTACCAAAGGTAAGCGTGGAATCTATGTAGAAGCAGAGGGTTTTAACTACTTTGGCCACAGTACTGGTGTTATTGTCAATTATGAAGGCGTCATAGTTGGGGCCTAATTTTTTTATGTTGGAGGAAGTGCCTAAAATGAGGAGTTCAGTTTTGTCATCATTCAGGCATAGACCGTGGGAGGCCATCCATGCCTGGATGATGAGGTAGACTCTATTCACAAAGGCCAAATCCTTGTCATAATCTCCCGTCAACAGGATGAGGATCTGTGTATCATCTGCATAGTTAGTGTAGGTGATACCTAGACCATCTAGATCATCGAAAAGGGGCTTTGTGAAAATATTGTACAGGGTGGGAGATGCACATGATCCTTGGGGTACGCCACGAGATAGGTGCAGGGTCTGCAGCTGCTAGAGGAGAGAAAACTTGCATTGTCTTGTTATCTAAGAAGGACTGGAGCCATGAGACTGCTTCAAGGGAGAAGAAGGCTGCCGTGACCAGATGATTGCATGGTCTACCAGATCGAATGCGGCAGCGAGGTCGAGGAGTAGTAAGAGTGAGGTCGTACCTTTATCTCTTAGTGTGTCTATTTGTGCCTTAAGGTCTAGGAGTGCAGTCTCAGTACCATGCTGTGGTCTGAAGCCGGACTGTCGAACTCCTAGGAGGTGGTTTAGTTCCAGGTGGTGCTGAATTGGTACGTAAGCTACTTTGTCCAGGATTTTCAGTAGGAACGGCACAGTGGTTATGGGGCGGTAATTGGTTGGGATGGAGGGGTCCAAGGTTTGCTTTTTGAGGAGGGGGAGGACCCAGGAGTGTTTCAGGTTGCTAGGTATGGTACCTGATGTGAAAGAGGCGTTTATGAGTTTAGTGATGAAGGGTGAGTTCACGGGCAGCGTCTTTTATGATTTGGGCTGGACATGGGTCGACCTGGCAATTGGAGGGTTTGAGAGTGAGGATGACAACTTCTTTAGTGGAAACTTTGCGAAAGTAAAAGGGAGGGGTGTCAAGTGTGGGTGGAGGAGGAGTGGATTTCAGAGTTGGTAATGAATTCGTGGTAGCCTTGGAGGGGGTGCCTATGTTGACAGTATTTGGGATAGTTATGGAAGCTTTTTTGTTGTGGATCTTTGCCTGAAGCATTGTTATCTTATTGGCAAGGCCATTTTGTATGCCTGTGCTGTGCACCAGTCTTTAGCCTTGAGGCAAGAGTTGGGAACTTGGATAGGGGATTCTACTTCTTTTAGGATGGCGAACAAATCTTTGGTGTTGGATTTGGCTTGAGTGATACGGGTGTTGTAGGATGTTCGTTTCGCAAGGATGATTTCTTTTTTGTAGAGGGTAGCTAATTTCTTCAGGTTATTTTTATTGATGTCAGAGGGGTCTAATCTCTAGGTTTTTTCACTTTGGCGTTTCTTTTGTCTGATGTCTTTCAGTAGGGGTGTGAACCAGGTATATAGGTGTTGGCGGGGTTTGCTCTTCCTAATTTTCAGTGGTGCGATAGCGTACAGAGAGGCAAGCATCACTTCATTGCACTTTTCTACCATGAAGGCAGGGTCAGACTGATCTGAGATAGAGTTTAAGGTGGGGAGAATAAGGGGGATAAGATTTTCATGGGTATTTTTTTTTTAATTTCTAGTAGGTGCAGTGGGAGCTAGGTTGCTGTTGTTCATGGGTGTGGTGGCTTCAAGGGTGAAGAATACCATGTAGTGGTCAGACCATAGTAGAGGCGTTATAGAGGTGATGGTGGTTGGGCAGTTATGTTGGGCAATCCAATCAAGGGTCCTTCCTTTGATATGTGTAGGATCTGTAATCTTTTGGGTAAATCCTAGTCCTTCAAGGGTGCTGTTAATTTGTGAGGCATTGGGGTCACATGGGTCATTGAATCCAAGGTTGAAGTCGCCTAGCATGAGACATTTGGTAGAATTTTTTAGATTGTCAGATAATAGGTTCACGAGGTCTTCCTTAAAGGAACCTAGGGGGCCTGGTGGACGGTATATCAGGTCGATGGTAATAGTTTGGTTGTTGCCAATGGTAAGTTTAGCTGTGAGGGATTCACAGGAGTTGGCATTATGGGGTGAGGAGTCTTAGGGCTAGGTGATTTTTGACAATTATAGCAAGGCCACCACCTCTAGACGTGGTGCGATCCATGCGTATAAGAGTGTAATTATCTGAGATGGCTAGCATGATGGCTGGACCTGCTGCGGGATGAAGCCAGGATTCTGTGATGGCCAGGAGATCCAAGTTCTAATTTTGGATGATGTCTGCTATTTCAGTGGCATGGGCTACCATAGAACGGGCGTTTATTCGGGCGCCTTTTATTCCAGGTAGGGTAGTTGGGGTAGAGGATGGCTGGATTTTGTGTTGGCATTTGGGGGGGGGGGGATTCTCGAAAGATTCGACTGTTGACTTGTAGTCGGTGTTGGCCAATTTTATCTATGTGTGGTGGACTGTTCGTAGTATGCATGGTGTGCCTATTGTGAATAGAAGCGGGTTGGGCCTTAGTTAACGTGTCAAATTCTTGGGAGTCTGGCGCAGAGTCTTAGGTTACGCTGTTGGAGGCTACAAGCATTAGTGGCCATGGTGGTTTGCTCCTGGGGTACACTTCCGTGAGATAGCTGGGTCTGTGGCTGGGATAAGTTCGAGTTGTGAATGGTAGTCAAATAGAGGATGGTTCTGTGTAGACTAGTGGTAAATACATAGTAAGCTAGTGTAGTTAGCTTGGAGTGCTGGCAACCTAAATGCAGCTTTGATAGTGCAGGTGAAGATAGGTAAGCACTGTCTGATAACTGTTGAAGAGCCATGCCTTCTTTGCCCTTGGTATTCTCTATTGCGCTGTGCGGATTGGTAATTGCGCAGCCCTGAGAATAGTATTCGGGTCTAATGTAGCCCTTGCTGTCTCTGGAGCCTGAGAACCTTGCGTTTGCCTCAGACTCCTGAAAAGGAGTGAAAGGGCTGAAAGGACCTCCTGTTTTGCAGGATAGTGAGAGTTCGTGCAGTGTCCGAGTGCGCCTTCATGGCTTTTAGGGCTTCATCGATTTTGTCATCAAATAGATTTTCTCCTTTGCACGGCATATCAATCACCTTGTGCTGAACTTCCTGGCGAATGTCTCTGCAGTGTATCCCTTCCTGGTGTCTAAGGACTACCCCATTGCAGATCTGTTTAAATCCAGATTCGACTACAACTATAGAGATATTGATGCTGTTATTTGGAGCTTCTTCTCCCTCTCGTACCAACAGCATAGCTTCCTTTCGTTGCCTTTTTTTCCAGTAGGTGATCCAATAACGGGGCCAAATGGTGTCACACACTCTAACATACCGAGCGACTATGCCCAGAGCATTGTCTGCTTTTACAGTTGTCACTCCAATGGTGAGAACCTTCTTTCCAAAGGCATGCATTTTTCTATTGTCATTTTCCGGAGGAGTGGCGCATGTATGTGGTGTTCTAGCCTTGGACTTGCTGAAGCCGACACCACTGACTCTGGAGCAGGCTGTGAAATAAGGCATTTCTGGGTCGAATCTGGAGCCTTAAAGATCTTCTCCAATCTCCCTTTTACTGCTGGCTCCATAAAGGGATGCTTCATGGTACAGAGGCCCTCCTGCCACATGTGGTCAAAAATGGGTATCGAAAAGACTGCTTTCCTTCTTTTGCCCATATGGTCGAAGAGAAAACAATCATTTTTCTCTTCCTCTGGAATTAGGCCAAACTCTTGGTATGCTTTCGTCATCATAGAATGTAAAGTCCCGATGATATCTGGGGGGAGAAGGCTGAGCCGGGCTACCCGGAGTATCTTGGTCTGGGTCTGTGTCCCATTAGTCGGGTCTACTTGGAGAGGAGGCGGCAGTGGAAGTGGTATCTGTTACGCTCACCTGGTTCCACGGGGGCGCCACCCATCAATCGGGGTCCAGGTATCCTCCCTTGGGACGCCCAGTAGTGACCAGTGGAAGAATCCTGCCAGAAATACAGGGAAAACAATGTTCAGGACTGGGCAACTGGGATTAACAGCCTCCCGCCACCCGGTATGTCTGCAGCCTCTCTGGGTGTCCCCCTCACCTTTTTCTTGATGTTGGCGGGTTCTCCGTCCTGCTGTCTCGGCTAGGGCGCGTAGTGCTCTGCAGGCAATGGCGGTCGAGTTACTTCACTGATGCCGGCCCGACTTGAGTCTTTCAGGTAGGTCTTATTGCTATGGTGTTTTACTGTCCTAGCATGCCTTCTGGGATTAACAATGTCTTTTTTTCTTCCTTAGGTACGTGGAAGTCCAATTCGTGGCGAGGATTGATTCGGGAATAGCTGGTAAGTGGTAGCGTTTTTTGAGCGCCTTGACGCGGCGAGTAGGCGCTTTACGCAGCGCTGAGGTGCCTTGTCTTTGCTAACCTGTTATTTTTATCTTCACAGGTCGCGGTGCTCCGCCGGAGCGTGGAATTCCAGAGGTGTTGCTGAATGAAGAGCGACTGGCAAGGTAAGCCTTTGACAGAGTTCGTTAATTGTGCAAAATGTCTGATGTTTTGTCTCTCCCTTTCTGCAGGGCCGTCGATCCGAAGGAGCGCTGGTTCCAGGATACCGATCGGAAGAGCAGAGGACCGCTAATGATGAAATTGCGGTAAGCTGCAACCTTTTCTAACGAGGTCTCCTTTCTTTTTCTGCAGATGCCGATTCTCCGACGTCCGTGGCTGAAGCTGAACACGGTGAGCGTCACGTTGCTGAGCTTCAAATTAACGCGAAGCGTGTACTGGAGTTCGGGTGTGGTTTATATAGCCTGCAGGCATCCCAGGTATCACTGAGCCTGCCACACCCAAAATGCTAGACTGCATGGTTCAGTTTAGGAACTGAGCCATGTGGAAGCATCCATGTTGTTGCGCAATGCCCTTATGGGCCCTGATTACTGCTCTGGCATATGAGCCTGGCGCCGACTGACTCCAAGAGAGTCTGGGGGCAAATGTCAAGGCCCTTGAGGGCCTGATGGGGGTAGAAGTAGCCCACCTGGCCTGGCTATCCAGGCTTAGGGCAGGGATCGTGACAATATCCCTGGGATCAGTGTCCTGGTCCGTGTTGACCAATTAACCTTCTTGTTCCCTCCTTCGTGGAGTAAATGTACGTGGAGGTAGAGGCCTAGGAGGAGTTTGGATCATAGGGCGTGTGCCCTGGTGTCGAGATGGACAAGTTGCCTCTCCTTGCTGAGGGGTAATCTGTGGATCTCCATATGAGTGGATTATTGGAGCTTGGAGGAAGAGGAAGTCTGGCATAAAGCTGACCTAGTAGAGATTGCAGTGTGGAAAGGACCTGCATGGAAAGCAGGGATTAAGGATTTAAAAAGGGGGTATTGCGGCTGCATACCTCCTATTCATGTCGATGTTGAAGGTAGAGTAGGTGTCTGAGACCTTAGAGGCAGGTCTACCCCCTGTAGCTGGTTCCTAAATTGGAGCATCAGAAGTTCCTTCTTCAGGACCCGATTATAACACCCTGGCATTCATAAGGAGGAGGCTCGAAATCCGACATGATCTCATGCTGCAGAAGGTCTTCTGTCATGACAACTGGATATTCAACGGGGGACATCCCCAGGGAAGCCTGGTCGTGTTGTATCGAGATCCCAGATGGGGTTTTTAATATAGCCTTAGGGGACAATACATTGCCTTCCCGTTCTGGAACCTCCAACCTGGTGGTCGACGGGTGAGTTAGCTTTTCCGTCGGGGATTTGTTTCTTGGTCGTAGACGGGATGATCGTCGACGAGGTAGTAGTCGCCGAAATGATAGTCGACTGGAGACGAGCCGTAGACCTTGATGAAAGTGTTGTCGTGGTGGTCGATGCCGTCGTTAATGGTGTTGACGGCGGCTTTGATGACGATTTGGTCGTTGACTGGTGTCTCGACGAGGACTCGTGGCTGGAGGAAGACCTCTGCGATTCCGACGAGGAGTGGTGTTTTTTGCTGCTCATCAAGGTTGATTTTTTCACTGACGAGGCTGAGGAGGATGTTGTAGGTTGTTTTGTTTTATGCTAGTCAGTAAACAAAAGGAGATTTTCGGGATGAGTCCGTGGATTTTGAGAATGGGTGCAAGCCCTTCTCTTGGTTTTTGTGACAGAGACTTTGCTGAAGTACTCTATGAAGAGTGCCTAGACCCGGCGTGGCAGTGTTCACCACTGGACAGTGGTCTCTTTATCGGCAAAGAGTGTTTGGCTTTATCGTGGGTCGATGACAATTTTGCCTCACCTGTCCGGTTCCTCGGACTTGGACCTCTGCCTTGGCGGGGACCTCCTGTCAAGAGGGAGTGGTTGCTCTCCCACTCTGTGACGAGCCAACCTCTGACACCGGATAGGCCCCTTCATTGAGCCAGCAGATAAGCCGTTGGTTTCTGTTCTTAGGCTTCTTCTGAGAGAACGCTAGGGAGATGTCGCATCCATCGGCCAAATGGTTGTGGTATAGACAGTAGAGGCACTCCGTGTGCATATCCTCCTCGTAAACATTCTTTAGGCCGCAGGTCTCACATGGCCTAAATAGGGACTCCTTCGGTCCTGAACTTTCCATGGTGGAACTGGAAATTGATGTATTTCGACGTCAGAAGTCGTCGAAATTCGAAGAAAAAAAAGATTCTTGTAGAAACAATTTTCTCTCAGGAGAGAAACGCGAGGAATCCCAACAGCTTGGAAGACGGTTGAAATCTGAGGGCAAGCTGCAGGGGAGGAGCTATACACTCGACGTCCCATTGGTGCAGTCAAAAGCACCCACAACGACGTTGATGGAACCCTCAAGGTGTAAAAGTTTTTTCATAGGAAAATCACCAAGTCAAAGTTACCGGGGTTTCCTAGCCTGACGGGGAATATTCACAGCATGCAAATCCATGAAATCGTCGCATCTAGATAGGACTCTAAATATTAGCATGCCCGCACCTACGCTAAACGTGAAGACTAGCACAGGCCACACTTAGAATTGTGGACAATTGGCCTGGGTCGCATCTAGATAGGATTGATTGAAGGATAACATGCCCGCGCCTAGATGAAACGAATGTTAGCAGGTGCCACACTTAGAATTGTGAACACCAACCTGCGCCGCATCCAGATTAAGTTATGAATGTTAGCATGCCCACACCTAGACAGATTTCTAAACACTAGCCTGCGCCGCACCTAGAAAAGACTGAATGTAGGCATGCCCACATGTGAAGGCCAACAAGTGCCACACTTAGACAAAACTGTGAATGTCAGCATGCTAAAGGTCATGTAACCCACTAACCAATATTAGCTCAAACTCTGCATACTTATCTCACTCAAAAAACTCACACAACCATCTCTCGCACAACAAGCTGCACGCACTTCACAACACTGCAACACCACATAAGCCGGAGCAAAAGCACACGCGGACTGACACCGATCCAATACCCGCACCAAAGCTCAACACCCGGTGTACACCGAGTTGAAGCTGCTAACAGAACACCACTCCTCTCACTATCCTACTCCCTCTTCACCCTACTAACCAATCCCCCACTTATCATTTACAGATCCTCCAGAGAGCCTGGGTGCCAATTCCATTGGTGACGGTGCGCGGTAAAAATACCTTTAACTTTTAACATTAAACATGAAAGATCCAGTGCTGGAGGAAAAAGGGTTCACTCACTCCAGGGTTAAAATGAAAAAGGCCTAAAGTGCAGCAAAAGAGCTGGGGGTCTCTATGGGTTAAAGGGAATTAGCACAGAAATGAGAATTCTCCCCAACACTTTTCACCCCACAGTACCTTAGGTTAGAAGAAATGTTTGTGGCTGGATTCTCCTCTGTGCATCAGCGATATACCTCGTGTCCTGCCTTTCATCTTCTTGGTCTGGTGATGAAAGGCAGGACCAATGAACGTCTCTGCAGCAGTTTCGGGTGAGAGGATCTCTGGCATAGATTTCTTCAGCTTCTCTGGTCAGTCTGGGGTTTTGGCGCTTTTTCTGCAGCACCAACAAAAAGAACACGATTCGTGGGGTCAATCTTCTTTAATTCCTTGAGTCCTGAACTCTGGTGAGGGAACTTATATGAGTTGAATTGTGACTCTGGAGATTCACCTGGGGCTCAGGAAAGACTTGGATGGATTCGTCCTTGGCAGACGATGCACTACAATTGGGTCTGAAGCTCTGTAAAGGCATAGCATCTCGGGAGATGGCTCAGATTGTAGTTCGTCCTAGGGCTGGTTGGTCCCCACCAGCCAAAGGGAAAGTGTCATGCTCTTCGAATCTCCTCTGTTGCATAGAAAACAGGGTGAGGACAGCAGTGGTTGCTTCACAGTGTTGCAAAGGGTCTGCAGGCGTCTCTGGTCACCTTCCTCTTCAGTTACTTCAAGTTCCAGTGGCCAAACAAGACAGCCGGACCCACAGGGGTAGCTGCTTCCATTCAGGCACTCCGGCAGGGGAGTGAAAGACAGAGAGAAAGTCTGCGGTAAGAAAAAGCCCAATAGTTGGTATAACACGTCCACTGCCACCTGCCATAACTAGAGGGTTGTCTATGTGACTAAAAACGTCACAGGAACAGAGAGAAGGGGGGTATTGGGTATCCCTGTGGCAAAGGTGGTGTGTGCCAATCGTTCAGCGTATAAAGTTTTAGGAGGGATACAAAGTATCCCTCTATCCTTAAGAGCAGTAGTAAGGATAAATAAAGTATCTCAACGAAGAACCCAAATGGTTCCCAGCAACACCAGCAACACTGGCCATAAGGATTTGTGTGCTGCAAAGGTTAAACACTGATGCCTTGAAAGAGATATGGAGGAAAGTAGACTCCATAGTAAAAAGTAAAACACAGAACAGAGTTGCAAAAGACAGAGCACATAAGAAAGAATGAGTGGAAAAAGGCTCCACTCATTCAGGATAGAAAGAAAAAGGTTGCAATGTCCAGCAAAAAGTGCTGGGGGGGTCTCACTAGGAGCGGGGATGAAGCATACAATTGATAAATCTTCCTAACAGTACACCACACATATACTTGTTAATAAAGGGTTATACATAAAATAGATAAGTATTCCAGTAGCAAAACAGCAGGAGAGGGGCAAGATTCACAATAGGCTTGTTTATCAGGGTCATTTGTCTCAGTACACTCCTATCAACATTTCAGAGACAAGGTAAGCATAGGCAGACAGCATCCGTGTCCATTTCAGTGGCAGGAGTGGGATGCATGGATTTAAATGTCTCTGGTAAAAGAAGGAATACCAGCTACAATTCTAGTTCTTTGTAGTAAATGGAGGAGACCAAAGAGGGGAAAAAGGGAAAATATCACTGTTCAGTCGAGTACCTTAAAGAGTCACTTTTGACAAAACGTTCCCAATAAAAAGTGACCATTCTGATTCAATAGGCAAAACCTCACGTATTGCATAAAGTAAGGCATGTCTGTTTTCCACCTCAGAGGTTTAAAAAAAGGTAGACCCCCATGAAGAGTCTCAGGCATGAGGCCCAGAAGTTTCAGAGAAGCAGGGAGAAAGGTAGGATTTAGCCCCAATGAAGAAACACGGTCAAAGGATACCTGCAATAAACCATCAGCGCAGGGCCCTGAAGCATGTATTCACATTGGTAGTCTCCCAAAACACAGCTCAGGAAGGGGGGAAATAGCTGATTCACTCACAAGCTGGCCCAAGTCAGTCTTCCAAACGCACAAAAGGGGCACAAAGATTTTGTCTGGCAACCAATTAGGTCACCAAACACCCAGGACAGGACTGTCTGGGAGTATGGATCAATCTAGATTAGCCCACACCACTCCTGAGGGCGCAGGGCTGGGCTCAGAGTGAGTCTGTGAGAGCACAACTGCCATTTTAGGCCTGCCTTGTGGATTCCAGAGAAAGAAAAAGGGCAGAAACAAAATAACATGGAGTCTACATTAGTACACCAATAGCTACTACTATCCTGGTACATTGTGCTACTAATGCAGTAAAACCAACTACAATCCCGGTGAAGCCATAACAAAATCACAACAGTTTACTCAAGATTAATATCCCCACTCTAATAGGTCAAAAATGAAACGATCCCCGGCGTAGGAGCCATAGGTTTCTATACCACAGCACATGAAAGATTGCAGTGGCCATAAAAATCAAGTCAAACAGCCAAGAAACCAATAAGAAAAAGCAACCAAAAAAAAAAAAAAGAAAACATTTAAAATCGAAGAGATCCCGTAAAATGAGACGAGAGAACCAGCAAAAAGGAATTCTGCCCTTAGTAGGACAAAATAAGGTATCAAACGTGTTTCAGGTATTATTCTGACAAGCATACGCTTATCAAATCTGACCTTGAAAACCAGAACAGGACAAGTCCAGTGTGAAATAAATGACTTTATATACCTGTAGTCCGGGCCCATGCCGCTGTACACCATGCCCATGTGTTTGGTAATTGGTTCCACTTTGTGCACACTCTGTTCATCATAGAGAATTGATTTCTGTTTCTTCTCTGTAGCCAACACCACACCATTTGAAGCTGAAAGAAAATGTCCATAACCATAAATATAGAAATCAACATCAAAAGAACATTTCTATAGGGCTATAACTAAACACTGACTTTTGTATTCCGTGTTCTCCATTACAAGTCTGTGTTGCACAGTGTGAAAATTCTGACAGAACAACTGAAATAGACACAGGACTGACACGCTCCTGGGAGCCAACTCAATTTTCTAGCTGCAATTCCACAATATTTATCTATGCCCTATTGTGACCCTGCAATATATTGTAAATTGTCAAAACAAAGATAAAGACACGCATCTTTGTTGAATACGGAACAATATCTTGACGACTACAAGGAAGATGATATAAAATGGACCATGTTGAAAATAAATGGTGCGCTATGCTGCAATGAATGGTGCACAACACTGTTATGGCGGAAACCATTCTTCTAAAATGAGAACAAACACTAAACTTTCTCACCAAAAGCCACATCAGGGGGGTCAATGAGGCAATTGAATGGAATACAATGTGAGAATAGCAGGTGTTTGGAATAACTTGACCAATAGAGGAATGTGAATATTGCTACTTGAAACACTGGGTTATCTTACAAATTGCTAGTTTAAAAGAAATATGCCCTGTTAGGTAGGAATACAATATCATACTAATAAGTAAAATTAAATATTAGGAGTCATTTTAAATGCCAACTGTTAAGCAAGATTGTATGTAGTAACCCTGTGGGAGACTATACCAGCCTTGTCCTCTTGGTTAGGTAGCCCACCTATTGGTATAGCGCTGTACTAGACAAGTTGGTAGAGTGACTGAGCATCCAGCCTTATCTCAGGAGGGGTAAATGTGAGCTGTAGAGATCTAACACTGAGACTCACAATTACAAGTATTCAAATAACATTTATACTCAAGGTTTTCCAGTAAAATTATTTAATGGTTGCTTTTAAATAAGCCTTCTTTAGAAAGGGCAATGAGCAACAATAAAAACACACTTCACAACACTTCCTCAGATTTAAGTCAAGCAAGTAGATACTCTTTTAGGATGTCCCACACACACTTCCTACACCGTGAGGTGACTTCTAGTACTAGGATACTGTGGACATTGATAACTCACTTTCTTCAGCAACTGCATCCTGCCTTTGATCGCCTGCTTTTGCAGCGCCGCACTGGGGTAAGCCCATTTGTTTTGTGCTTACCACGCGCTCAGCGCGACAACTTTAACATCTGAGCATTCACTGTGCTCTGTGCCCGACGCTGCCTGAAGACCAAAGCAACATGCATTCTGTTTCTTGTTTGAACCCATTATCTGGGGTTTTTTCGCAACTTTGTGTCTCTTGAATCACCTGGCCTTATTGAGCTCGGCCCTTTCCATCATGGCCGCTTTGCTTTGGTTGTTGTGTACTACTTGTGGCCAGCCCCCACTCCCTCCTCCCATTGGTTGCTATTGCCCTTGAAAGGCCAATGGCTGCTCCCTGTCCGCTTCAAGTACGCTCCCTCCACCGCCCCCTCGGTCGCCTGTGTTGCTGTGTGTACCCCTACCCCCTTCACCCCCCGGTCATCTGTGATGGTGTGTGTACCCTCACTATGCCCACTGATTGCCTTTCGCATCTGTGTGCTGCTGCCGCCCTGCAACATGGGGTAGGCACCATGTATTCGGCCACTGCTGGACTTTGCTTTTGTCTGTTATTGCCACCCTGCAACTTAGGGTCGGGCCCAATGGATGTGATCACCTCTTGCACTCTCCACTATGTAATTCACCACTCACGCTTCCTTTTCTGTAACCTGAAGCACTTATTGTAACCGTATTCTTAAGTTAAAAGCACCTAGAAAACACTGGGTTTTGTGCGCTATACAAGTGTCAAATAAAATAAAACATCACTTTTGACACTTAATGCAATACTGAGGTTGTGGAAAAGGAAAAGGTTAGGGAAGGAAAAAAAGAGTAACAGGTTCTCAAAACATGTGAATATTTTGCAATCTTGCCAATGAAGTCTAGGTTAGACCTTTCCCAGCAATACAAGTTAAACATATGCACCACCTATGAGGGACAGGTAAAACCAATGTCAATGGGTCAGAAGAGTTTGCAGGGAGCCAGGACAGCCAAAGTCAATTAAAACAATGTCTAGGGAGCGGAGGCACTTCTTCAGCTAGCACAAAAATCTTGCACAATGTTATTTAGAGAGTTTGTAGAAAAAGAATCACTGTTGGGTCACAAGCTGCAAGCAAAAGATGCAAGCAACTCTGCAAAAGGCAGCTACTGCAAGTCTCCAGTGAGAACAAGCAAGCTCCAAAGAGGTAAGTACCCCTTTAGTCAAGACAGTACCTTAGGTTGGAAGAAGAGGATCCAGCTGGCCTCTGTTCAGGCTGCAGTCCCTGGGTCTCAGTCATGGGGACAAGAGGGAAGACGTCTGGAGGACTCCTGCACTGCAGTTAGGTCATCGGCAGCTATGGGCTCTTTCCAAATCACTGCACTTCGTGGTTTCAGCTACCGGCAAATAGCACCACAGCATTTCTTGGACACCTTATGGGCTCCCCTTGCTTCTGGGGTCCAGAACTCTTAAGGTGGCTCAGGCTTGGGTCGTCCTGCTTCGGGAGGGTCCTCAGGATGTTCCTGGAGCTCGGGTCTGGCTTAAAGACGATGCACTAATTTCTGGTGTTCCTGACCCCTGGCACTCGGTTCCGCAGCAGCAAGGAAGTACAGCCAGTAGGGAGAGGGAAGAAGGGTTGCAGCAAAGTTAGTCTTGGGGTCAGTTGGTTTCACCCACCCAAGGGAAGAAGTTATCCATTCTGGGCTTCTCCAATCGATACGAAGTTGGAGATTCAGCACTGCAGCAGGGCTACACCGGGCAGTTCGGAGGGTACAGCAAACTTTTCTTCCAAGTTCTTTTGGCGGTTTCTTCCAGTGGTTGACTGCCTTCTGTTCAAGAGACCTTGTCTTTATGCATGTTTCTCCCATTCATGCACAGCCTTGCTGTCACTCGCACAGCAGGGTGGCTATTCTCCAAGGACAGCCAGCCAGCCAGCCAATCACGACTTGGTGCATTCAGGTAACCAAGGAAACTAAGGACAGGGAGTTTCAGGCACTTCCCTTGCTTCCTGCCCTGCCAGACACACTGGAGCCGGAAGCGGGTTTCAGCACTGAAGCCCGCCAACAAAAACCCAAAATGACAAAATGGGCACCCATGTGTGCAATACTGCAGCTGAGGATTCAGCCTGCGGTAAAAACGCACAATGGTGGGAAAATCAAAGCACTGCCACCAGCCATTAAATGTAGTGAGGGTAACAAAAAATGTTACATGAGTAAGTTGGAAAAGGGGCTACTAAGTAACCCCCCAGTATTTCCACATAAAATGTGGTGTACATGACCTTAATAGGAGAAACAGGTAAGTAAAGTCAATTTAACTTTACTTCTATTGGGAACAGAAGATTACCTAAGAGAAGGTATTTAAACCTTATAAGAAATCCAAAGGACTTCTTTGTGACACTGCACTGAAGGTGCTGTGTGTCACAATACAAAAGGCGATGCCTATCGAGGGTGTCAGACTCCAAAACCAAAAGAGAAAGAGTCCAAATCAGATCAAAAATACACGAGAGAGTGAGGAAAAGGTCTCACTCACTCCAGGATAAAAATAAAGTCCTAAAGTCCATCAAAGGGGCTGGGGGTCTCTAAAGTAAAAGGGAATTCGCACAGAAATTAGAATTCTCCCCAACATCAACAATGTAAACTCAAGACATGTATTCCTTGTAAAACATGAGATGTTCTCCATACTGTAAACAGCATTATGGAACGGACAATCTGTGAGAAGTGATACAAAGTTGTTTCCAATTTTTTTTAAATATAATTAGGCTTCCATACCAGACTCTGCATTACTAGTTATGAATAAATGGCCCCATGTGATAATGTCCCTGCAAAAATGTCGCCATGCAAGAAATTTGCCCAATAATTGCCGTTTTTTTGCAGAGACATTATTACATGGAATATGCGGGGGACAACCCTGCATCCCCCGCTCCCCCTGTCCCTATATATATATATATATGGTCATCTAAATAATGGCGCCACAAACTTTTCCCAGCGACATTATGTACAACGACCATATAGGGACATTATTACCAGATACTGTATAAATGGTAGTTTTCAATAACCATTTATGTATACAACGGCACAACACCCAGGTGTAGGTACATAAGCCCCCCTATATTGTCAACTTGAGAACATGCACAGGATAGGATTTTTAAATATCCATCTGGGTGATTGTTTTAATTGGATGACCAGGTATATTACGGATTTATTTACCACCAATCAAGAATGGAATAGTCATGTGCTATTAGTATTTTGTGACCATATGTTACGTTATTTGCCATTTATATAGCACTCTATCATTGGTATGACCTCAAAGCGCTGGTAGGTTGAACCCCCTCGGTGACCGTAGTCTAGGTCAGTTGAGAGTGTAGGGTGTCGTAGGGTGCTTGGGTGCACCAGTTGTGTGTGCAGCTGATGTAATTGCCTGATGGTAGCTGCATCCTAGCATTAGGTGTGGTGGTATTGATATCGGTAGAATTTGTGCAGTCTGGCGGATGGACACCAAGACTGGGTTCTGGCTGTGTTAGGCTGTAGGACACTTATGTGTGCAGCTTGTCCGGTTTGTCATGGGGTATAGCTGCTTTTTATTAGAATGATGAGGTATTCATGGGGTAACGTTCGTATGTTAGCAGCTAGGCCGAATTGATCGAGGGGTGTAGCTGCACTCTAATTGTGTGATGGTGTAGAGTACAGACTAAGCATAGTGATATGGGAGGAGAGTGTTTGCGTTGCGTGGAGTTATGATCTAATGAGATTGATATTCTGCATTTCAGGCATGCGGTTGCTTAATAGTGATTTAATAGGCTTATTCAGTGATGACATTGTTGGGGATCTCATTGAGAATTAGTCATCGGCTTGTTAGGTTCAATAGAACAGATACGTCATATTTACCAATTCATAGGCACAAGCGTGTTTGAAGGACATCTTCGACTAATCAATGTTTTATACAGAAATGTTGCAACTTGTCACCACATGTTCCAATGGAGATAAAGATAGTCTATGTAGCATGGTTAGTTAAAGATTTCCTAAAGTATATAATGAGTAGTTGAGTACTATTAGAGGCACTCCTCTTAAGACAAACCAGTGTACTGTTCAGACAATTTCAAGTCTAGGTGTGTTTAATAACTACACCCCCACCCCCTATTTTTTCATTGCATTTGTGTGCTGTTTGGGCAATTTCGGATCTAGGTATGTTCTACAACTGTACACCTCCAATTGTGTACCCAAGTGTTTCTACTGCATCCGTTTGCTCTCCTTTCGGCTTCTAGGTCATCTGTTTGAGTTTCTACTCATACTGTGCAGTCTCTCCTACTATCCTCCATCCTCATCTCTCCGCCACCCCTATGGCGCTCACTATCTCACCTATCCATTCTAACTGCTTCACTAGCACCTATCCCCCTTCTCTCACGAAGTCTCGAAAGAAAGTTTTAAAAAAGAACTCTCAACAACCAACCCTGGTCTACCCATTGCAGATACCTACGTCAGTGCAACTTCCAGACAGATTGTCATTGATGTCCTCTTTTCTGTCACTGTTCCTGATCTCTGGACCCCTCATCTTAGCTCTATTATCTCTCCTTTCCTATCCTCACCCATTAATGGCGGCACTAGATGGGAATACTCTCGGCGGGGTTATCATCCAGGCATAACATTAATATCTATTGAGAGTCCTCAACCAAACCTCCTTCTCTTTGCTCGGCACCTGCCGTCCCTCATCAACTTCCTTCCTGCACCTGCTACTCCTCTCCTCTCTCCCTGTCCCTCTTCCCCCTCCTCTGACTGGTGTACCACGCCCCTGTACCCCTTCTCAGAAAACCTTCAAAAGGCAGAGACCTGCTTCACCTAGTCACGCTTAATGCTCGCTCTGCTATCAAACACTCTGCTGATATCTGCCTCCTCCTTGAAGACCTTGACCGTGATATCCTTGCTCGCTCTAACCGAGATGTGGTTCAATGCCGGCTCAGTCACTGCTTTTGACTCTACTTCTCCCTAATGGCTACAAGATAATCTCTAAGCCTCGCCCTAACCGTTCTGGCGGTCCCTTCTTCCCTCATACCCCACCCAGCCATAGTCCTCCTTCGAGAGCCTGGTCTGCAAGCTGGTCATCTTCCATACCTCCTCCCTGCCATCGCCACTACCTGTAGGCCACCTGGCTCTATCACCCTGTTCCTCTCTGAATTGGCCGATTTCGCCTCCTCTCTCCTGACATTTTCCTCTACACTCCTACTGGGTGACTACAACATCCACCTTGACTCCTCAAGCACGGCGCCCACTCTCTTCCGTGACCTCTGCAGCTTGCTCTCCCTTTCCATTCTCCCCTCTGGTCCTACCCACTCAGCTGGATACACTCTTGATGTCTTGATCCACACAGTATCTTTTGCTCTCTGCTCCACTCGCCACCCCGCTCTCCAGGTCAGACCACTTCCTCCTCTCCTCCCACTTGGGCCCTCTCAACCCTCTGGCCATACCTCCCCCAGCTCAGCCAACTTCGTTCACAGACATCCGCCCTATGAAACGAGTATCAGTTGCTGCCTTTGGTTCCACCTTCATCCCACCCCCTCCTCCCACTGCAGACTCTACCGCCGACTCTGCTCTCAGCAACCTCCATCTCTTAATCTATAACACTCTTGACATTCTTGCCCCAGTCATGAGGAGCCACCTGAAACATGCCACCAAGAGTAACACTGGGTACGATTCCGATCTAGCAGACATGAAGCGCAAATGCAGAGCTGCAGAACGGAAGTGGCAGACCACAGGATCATCCTCTGACAAACTGGCCTTTCGCCTTCTTCAAAGGCAATATCTCACCATTTGTTCTAAGAAGAGGGCCCACATCCAGGCCTGTGTCTGTGACGCATCCAACAACAAGGCTGAATTCTTTAAAATCTGAAAGGAACTAGCCAATCTGTTATGTCTGACTCTGATCCCTGTATCTATGGTCTGGTGAGTGGTGATGACAATGTGTAATGTCAGCGTGGAACCTTGTATGTCTGAGTGGAATATGGTGTGGTTGGAGTTCTGATCCAAGCAGTTGACTGAAGATATAGCCTGGGTGGTGGGAGCCAGTGGTCTCTCCATAACATCTTCCTAGCTCCTCAGATGTAACCTGTTGATGTAACCTGAAGCCTGTTAACCTGAAATGAATAAACTACCTGTGAAGTAGTTTATTCATTTCAGGTGAGTATCCTTACAACAAACATTGTACCACTAGCAACAAGGACTGGTCTCAGATGCAGACCCTTGGATTAGAATATCAAGAGTAATCAGGTACCTGTGCAAGGAATGTAGCAACTGCTGTTGGGGGGTGAGGGGAGGGTGCAGTAATGGAGCTGTTTGGCTCTGATTTTCTTCTTCTCTGCACTTATCAGTCTGTCGCCATAAACACAGCACTTGCCATATGCTGGTTGCACTATCGCTTTTTATTGCCTCTCTTCTAAATTTTTTTATTATTTATCTACTCTGCACTTTCCACTCTCCCCCTTCCATGCACTTTTTCCCTTTTCCCCGTCCCATGCACTTGCGCGTTCTCAATGTCACTGTGCCTAATAAGATCGTCGTTTTTGTGTTCTCCCTTGTTTCCCCTCGATTGCCTAGTTATACTCTGAAACACCTGTGTACGAGCGCGATACAAATAAAATATATATCAAGATGGAGGCCCACTGCCCCAATGAGCAAACCAAACCCCACCAGCCAGGGCGAAATGGGAAGCTGAGGAACTGGGTAGAGACATCCCTCCACTCAGGGCGAGAAGAGATGTTAAGGGTGAGGAAGGGAGCAAAGCCTAGTGCAGCTGCAATGTCGTTGAGAAGTGAGACATGGCTGTCATGCGACATGCAAGAGGCAGCAACGAACAGAGTGAAGGCGCAGGGCTTCCCAAGCATCGGGCTGCATTGGCAGGGAAGCCCTACAATTGTTTGGGGCTCTTACCTTGGAACTAGGTCCCGAGGATCTGTGCCTTCGTGAGGCTGCAGGTCCCTGTTGCATTGTGTCACACTGGTCTGGATCTGGCCCAGGTTGCTGCATCAACCGTTGCAGCGATTGGAGCCTGGAGGTTTCTTCCTCTCTGCGTCCTTTGTCACAATGTTGACATCAGCGTGGCGGTGTAGGGGTTGGTGGACTTAGAATCCTGCCATCACCCGCATTCTTGGTGAGCCAGATGACGTCGTGAGTGAGCATATCAGCGTTCCTTGGTGTGCCACATGACGTGAGGGAGCACAGTACGATGTCTTCAGAGAAATGGACCCTGGTGCGTGGAGGTGGCGCGATGACCGCATAACAATGTTCTCATTGGTCGAAGGTACAACAATGACCTCGAGCCTTTTGAAAGTATTTGCAAGTGGGGATTCACGAAGATACAAGAAACGACAGAGAATCGTGTGTGGACGGAAACGCACAAATAGGAGACTGATAAATGGAGAACACTGAACTGACCGCAAGTAAAAAGGCTTATGTTTGCTTATGCAATGTTAATCTGAACTAGCGGCCAGATCTGAAAAGTTGTGAAGAAACAACGCTGATCCATCGTTCTCACATTATGCTTGCTGCGGATACAAGGCAAGAGTGGGACTGAGGTTTGGAAGCATCGCTTAGACGGTGCGTCATCGGAATGGCGCACATCAAATTCTTTGAGCATTTGGTTCCATCATTTGGTTTTGATGGTGCGGACCGCAATGTCAGCTTTTTGATCAGTGCTGAGGGGTTCCACAGTTGTCGTATGAGGAGACTATATTGTGAAATTTAAATATAAGTTGAGACGTTTGATGAAATGTGTTTAATCTGAAGTATATGGATGAATTTAAACATTTAAGAGACTTGCATGCAATTGCTTGCACTGAGCGAGAGGGGCTTTATGAAACCTTGTTTTATGGGGTGTAGATGGGGTCTGCTAGTTAGACTAACAACCCCCTGATTGATATTAAGTGTATGTGCCAGTTGTATCACACGTGTACGTAGTGCTAGCACAGTAGTTTATGGTAATTGGTGCGGAGGAGTCAGGGGGTAGATCACATTTGCAAGAGTTCCACACGTAGATGGATAAGTGCCCCTTTAGTTTTAACCTTCTATGAGGAATTTCAGGAATCTTCTTTTTAACGGCTGCAGGGAGGCAGCGTTGGACATTATTTTAGATGGTCTGTTACAATTCCATTGTATGTTACTGTGTCAGCAGAGTGCTAAACGTGAAGTCACAGTTAACATCTTGAGGAATTGCAGGAGTGCTAAATGTGAGGGCAGAGTTAATTCTGGGGAAGTGCAGGAGACCCTCATATGATGTTTTGACACTGAATGTATATTGTGTATCTGCATTTAAAGTAAAGCGCATAGAGAAAAATGCAGTGTGGGGTTTTGAATATGGGAAAATATGCAAGTATGCAGGAGGTTGTTGTTGCACAGTGTGTTGAGTGGCTTGAAGTGGAATTGTGGTGCAAGTGGAGAGTATGAAGTGACAGGGTTTTGCACTTCAAGGAGACTTTGCACAAATTAGCAAACATGTTTCACCCGGTTATAGTGTTAAAATCTACAGATTTGGTTAAGATTCCAGTGCCACACTGATGTCCTAGTGAGACTCGGTGTATATGAGTATCTGTGTTGGATTTTGACAATTGTTGTCACTAGTACGACTGGGTGTGGGAAAGACGCTTTTCACATGCCAGTTTGTGAGTTGTGGTGGTTTGGTTGGGAACGCTCGCCTTCCACAAATGTGAGTTATGGATTTTGAGGTGATTATTTTCTTATATTTCAAATGGTAAATGGAAGGAAGTGTGTTATGTCGGACCCTGGTCCCTGTATTATTGTCTGTTGAGTGGTGAGATCAGTGTGGAATGTCAGCATGGAACCTTGTATGTCTGAGTGGAATATGGTGTAGTTGGAGTTCTGATCCAGGCAGTTCACTGAAGATGTAGCCTGGGTGGTGGGAGCCAGTGGGTTCCCCATAAGATCTTCCTAGCTCCTAAAACGTAACCTGTTGATGGAACCTGAAGCCTGTTAACCTGAAATGAATAAACTACCTGTGAAGTAACCACTGTGCAAGAGTATCCTTACAACAAACATTGTAACAATCCTTCTGCAGTTTCCACCTCGCCTCTTCCCTCTCATGCCTTCTGCACTGCACTGGCCACCACTTCACTGAAAAAAACTCAAGACATCTTGAGCACTCGCTCTTCCTCCGCTTCCCTCTCACCCACCTCCTCCCTACCTCCCTCAGCCTTTCCCTCCTATCACATCGGACGAGGTCACTGGGGTTGGCTGCTCTATGAAGGTCTCTTCCAAGCAAGTCTCCCCCCCCACCCCCCCTATTAAGGACAACATCGGTTCCCTTGCCCCTGCACTTGCTCTCTTGCTACTGGGTCTTTCCCCTCTTCCCTCAAGCGCCATCTTGTGCGCCCCCTCCTGAAAAAGCCTTACGCAGACCCCTCGTGTCCAGCTAACTACCACCCCATCTCCACTACTCCCTTCCTTGGGAAACTCCTTGTTAGGACAGTTTTTCTGTCCAACTAAGGGCTTAGTAAAACCATTCAGCTGAGGCAGTACAAGACTCCACTGTTAATCTAAGGCTGTACCACCTGAGTTCATGGTAGCGTAGACAGAGCAGCCAGGCTCAGGGCTGTAGAATCAGTACAAATGAAATTGAACACAAATGGTCCAAAGAAACACTTTGTATGTAATGGATTTATTTAAATACAAGTAGGCCCAGATAAACCTATGGGTAAATAAGTATGATCAAACTTATAAAAACACAACACTATGCTTGAAGGTTCACAGACCAAAGCATAAACCTTATTTGGAACACCCAACAGTAGTTCTTGGGAAGTCAAACCTTTTCATACACATTCAGTATAGGTCACACCTATTCTTGGGGGGTAAAAACCAATGGTTACTCAAATTACATTAAGTAATTCAAGGGTAGTAGAGCCCACCAGTTGTACAGCGCTGCTCAGTAACAAATCACATAATCAGGCAACTGGACAGTATATGTTTTGTGAATAGTGGAACACTTATTCTAGGTACAGTAGAACCCTACTTTTGCACAGTTATACTAGGTGAGTAAGATCTATGGCTGTAATATTCAATTACAGGTGCTTTCGATATCAGTGAAACACAGATTGAGGTAAGCAGTAACTCTGGTAACTTATTTTTGAATGGCACACAGCTAACTCAAGTTAGGTAAAAATTTCCCAGCAATACTTAAACGTATGTACTACCTATGAGGGACACTTAGAACCAGAGACTGTGTCCGTTTTTAACAGCACAGGGGCAGCGAAACCCAAAGTTACACTTTACTGAATGACTCAGTTATTTTAGGCAGACTTATTCTGGACAGGCTAACAGCAAGTCAGGGGAAGCTAGACCCAGTTGGGGAGCACTCATACAATTATCCCAACAGGAATAATCTGGTGAAATCAACACATTACTTTTGGGAAGAGGCACAACCTAATCACAGGTGAGTAATATACCCTCACATCTACTTTGTTAAAATGGCAAAACGGTTTCTAAGGAAAGAAAGATGTTAAACATACGTTTGAGAATAGTGCATCACACATCCAAGGTAAGTAATAAAGTTTGTAACTGTTCACTCTTAGAGTTACAGTTCCCAACCAATTATTTAACAAGTAAGTAACTTTTAAACATGTGTTCTCTTTTCTAGGCAAAAGGCCCAATCCCTTCAAAATCTTTTTCCTTATTCTTGGAGCAAGTGTGTTCTCAGTAGCAGAAGGGGACTAGTGACCAACAGACAGTGTCAAGATAGGTTCTTAAGAAGCAAAAGTCAGACTTCCTCAGGAAGACTGGGCAAACAGTGAGTATTTTAGTTTGAGTTAGAAGAGGGTCCAGGGGCTTCACAGAAGACACCCTCGCAGGATTCTAGCAGTGGGACAGGGTGCACTGAATGAGAGGCCACCCCATCACAGAAAATACCCGACAACTACACAGGAATCCGAAGAGACTTAAGGTAAGTACAAACCCAAGCAAACACAGTACCTGAGCATTGAAGAATATTTTGCAGCAGGTGGACATCAGGATCTGCAGCCAAAAACCCAGTCAGTCGATTCCTTGTCGTGGTGACTAAAAACAGGACCTTGGCAGGGACTGGCTCTATCCAAGGTTTTCCTCGCAGCCGGATGCGGCTCTGTTGATTTGGAGCCTTTTAAAAAGGAGCACGGTAGACAGAATATTGTGGTCGGATTCTCGTCGTTACAAAGGTCCAGCATTGTGGTGAGGGGACTTTTCAGAGTCTGTGTCTCTGGAGATGCACCAGGATTACCACAAAGTTTCAGCGAGATTAGGAATTCGGAAGACCGTGCACTGTACAATGGCTCGAGGTCCCAGGGTATTGCAGCCCTGCAAGGTCGCAGCAACGCGTGGGCTGGCTCCAAATGCAGGTCCTCGAGTCTAGTGGGTCTCACCAGGCTCTGGGTCAGGGTCGTGGTTTTCCCCGACGGTTACACAGCAGGCTTTCCGGTTACTGGAAATCGTCTCAGCCGCTTTTCCTTCATCCTATTCTTTGGTTTCAGTTCCAGTGGTCGACTTGTCTTCAGCTTCCAGGTTCTCAGTATTTAACAGGAACAACAGCACAGCACTCTGCATTCTCTCCCTGCATTTTACAACAAGGGGCGGTCTGGTTGTCCAATCAGGACAGCCATCCCCCCACTGGGATCTGTCCCCATTCAGGCAAGGAGGAAGACAAAAGGGCTGCAAAGTTTTGGACTCCTCCCTTGCTTCCTGCCTTCACAGACAGACTGGAGATTGGGCGGGGAGTACAGTGGACTCCCGCCGTAGATAAAAATCACACAAAGGAACAAGAAAGGACAAGAAACACTAAAATGGTGAAAAAAGACGGGACATTTTGGTAAAATGAGCACCCTTAGGAGCCCTTACTGCAGCTGTGAAAACAGCTCACGGTAAAGGTGCACCAAATCAATACAAGGTATCACTGCCACCAGCCAATGAAGGTAAGCTTGTCCCTGTAACAGAATTGTTACAGATTAAGTGTGAAAGGGGACACATTGCATCTCCCCAGCACTCCACATAAGGTTTTTTCAAATAAAATTTAAAAAGGGATCCGAAGATCCTTTCTACTCTTTGGGAATTGTAGTTCACTCAAGAGTAGCAGAGAAAGTTAAACAGGGAGCCCCTAGGACAACCCAGCAACAACAGGCACTTATTGCCAAAATGTTGTTAAACAGGATAACTTTAAGAAGGCATTATGGAGAGTCAAAGAAATGACACCCATAAAAAGAGTAAAAGATTCTCCGAGTGTGGAAAAAGGTTCCCACTCACAGAGGTATCAAAGCAAAAAGTTCTGGGGTTGACCCAGGTCAGGAAGATTCACCATTTCAATGAAAACCTTACCAAACACTCCTGGAGAAGCTGGTTTTCCAGTCTTCCCCCAACTGGCCCAGCATACCAAGCTTGTTGGTTACCTACACGACCATCAATCTGGATTCAGAGCATCCAGAGGCATGGAAACTGCTCTTCTGAACGCTGGTGAAGAACTGCTTGCTTCTCTTCACACCAACTCTACTGCTGTTCTCATTCGACTTTATCTTTCCTCTGCATTTGATACGGTCAACCACTCCATCCTCAAAACGTCTACATGATACCCTTGGTATCCCGGAGCAGGCACCGGACTGGCTGACCTTCCTCACCCACCGTCCCTCCCAGATCATCCTGGGCTCTTTCTCCTCTCCTACCTCCATCGCCACCTGTGGCGTTCCCCAGGGCTCTCCTCTCACAGTGGCTCTTTAACGTCTATCGCGCTCCGCTTCCTCACCTCATCTCCACTTTCTCCCCTCACTTAGTGTTATGCAGATGACACCCAACTCTTCTTCAAACTTCCCTCTGATACTCTCCCTTCTTCCTATACAATTCCTGACTGCCTATCTGCTACCTAGTCCTGGTGTGCCTCCAATGATTTCTGCCTCAATGCCAGCAAGAAAGAGATCCTTACTATTGGGACTCCCATTCCCTCCAATCGCACTGGCCACCCTCTATGCCCCCCCCCCTTGCATCTGAAGTCAGAAACCTTGGGAGTCATCTTCGACTCCTCGCCAACATGTTGGACCTTGCCAAGAAGGCCCATTTTCAACTCCACCTCCTCAGAGGTATCCTTCCTTTCCTCACTTTTCCTTCCCCAGAAGCTCAATGGTACTCTCTAGGCTGGGCTACTGCAATAGCCTCTTCCTTAATCTACCCTCTTCCTCCTCCTGCGCCCTCCAGCTTTGTCCAGAATAAGGCTGCAAGACGTATCCTTGGCCTCAAGCCCAGGGACCGTATCCCTTCAGCCCCAAAATCCCTCCGCTGGCTCCCCGTTGCTGCAAGCATCAAATTCAAATCCCTCTGCATCATCCATAAGGCGGTCTGAGGCCGAGGAACAATCCATCTACAAATTGATCTAACCAAATAGCTTCCTTCCAGATCTTTACACTCTTCCGACTCCAACTCTCTGCGTGTCGGGCACTTTTCTAAGCAGATAGCTGGTGGCAGATCTCTCCCCTCTGCTGGCTCCCTCCTCTTGAACAGCCTTCCCCTTCCTCTCCATCTTGAGCCAAAGCTCTTCAAGACTTTCTTCTTCACACCTACCCCTGAACCCCCTGCCCCATGCTAATACCCCATAGTCGCTGAGATTGGTGGCATGGGACCTTATGTGTCCTCTGGGTCCAGGCCTCCTCCCCCCATACCCCCCCAATAGAGCTCAGCCTTCCGCCCCATCCCAGCACTTGCCTTCGGGCACCCACTGGCTTGTGTTCTCACAGCCCTGAACTTATATTGGCAAATGATTACTCTGTACCAGGCGATCTCTGCCAGGCACTTACTGTTGCACACAACTGACTGCTTGGCACTTCCCTCTGTGGAACTCGTAGAACTTACCCCCTTCCCTGTCCCATCGCTCTCTCTCCCTGCACTTGCACGTTCAGAATGCTCACAAGGCCTAGTAGGGCGGCTTCTTTTCTCTTCATCAGTTTATTCCATTTGCCTTTGTTCCCATGTTCCCTCCCTGTTGCCGCCTTGAAATGCAATTTCTTGATGTATATGCGTCTTACAAATGCACCATAAATAATGGTTTAAGATGTCTTTTGGGTTGTGAGGCGCTCCCTTCTCATAGATGGTTAGTGTTAGGTAGAATGTCCATCTTGTGTGATAATCTTCTCACCTGGCGAGTCCCCCAGCACTTTTTGTTAGACTATTGTTTTTTCCTAACTCTCCTGAGTGGAATTGTCTACCCTCCCACCCATTCTTGTCTTGTACTCTGGGCAGCCCTTTTTGAGTTTATTTTGATGGAGTCTACTTTCCTTCTTGTTCTATGGCATCTGTAATTTCCTATTGTAGCACACAGCACCTTATGTGCAGTGTTACTGGAAGCTCCTTGAGCTTCCTTCTTTGGCTTTACTTTAATTCCTTGCCGGAACTACAGTTCCCAAGGATAGGAGGGTGCTTTTTATCCTACCTAGACTTTTCTCGTGATACCAGCAACCCCCACCTTATGTGGAGTGCTGAGGGGACAGGGTCTCTTTTTCCCCTTCTCCTGTAACTTTTTTGTTACAGTAACAAATCCATCTGAGTGGCTGGTGGCAGTGGATACTTTTTCTACCAATTTTGTGAAACGTACAACGCAGGCTGCATTTGCAGCTGCGGTAAGGTACACATGGGACACCATTAATCCACGATGGTTCCGGTCTTTCCTCGTTAACTCACAATGGTTTGTCGTTTCTTAGTTTTTCTGCCAAGCTGGGTGTCTTCGCAGGGATCCCTTTGTGAAGCCTGCACCAGTGTGTCTGGGAGGACAGGAAACTGTGAGGACTCTGAAACTCCACTGGTCTTTGTCCTCTATTGTGCTTGCTTATATTCTAACTGGGAGGCGAGCTGTCCTTTAAGGACAGCCTCCCACCCCAAGTTTGAATTACATCATGCATGTTGAAAGGCTGGGTTCCTGCATAAAAGGCGAGGGTCTTGATGCTGAAGCCAGAGTTGACCACTGGAAGACCCATTCCAAAGAGGACAATGTCAGCAACTACCCCTATAGACAGCCAGAGCTATCGGAGTGAGCGTTGCTGCTCCAGTTCTCTTTTCCAAGGAACAGGGAAGCTCAGATCCAGACGACTGCCTACCTTAAACTTGTGGGACAAACCAGTCTGAAGTTGACCTGGAGCCATCCCACGACGAGCTACGACCTTGACCAGCTGCAAACCGCCAATACATTGGGACCTGTGGCCATGGCTAGTGTGCAGTGCATCGACATCTGAAGATAGAATCCTCCCGAAAGTTTGGTGGACTCCTTCCGCACCTCAAGAGGCAAGTTTCCGCTCCTTGAAGTCCCCTCATCCGAAGGCTGGTCGGAGAGAGCACGCTGTATCGACCGGGCTGTAACCGTTTGTCACTGGTGTTTTGAAAAGGACACACAACCACAGAACCGTGACGAATAGTTTGCCCGAGCTCAACTCCAGCTGCGAAGATCCATCCATTTCTTTAGTCTGCCTGACCAAGAATCTGGTGACTGGGTCTACTGTTGCTGCATCGTTTGGGCATTGTGCTGCAACCTCTTCTTCGTGCTTAAGGTACTGCAATATTATTGGTAGTACTGAACAAGAGTTGCTTTGCTGCTTAGGTGTTGCTGGAGTGCTGATTTGAGTATTTGTGAGGTTCCCATAAACGTCTGCCCAGGCCTAACGCCTGTGCGCTTACAGGGAGCCTTCTCTGAAACGATAATGACCCCTCCTGAGGTCTTTAAGGATATTAACACATAATGGTAATAGCAGCACATGTTTTGAAGCTTTGGTGCAGAATCAAAAAACGTTAAGTAAATCGACAAACAGTTAGCAAATTAAATAGGATTTTATTTTGTAATATGTAATTAACATGCTGGTCTTCACACGTTAAACATTTGAATAGCAAACTTGGTTAAACTTGAGTGGTTTTAACATGAGCATGTGTTAGGGGTTGTGTAAAAAGTAAACTTTCTCTATCAGAAAGTGAAAGCATTTTCCCATGTTTTCGTTTTCTCTGTGCGCTAAATGGGTTGTTGCAGTGGAAAAAAGGCTCTTAGAACGGCAGTGTCTAGTTGAAAGGCATCTTGCCAGGAAATTGCATTATTTCCCTGAAGTCAGACTGCAGTCACTACCAGTAGTTTATGACTGCGCTCTGAACATTCTGATTGGCTGAGAGGAGGTCAATAATGATTTCAACCCGCTATTAAGATTTAGGCAAGTTCATGTACGTCATTTCTATTGTCTCCACGGGGGAGAGCTCAGTCACTACAGGATAGATCTCACTCCAGGAGCGATCTGGTGGTTTTTAAATTGTGGGACTGGGTGCGATGAATCCCTTTGAAGATTGGCTCAATTTCTCAAAAAAGGTAGGGTTTTTGGTTCCCATCTTTCTGCCCACGGTACAATAAAAGACAATCTATCCTTTTGTACATAAATAACCGTCAGTTATATTTATCAATCCTACAATGCATCTTTGTTTTTAGTTACTTGTCCACACAATGTCTGCTTGCCTCTTTCTTGATGAAGTTCTGTTGACATCTACGGGAAATGAAACAGGTCAGGCATTCTAGTCTGTTGTGCAGAGAAGCCATGCCAATGAAAGAGATGAACTTGGGAGGCCTGATTGGAGGTCTCCCTCCCAAAAACAACTAAATAGCTACGAATGACCATCCATGTGTTTGGCTGGTTGTAATAGTTCTAGGTAGCATTGTACATGCTGTGTATAAGGATTTTAACTATTGGATGGTTTGAATCAATTTGTTGAAGTGTTTGCAAAATGCTAATAAAGAACTTTGATTGTTTTAGTAACATGTGATTAAGACGTGTGTATCACATGAAATGCTTTACCTTGCTGTTTAAATAGATATGGCACATGTGGGATAATATACAGTCTGCATTTAAGACAGTACAGTCAAAACCAGTCTGTGAAAGAGATTCTTATGTAGTGTTGCTAAATTTGCCTCCCCCTGCTGGGATTGGTTGCCTTTCTCTGGCTAAGCTGGCCCAGTCTTCTCCACCCACGGTGTGTACGTGTAGCATGAAATTAGAAGAAGGGGGCTGAGACCCACCCACTTTCTCTGCGTGGGCTATTCGTGTTCTAAGTGTGGTGGTGGTAGGACCGTTTTTCTGAAGTCTAACTAAAGGCTTCAAAAAAACCAAACAACCGCGACAGTACAACACTCGACTCTTAGTATAAGGCTGTACCACCTGAGTATTTGGTAGTATAGACAAAGCAGCCAGGCTCACCCTCGGAGGGAGAGAGGGCTGTATGAAAGTACAAAGAACCTGCAGCATACAAATGGTTCAAAAGAAACACTTACACCCAGAAGTACTATAAAACAAAGGTTTATTATAAATACAAATCGTTCAAGGTAAGTCTTGCCGGGTAAGTACTTTGTCATAGATTCATTAACACAGTATACAAACACAACCCAATGCTGAAGGTACTGTGATGCTGGAAATGCATCAGAGGGACAGGGCCTCCGTATCCATGTCTTTACTGCTTTTTATCTTGTGTTCTGTTGTGTTTTCCGTGCAGGAGTTCATGTGGGTCTCCTGGCGGTGCAGCGCTCTCTTTTGGTTTGGTGAACACACCCGTGGGATGCCCTTATGGAACCCATGGGTAGGGGTACAGCCCTGTGCCCCTAGTGTATGTTTTTGGGCACCTGTGTGTGACCCACTGAGCAGGGTACGGGCTGGTGGCAGCTCTGTGCTGAAATGACAGGTGCCCTGAACGTCCTCCATTTTGGGATGCCCAGGCCCCGTCATTGGAATAGGGAGATTCCTGATGGAGACAAAATGGCCCCCATGGCCTCTTACCTTCCATCCCCTGTTACCTTGATCTTCCCTAAGTCCCTGGAAGCCCTGCCTCTGTCCCTTCCCCCTGATTGGCTGTAGGTTCCGTATATGGTAGTGTGGGGAAGTGCCGACCAGACTGGCTGGAGCCTTCTCAACGACCGTCTGTTGTGGGTACGCCTGTGGGTGGGACTTGGGTGAATGGAGTGTGTGACGAATATGCATTCTATGCTGTGGCTGTCTAGTATCTGGTGTTTGACACAATGGTTGAGACAGCCCTGCCCGAAACCGGTATGAATGCAGCTTGGAGTGTTGAATGGCTCGGTACTTGTCCCAATACACATAACTTGTTGTGTCTGGAGAGAAGTGAATGGCCTGAATACCTCGTGTGCCCGATTGGCTGCCTGCCTGCATGAATGCCCGTAGTCGTGATCGGATGCTTGAGTGTGACCCAGCGGAATGAATGGGAGATCAACAGTATATCTGCTAGGAATCGTGTTCGGAAGCTGAAGTCCACTACGACGAGTAACTGAAGCTTAACCTTGAGCCTTGCTGGACGAGAAGAATTGCTGTTGCTCTCCTTCGCAATCTGAAAGCTGCTGTGCCTCATGAACTGACCCAGAGAGGACCTGGTAAGGTGCCCTCTTCCCGAGCTACAGGGACCATCGTGCACAGCCGATCTTTGCCTAAGCTCCCTGGTAGACAGCCCTTCGACAGGCTGCCGACCCGATACGGGGATTGCTGCGGAACTCCAAGGAGAAGCGCCCGGACTGTTGTCCGCCACTGTCGCCGACCACCGTCGCCGACTGGAGCCGCCATGCTCTCACTGCTTAAGAACTTCATTGATCCAAGGAAGCTCTCGACCGCATCGTCACCGCTGTATCCTGCCGGAGAAGGCCTGAGCGTCGACGCACCGAGGAGCATCCACTGGTGGGTTTCCCACCACCCAAAGACCACAGAGACATCGACGACTCGACGCCCTTGCTGGGCCACAGTTCTTCAACTCTTTGCGGTCCAGAACTATTGACATCGAGGTGCCCCGCACGCCTCTTCCTTGCAGGACGTTTATGTTTCCCCGTCAACGAGCACCGCTAGGAACAACGCGGCCACTTCACCGTTGTAGCTCGACCTGTTCTCCGTCAGACGTTCGACAACCTGTGACTCCTGCCTTAAAGGGAGGGCACTCAAGAAGGGTCGTCGATTTCCCCAACGAGGAACGCTACTACGCCAGGTACTTTGGGGTTGCAGAACTATTGGAAAGTCTAGTGTGAACAATATATGGACTGGGCTTGTATCTTTCTTATACAGGTTGCCCAGGTTGGGGGGGGGGGGGCAGGGGGGATCTCCACACAGAACTGTGTTTAACGGTAGTTACCAGTATTCTGCCTATTGCTCAACCATCTTGCTTTCCTTCCTCTCTCTACTGCTGGTTTCCTCTTTATTTTGATCTGTGTGTCATTCTGACTGTGTGCACTTTAATGAGATCTAATAGCGTTAGTGGTACTACTTTAGAATTGTACATATTTACCATTGTTGATTTCCGGAGTACAAAGTGAGTTATCGTGATATTGTATATACCTTTGGACATTAATTATATAAAGACTGTGTTGTAACCGATACAGTGTGTGGACATTCCATTGTGGGTGCTTGGGGACTACACTGTGCTTAAGAACCAGCTCGCATTACCTCCTGAGAAGCTAGGCCTTGATTGCTCGTCCATTGCTACCGTAATAGAGAATCTTGTCAGGGGTCTCTGTGCCTCCCCTCTACCATATAGAGAGCGGAAGTGCAGAACCCCCCTCTGGTCTTTACAGGTACACAGACCAAAGCATAGACCTTGTTAAGAATAACTAACAGTATTTCTAGGCAAGTCAGACCTAATCATACACATTTAGAATAGAACAACTATTCAGAGGGGAGTAAAACCACAAGTTACTTTTAGATTACTTTCATTAATTCAAGGGTAGTAGACCCTGTCAGTCATGTAGTAACACTCAGTTAAGAAATCACTTAGTAAACCAACGCTGTTACCAGGATATCTTTCTGAATAGTGGAACACAAATTCATGGTAGAGTATAAACGTATAACTACATTCGGGATAACCCTCAGTTATACTAGGTGAGTAAGACCTAATGGTGTAAAACTATTACAGTTGCTTTTCAGATCAGAGGAACACACAAGAGAAGCACTAACTCTTTACACTAATTTAGGATTGGACAATGCAGACCAAAGTCAGCTAAACCCACTGTACACTTATTAAGAATGGCACACAGCTATTCAAGGTAGGTAAAACACAAGGCAGACTTATTCTAGACAGGCTATACAGCAGGGCAGGGCAAGCAAGACCCACCTGGTAAACATATGCACTTATTTTCTGAAAGAAATAGTTGGGTGAAGCTAACAGCATTACTTTTGGGAAGAGGGGGACCCAATGCACAGGCAAGTAAAATAACCGTATATATACTTTTAAGAATGGCAAAACACATTAAAAAAGGATAGCAAGACATTTTGTAAATGCTCTAATTTCTGTGCTAATTCCCTTCAACCTTAGCGACCCCCCAACCCCCAACACTTTCTAATTTGTATCCTGAAGTGAGTGAGGAAGGTTGCCATACCGCCTGAGTGAGTGAGACGGTATGGCAACCTTCGATCAAAGAAAAAGGGGGCGGGGTTTATGGGGATATTTATAGAGAAACAGAACATAGTCTTCCTGATTGGTCCAGCCGACTCCAGCCCCTATATAAGGGTGAAAAGAATGATGGATTATGTGCGTTTTTCCGGATCTCTTGCAGAACATCGGAGGAGAGAGAGAGAGCTACACCCGAGACGCTCTGGGCATACGAAGACTAGCCGTCACTCTTGCAAGGCTCACCCTTACTACCGCCAGAAGAAAGTTAAATTAGAACCCTGAGCCATATTTTTTTTTCCTGTCCCTGAATAAAGGCCGTTTTATTTTCATATCCCTGGCTGCCTGCTTCCTCCTTTACAATGCCAAATATGGATAACTTCAATGAGGCAGCTCCGATTGTTCTGACAGTAGATCAACTGAAAGATATCTGCAAAGCCAGGGGTCTGCCTGTAAAAGGAAATAAATGTTAATTGCAAGGTTGTTGAATCACCAAAGTTTGGGTACTAGGCCTGTAACACCTACTATCCCAAGTAATGGGGAAAATGATGAGGATGACAGTTGAGTTCGGCTCCAATCTGCAAGAGAAGTCGGAGAGCAACAGGTGTCTCAGGAAGAGAGCCCCCTCTTTGCCACAGCCTTCCCTTTTGCCTCAGTCCATTTCCACTGGGACCCCACAAGGTCCACCATTAAGCCTAGAATATGTTTCTCTCGAAAGAATGATATTAGAGTTGGAGTTCAAAAAGAGGAATGCTCAAGCTGAAGCCAAACATCAAGACATCCAACTAAGGGAGCTGGAAATGCAATTGTCCCTGGATTCTGCTTCCCTCTAGGTCTGCTAGTCCCAAGAGGCCTCGCCTGCCCAAAGAAACAGTGAGTATGAATGAATCAAAACTGGATGTATTGTATTTACTGGGTACGTTTGAATACACCAATGGTCTTCAAGGAATCAGTGGGAATGATTGAATCCCTTGGCTCATGTCTAGGCTCCCCCTGAACGGCTGTGATGGTGTAATTGAGTTGGGTGCCATTGAGAGAAAGGATTATGAATCTGTGAAGCTGGCATTAATCGCCAGATTTGGGAAACCCCATCCCAGTACCTGAAGATGTTTAGGACCCTCAAAAAGACTGATGCTACCTCTTGGGCAAACTGGGTATGTGAGTATTTAAAGAACGTACATGGGTGGGTTAAGAGTTACAGAGTGAACACCTTGGAAGGAATGAGAAATCTGTTTTTATTGGAATACATTTTTGATGCCTGCTCTTCTGAGCTGAGACAGCACTTGGGTGACTCGCTGACTTGTGGGTAGCCATCAGGGCCACTCAAAAGGACTCTGGGGCAACTCCCAAAAAAGATGAGGGGAAGCAGCACAAAAAGGAGGGAAAAGAGAATTCCAATTCCAACCACCCAAAAGAGGGCCACAAACATAGTAAGGGTAAGTCCCATGGGAAGCCTAGTAGGTCTGGTGAAAACTCTGGTGATAAACCAGAGTGAGGTCACCAGAAACCCCCATTCCAGAGAGCATTTGGGAAATGTATGTGGGTCTACGTATCATGTGAAAGGGGATCCCAGATGTAAGCGTAAACCTTCAGGGGTCCACACTGCCTCCTTAGCCTTCATCCCTGACGAAGAGGTGGAAATGGCAAGTGCCAACGTTCTTACTGGCTGAAGACGCCATTGGAGTTCAAGCTAGTGTTTCTTTAGTGTGACTGGGTCTGTGGGAACAACAGAATGTGGATGTGTATAACTCCATACCAGATAAAACAAAAGATTATAAGGACATTGTACTTCAGGAGGCCCCTGCCATTAGACACACTGGAGGCAAGCATTACAGTGGTGGATGAATGTTTTTTAAATCTGAGGATGTAGCTAAGGCACCCAAAGGTCCCACTAAACTTGCAGGAGACCCAATCCAAATGGTTTCTATTCTGCCAGCTCTCATCCAGTGCAATATTATGACTGTTAGAATACTGGTCAGTGTACAGAATAAAGTGCCTGGGAGAGTCTTGTTGGGGGAATGATTTGAAAACTCTTGGAGTTGTATCCAATTCCCCAGGCCTCTCCATAAAAGGAAGCAGGAGCAAACAAGATTGGCCAGAGAGGCAACTACTCTCAGTGGGAGGTTGAGGAGATTTCCAATACCCCCAGTCCATAGGAAGGCCAGCCTTCTATTTCCAAGCCAAAGAAAGAGACAAAAGGGAAGCCCAAGGTCTCAGGGAAAAAGAAAGGTCTTAAACCCAAACCTGAGGCCGAGTGGGGGGTCCAACCAAACTCAGAAAAGTCAGATACTGGTCAAACTGGAACACAACCTTCCCTATGTTGGAGATCTGGATCCTAAAGACCATCCTGAGCTGCAGACATTACTTGTAGAAGGGCAGATTTCAGCAGAGGCTACATAGTGTCCCTCTCTAGAGGGAAGCTTCCCAACGGGAAGGGCAAGAACCCGGGAAGCATAGGTGGTCTCCTCTACAGTGAACCTACTGAGTCTACCGCAGGAGACTACAGGAGAGTTAAAGTGCCCCAGGAGGCAAGCCAAAAGTTCTTACAGTTAGCCCATGAGATCCCTCTGGCTGGCCACGAGTTTCAAGAGGACCAAAGAGATGTTATCTCAGTATTTCTACTGACCCAAGAAGGGGGCTGATTTAGAAAGGTTCTATAAGAGCTGTCGGAATTCTGGCAAAAGTGGAGCCAAGAATGTGGCACCTTTAGTGCACCTCCCAGTGGTGGGAGTCCCTTTTGAGAAGGTGGTGATTGACAACTTCTTTAAGCAACCAATTTATATTGGTTGTGGTAGACCATGCTACCAGGTATCCTGAAGCCATACCTATGCAAACTGTTAATGCTGAGGCAGTAGCTAAGACCCTCCTTGGTATCTTAACCAGGGTAAGTTTTCCTAAGGAGGGCATCTCCGACAAGGGGGTCACACGTTTTATGTCCCACTACATGCAGACCATGTGGCTAAACTGTGGAGTGACCTACAAGTTCTCAACAGCTTACCATCCTCAAACCAATGGGTTGGTGGAGAGGTTTAATAGAACTATGAAGAGCATGATCGGTGCTTTAGAGGAATCCCTTAGAAGAAAGTGGGACCTTCTACTGCCGTGCCTTCTCGTTGCTTATAGAGAAGTCCCTCAAGCAGGGGTTGGGTACAACCCATTTGAACTGCTTTGTGGGCATTCGGTTAGAGGCCCCTTGGCCTTGATCAAGGAAGGGTTGGAGAATGCTCCTTCCCTAAAGCCAGTGAGAGTCACTGAATATGTGCTAGGTCTCCTGAGGAGAATAGCACTGATGACATGGTGGAGTTTTCTCCAGACCAGCTAGTTTTGGTTATGGTACCTACAAGGCACATGGCCTTACAGGAGAAATGAATTGGAACCTTCAAGGTGGTGGGTGGACTTGGAGAGGTCAATTATTTAGTGGACTTGGGCAATCCCAAGGAGGACCCCATCACACTAACCGTCTGAAGGCTTATGTTTCCAGAACAGAACTAGGAGCTTTGCTTCCAGCATCAGATCAAGAGGACGAGGAGGAGGAGGAGGAGAGTGAGGATCTCCCCAAGGGACAACCTTCAGATGACGCAATTGAAGGAGTAAAACTCTTGGACGCTGCAACAGGAGAAGTGTAAGGCTCTGTTAAATCAGGTTGCCTCCCTGTTTTCATTGACACCAGGCTTGACCCCTTGGGGCCAGCACGATTTTCCAACTGGTGACAGTTTCCCTGTCAAAAGCAGGGTTTACAGAATGTCAGACCATGTAAGACCCCACATAAAGGAAGAGGTCAAGAAGATGCTTGATCTTGGGGTTATTGGGCCATCTACAAGTCCATGGGCTAGTCCCAAAAGCAGGAACCAAGGAATTTAGGTTCTGTGTGGTATATAGAGCTCTTAATGCAGTCACCATGACTGATGCCCATTCAGTTCAGCCAAGTTCCTCAGTACATTTGACCTGACCTCAGGCTATTGGCAAATCGCTCCGACAGACCATGCCAAGAGAAAATTGCATTTTCTACCCCAGGAGGCCTCTACCAGTTTAAGGTTATACCCTTTGGACCCAAAAATGCACCTACTACATTACAGAGGATGGTGAATCAAGTTTCGAACGGGATGGAGGACTTCTGCATGGCATACTTGGATGAAATTGCAGTGTTCAGCCCCACTTGGGAAGAGCATCTTCACCATCTAGGATATGTTTTGCAGGCTGTTGAACAGCCCCATCTGACCATAAAGGCTAGCAAACGCCAAATTGGTCAGAACAAAGTGGTCTACCTTGAACATGAGGTAGGAGGAGGTTTTATAAGGCCATTGCCTAGCAAAATACAAGCTGTGCAAGACTGGGCCACCCCTACTATTCAGACCCAAGTGAGAGTCTTTCTAGGTCTCACTGGGTACTCCAGGAACTTCATAAAGAACTATGGGACCATAGCTTCTCCCTTGTATGTGATCTCCACATCCAAATTCCCCAAGGAGGTCAGGTGGAATGAGGAGCGCACTCAAGCATTTGAAGGACCGAAGAAAGCCCTTTGTCAAGCTCCAGTCTTGAGAGCTCCAGACTACAACCGGTCCTTCATTGTACAGACAGATGCTTCTAATACAGGGACAGGTGTAGTTTTGAGTCAGCTGGATGAGAAAGGCGGGAACACCCCATCTCCTTCATCAGTAGGAAACTGAAGGACCGTGAGACAAGGTTGTCAACTATTGAACATGAGTGTTTGCCATTGTGTGGTCTCTGAAGAAGTTTAGACCATACTTGTATGGTTCTATTTTTGTTATTCAGACAGACCACCACCCATTGAGATGGTTAATGCAAATGAAGGGGGGGAATCCTAAATTGTTAAAGTGGTCAATCAGCTGTGGGATATTTTAACCCACTTTTTGCTCTGCTATGCTGCAGCACTGTTATGATGGTGCCAGAAACATCAAAATGGCCGCAAAACCCTTGTGCGCACCAAAACATCTGAAAATCGCGCTTTGCAAAGCACAAAAAGATGGCTGACCAATCTGCCACACATGTCAGTGGTGGAACAGAGATCTCACTCCTCAAATATGTCAATGGGCTCCACAACAAGTGAAAATGGAGTACAGAAGGAAAAAGCAGTGTTTTACTAAGGAAAGCCAAGAATCTTGCTTTAAATCCCTTTTTCTTTGTTGCTTAAACTGCAAAAGGACAGTACAAAACATCCTCAAACATTTCAAATGTTTGCTGGGTGCTACAATTCATTTAGTTTAAGAAATCATTGTGAACTTGCAAGGTCCTGAAAAGCTGAAAGCATAAGGGGATTTCCACAGCAAAAGTGGCCTGACTGTGGATGCCAACATCTCTGTGCAGCAGAGGACTGCAGGGATGACAGCTGTCAGGAAGACTGCCTGATTGAACTTTAAACATGTATAAACTGAAATCTAATGTTTGCGATCTAAGAGGCCTCTTGCCGATAGTAACCTATGTTGTAATTGTTTGATCCCATGGTTTAAAATCTTGAATGAGAATTCTAGCAGCTATTTTGAAATCACAAGTTTGTTTTAAGCTAAGGAAAAATGCAACAGAATTAACATTAAATCAAGCCTGGCTAAAGCTAACCAAACTGGAATAACAGGTTTCCTCACAGAGGCCTTTTCCTCCAGCAGGAAATCACACCTAAGCGATAATTATAGGGTTGGAAAGAACTTCGTCTACAGAGGCAAAAGTGAACAATGAACAGCTGCTACTAAGGAAATGCGAGGTGTGAGGAAAGTTGTAAATGGCCTCTGCCAAGAGCAAACAGGGAGGAGACCTCTCCTGAACTGCAGGGAGATAGAAAGAGGCAGACCCAAACAACCATCTGTGGCTGAACCCTCACAAAGAACACTTTTTTTTAAAAGACTTCTCATTTGCCAGTTAAAATTGTGAAAAATGTAAAAGTATCAGATTTGTGAATCTAAATGTTGGCTGCACGTTTCAAGAGGGGGAAACATTGTGTGACATGTTCTGGAAAGTAACGGCAGAAAATGTGACTTTACACCAAATGAGTATGAAACTTTATACACTTATGCTCATGGTAAACGAGCACACTTGTAGAAATTTGCTGATAAATTGGACGCTGTGTTCCTGATGAAAAGGGCTAAATTCTGTGAAAAGCAGAGCCAAGATCCCATGGCTACAGGGTTTTGAGGGATAGCTGCTATATACAATATGTAATCTGTATATGTAATTGTTATAGAGGTTACACATGTGTAAATATGGATTGTGCCAAAAGTCGATTTTGTGTTCAAGGGGCTAGGGGTGGACTCTCAGCCTCATAAAATCACACCAGAAAGGTGACACACTGTCTCTCCTCATATCAAAGCAGAGAGGAGACTCTGACCCAATCACCTGTCAAAGGGGCGAGCTTAGGATAAACCAGCACACACACACACACACACACACACACACACCCTTTACCATAGCATAAATAGAGACAGTTCACCACTCAAAAGGACAGACAGATTCACCCACTATCCTGATACTGGCGGAGCACCCTGCTGCAGAACTCTCCATCTTCCTTGCTCCAGACTCCAGAAACTTGGCAAAGCAGAAACCCATTGCATAGCTGAACCATTTTCAGCTAGGTCTCAGATTCCAGAACCAGAACCCCACAGACCTAAGGGGGAAGCATCAAAATACAGCTGGGCTGCGCTGTACTGCTTGTCTGCTGAAATAATTACCAACAGAACCAAGAAGGGAAGATCCAACCCAGTCCTGTGCCGTGCTGTGACCAGAGTGCATTGCAGATCCAGTCCAGTCCTGTGCTGTGACCAGAGCGCCTTGCTGATTGCAGATCCAATCCGATGTGCCAAGCTGTCTTAGAACCAGATCCAATTCCCTGAGCAGAATCTTGACGGACCAGAATCCTGACGGTTCTGTTTAAAAACATATCTAGTGAGTATCTATAGATAGAACTGTGTCACTAGCCCATGTACCTTGCTTAGTTAATCCCCATCTTAAACCCATCCCATCTTGCATTCAGAACCGCATTGTTAGGAGTATTTTTGAATTGCCTAAACTCGCTATCCTATCCCTCCTATCTTCCTCCTGTACTAGTATTGCTAAAACTATCTTTGCACTGATCTTTTCTCATCTGAAGAAGGCGAGTCCTTGGCAGGCAGTCATTCTGATCAAGTGGCTGTGTTCCTGTGGGGTATTTGTTGTATTCATAGTTATCCTCTAGTGTAAGAAATCCTTTTGTCATTTTAGAAGTGCATCCTTGTATTCCATTCTTGCGCATATCTTAAAAAAATGACCTCCACTAAAACATCCATAACTTCCTAATAGTCATCCTCTAGTGTAAGCAAACTCATTTGTCATTTTTAAAAGTGCATTTCTGTTTTTCCTTCTCGTGCCTCTCGAAAAAGCAACCTCCACTAAAACGTCCATAACTTCCTCGTTTTTTGTGCTAGAAACAAGATTTTGTGCAAAACAAAAACAAAACAACTTCTGCTTGTAGCTAACATCCACAGCTTTAACCCCTTAAGTGCCATGGGTATTTCTCCCCAGTGCCAGGGCCTTTTGTGGTGATTTCGGTATGTAGCCATTCAATGGCTTGTAACTTTTTTGTTACATGAGGTATCTCTGCCAAATTTGGCTCCTTTTTTTCCCCACATGTAGGCAGTCGTAACGCCACCCAGGAATCCTAGGTTGCTGTAGGGGGGTGAGAGAAAATAAGCAAAAAGGGCGAAAATGTTGGGTTTTTCAAAAAATGCCAATAAAATGAAGTACAAAGAAGCCTGTGTTTTTTTTCCTTGTAAGAGCTAGGAACGAACGGTTTGCTGTGCTGAATTCCCCAATTTCCTGGCTTTCAAGAACAGGTTGAGTGGAAACGAAAAAAAATTATTTTGATGTGGATATTAACCGTTATGTGAGTGGTAGGCGATTTTGGCCATTTTTGCCAATTGGACATGCATGGACAGAATGGAAGAAAAAGGGTAGGAAAGCCGAATTCGAGGACAGAAAGGCAAGTATTTCTGAAAAGTAGACAAAATTCCAAGTTTCGGAAGGGGCGATTTGCTTAGGTCAGGCAACAACTAGGTAGGGGAAACTGCCATAGATTGGGGGAAAAGCGGGAAAATGACTGAAAAAAAAGGTATGTGTTGGACATGGTTGGCTTGGTACGGCAATGGCGTCTATGAATTTTGAGAAAAGCAATGTTCCGCTATATTCCCCCGACTCTTGCAGTTAGGAGAGGACACATTTTTTGTAGTGTTTTACAAAACAAGCAATACCACAAGCCAAACACTGAGCCATGGTACACAGGAGTTTTACGCTCACAGCCTGAACAGACGCATTTAGCATGTGTAAATCGGGAAAACCAATGTGGTGAGGAACGGCAAGCATACATTTTTTTGAAAGAGCACAGGCAGACCTTTTCAAGGGTAGGTGACTTGTGCAGGTTACAAAAGTGTATGGTGCCTAAAGCAGCGACTAAATGTAGGTCACATTTGGGAAATGAAAGGGTTGTGTGACAAAGGCCACCAGCAAATGGGTCAAAACGTTATGAAAACCACACATGGCCTACTGTCCCGCGTTCCCACAGGTGTCCCGATGAAAGCGGTACCTCACATGTGTGGGTGCACCTACCTGGGCACGAAGGAATAAGGCTAAACCACTGCTATCCCCCCAAAGGGTTTGGGGAGCCAACCTACAGATTTAGGCCTGGGGTGTTGCAGCCACCAAGAAAAACAGGGAACCCCATGCATTTCCGAAAAGAAGACACCCGTGGGAATCCGCAGAGGTATGATTTGCGCAAATCGTCCCAGACTTTATTACCCAGACACCCCTGCAAAGTCCAAAATGTGGGAAAATAAATGCATTTTCCGCACATTTCGCTCGGCTCACCCATCGAAACACCCCCCCCAACAACACATGGCCTACCGTCCCGCATTCCCACAGGTATCCCGATGAAAACGGTACCTCACATGTGTGGGTGCACCTACCGGGGGTGCCAAAGGAAAAGGGTAACCCACTGGGAACCCCAAGCCTTTCGCCACTGCCCATTTTGTTCATGTGGGCAAACTACAGATTTGGGCCTAGGGTGTCAAAGCCAGCAAGGGAAACAGGGAACCCCATGCATTTCCCAAAAGAGGACACCTGTGGGAATCCACAGAGGTCTGCCTTGCGCAAATTGCCCCAGTTTTTATTAGCCACCATCCCCGACAAAGTGTGATATTTGGTGGGGAAAAAACACAATGTTCACTTTGTCTGGGGTTCTGGGTAATAAATTCTGGCCCGCTTCGCGGAAGTCAGACCTCTGCGCATTCCCACGGGTGTCCTCTTTTGGGAAATGCATGGGGTTCCCCGTTTTCCTTGCTGGCTTCGACACCCTAGGCCCAAATCTGTAGGTTGCCCACATGAACAAATTGTGCTGTGGCGAAAGGCTTGGGATTACAAGCGGGTTACCCTTTTCCATTTGCGCCCCCCGTAGGTGCACCCACACATGTGAGGTACCTTTTTCACCGGGACACCTCTGGGAACGCGAGAAGGTAGGATATCTGTTGTTGGCAACGTGTTTCGGTGAGTGGACACAGGGAAATGTCTCTGAAATTGGCTGGAAATGCAGACAATTCTCAGACATTTCGCTCTGGCCACCCACCGAAACACACCGCCAACAACACATGGCCTACCTTCCCCTTTTTATTTTGTTTTCACCGCTGGGGGCAGTGATCATCTGCCCCCAGGGGTCTACGGCGCTGTGGCCCCATGCTTTGGGGCCACGGGGGAAGGGGGGCCTCTTACCTAGTAAGCAGCCCCCCCGTATCACAAACGGATCTGTATTGATCCGGTGGCATTGCTGCCCGCGGATCGCGCGCCTTGAGCCCGATCCGCAGGCAGCAATGCCACACAATGGGTATCATTGGAAAGGGGAGGATCTCCCCTTTCCAACGATACCTGCCTCGATCTCCGGCTTGAAAAACAGCCGGAGATCGAGGCAGAGCAAGAAGGTCTCTTACCTTCTCTCTTCCCCGTAGCAGCCGAAAATGGATGCTGTGGGGAATTTACTTTGTTTCACGCCGACGTGAAACTGAAGGTAATCCAGCCCTCTGGCAGTGAGGGGGGACCTCCCCCTCTCATAGCCCGGGGGTTGGATTACAGTTTTGCTCGATCCCTGCAGCGCAGGGATCGAGCAAAACAGAGTGCCTAAACCGATGAGCCGGCTCGTCGGTGGCACTTAAGGGGTTAAATCACATCCAAAACCGCATCCCAAATCCATACGGTTCTCCCGTTATTGCGATTATCATGCAGTGAAAAGTTTGCTGCACATTTTCGTTTAGGGAAATTCTGACACGTGTAAAACAGCTTTTGATTGCTTCAGTCTTGAAGTTTAAGATTTCAAATTGTTTCTTGGTATTAAATCATTGCTTGTGTTTATGTGCAACTATCCAAAGCAGCTTCCATAAGAATTTATACAATTTCAGCAATTTTTACCATATTAGTGTTTTTGCCCAATCCATTCTCAAGATAACTTTAAAAGCCATTCCGACAGCTCGACAGTCAATTCTGTTTGCTGGTGGAAAGTGGGATTGTTATTTTGTTTGAATTCTGCCATTCCTCAAAACCTGTTCTCTCCTCCTTTCTCTTTACATTGCCTATTGGGGGTGGTTCAGTGTGGCCGGGGGGGGGGGTTCAGGGAGAGGGGCGTGATATGAGTGGTACATCGTTCAGAATAAAGAACTTTTAGACACAAATAAATAAGGATTTCAGTTGTGCATTACATGCTAGCCGTTGACTTGGATGTGTGCCGGATTGAAATCACTTACAGCTTGGGGGCTCGTCACGAGATCCTGAATTAGACATACCACTTGTGACAGTCTAAACACAGCGTGCTAACTGACGGGGTAAATACACCTTGTTGGGCTACCATAAACTGTAAAAACACCCTTCAAAATAAATACTCAAATGTTTTGCAAAAGTAACCGTGAGATAAATCAGAAGGAAATTAATATTTTCGGAATGGCGACCCTAGTGGAAATCAATATTGCAAAAGAACACCTACTGCACAAATTGTTTGTCATGGCTGAATGGGTAGAGCAGGATGAGAATGTTTGGCTGCAGGAAATCAAACAACAAATCACTGCCATAGAATTAGATACATGGCAGGACCAGGGTCTATTACACCAGGCACTTAGTGAATTGTATATGGCCCCAAAAGTAAAAGAAGAGCAATGTAAAATGAGTAATAAAGGAAAAATATGCCGAAAACCTAGATCTGGCAAAGAGGCAAGTACAATCCCTAGAGAAAACCCAAACTGATCTGGACTCTGCAGAGCAAAGGCTACAAAAGAGCCAAGATTCTGAGAGAGAAACCAGACAGTACCTGACAAAATTAAAGGATGATCTGGATCTCCTGCAGCAAGAGGAGGTAGAGCAAGATACCAAATTACTGACAATGCAAAAAGAGTGTCAGGAAAGATTGGACTCTACAACAGAGCCAACAAAAGCTGGAATTAACCTTTAACAGAGCATGCACAGAACAGATGGTCACTTTAGAGAATCGCATAGACAAATTAAAAGAGGAAAATAATAAATTATCAAAGACCTTGAATCCCAAACAGGATTTGATGAAGAGCACCAGAAAGCTGGGGCATTTAAAAAACAAAGGGACGACCTGGCTGCACAGAGGGGTACTCTAATTCAGGAAAGGGACGCCTTAGGCCAAGAAGTCAACCATTTAAAAACCAAGGTGGAAGAGAATCACCTGGCCCTTCAGGGACTGGGTGAACTCCAAATGGACTACGAAAAGCAGTTAGAGCACACCAGGAGAGTGGAAGATGCTCTGGCAAAGAATAATCAGGCTAGTAAGGATCAGACTCAGGAGGTGAGCCTCCTGCAGCAAAAAATGGCCAAATTCTCCCAAAGCAGACAGGAAGCACAGAGAGACAATGAGGCTCTCTGTGAAAAAAATGACAGGCTCCATAGATAGATAGCCATGCAGGAACAACTAATAGAGACTAGTAAGGCCTTAATAGAAGAACAAAAGGGTCAGATTCTTGCATGCCATCAGGGAGTAGGGGCTCAGAGAGATGAGGTCAGATGGGAGAGGGAAACCCCCCGAGCATAATCTCAGGAACCCTGACACCAGAGACCTTAATCCCTTCAATTCCATGGATTATGCCACCCACATGTCCACTGGCTCACATGAACCAAGGGCCACGGGGATGGTAGACTTCAACCCGATGGGAAATATGGGGCTAATAGGTCAGTGCCTCCCAGATGGGCGGGCATCTATGTACATGTTCCCAAGTGCTAGGGCGATTTTCTCTGATCAGGGAGACTCCAGTGAGGGGAGAATCGTAGAAATGGATCCTCAGAAATATAATTTACCAAGAGATCAGACAGTGAAATTTGGTGGGGAACTTCATGAGACTAGGCCCACTAAGAGCATACTAAAAACCTCTTCCCAGCTAGGACAGTGGGGGGGGAGGGGGTGGGCACTCAACCAATCCTATGAGCAAGGAAGTGTCGGAAGACTCTTCTGAGCACCACAGGTGCCTAGAGACTAGACTAGGCCCCCATATTCTGCCAGCCATGCCCAAGCTTGCAGAATCCGGGAGTGACTAGAAGACCAGACAGCCACCTCTGGTAGCAGTGCCTCTGAGTCAGAGGATGAGTGGACCAGGACGACCAAAACTAAAAAGGCCAACAAAGTTAAGAGGGCTTTACTCAAGGATCCCCTGAAGCAAATAAAAGCTATTAGGAGCGTCATCACGCCCTAGCACAAAAATGTCAAATATTCGGTTTGGGAGCACCCTGAATTATTTGAGCAGATGGAGACTTTCCATCTGAAGGACAGTCAAAGCTGTATTCAGTATGTAAAGTGGACGTTTTCTCCTGAGTACTCCAGCTTCTTTGCGGGGTTGGAGGATCAGAACCATTCCAGATGGTCCACCTATAGGGCGGCCATCCTGAAACATTTTTCCATTCATAGGAACCCTCAAGAGGCTCGTAAAGCAGCCTACAACTTACAATGTGGGGGAGACCAGGCCCACAAGAATTTGTTCAGGAATTGAAACGCGCCTTTGCGCAGACCACTAGAAGGGTGCACATTGAAAGTAAGGAATTTGTGAACACCTTCTTTCATGCTCTCCCCAAGTACATTATGACCCAGCTAGTGAGGGACGCTCATGAGAAAAGATCACTAGACTGGGTCACTGAACAAGCAACACGCATCTATGAAGTACTGAAGCCGTTGGAAAGTAAAAATAGTAGCAAAAGCCCCAAACCAGCCAAAACCTCTGCTGCTGCTAAGGTGGCGGAAGTGAAGGTTGCCCCCATTTTAGATCTGGAGATGGGGGGAGAGGGGGGCTAAAAACCTTCTTGCGCAGAATCTGACCAACCTCAAACCCAGAAGGCCCTCGGCCAATCCCAAACAGGGAGCCAGGGAGGTAACCCCACAAATGGGCTCTCCCCAACTGCCCTGACTACATCAGCCCATGTTACAAGGGAAATAGACCCATCCTGGGCTATGTGTGGACTCCTCCAGTCCAAAGGGGGAGGGGGGGATCCAACCAGAAACCTGGAAACCCAGGAAACTTCCCTCCTCACTTTCCCCAGGAGGGCAGTAATCCCCAATTGCCGGACCAAACTTCTTTCCCCGTTACCCGCCAAACTTCAACCCCCAAAACAACCCTTCTTTCTTTTCCCACTTTCCTGAGCCCAGACAGCCCAATCCGGGAGAGGGGAGGCCAAGGGTGGAGGGGTACCCAAACTTTCCTAACCAGGGGTATTTTGCAAGAAGGGATAGTTACCCTTCCCGGGATCAACCCAAGGTAGACCCGAGGACCCCGTAGCAGCCAAAGCGGGTGTGCCAACTAGAGCGCCAGGTCCAGAACATGGCACAGGATCTGGGTCGCATGCTTAGGGCTCAAAAGAACCCTCAGGTGAGCATGGCGGCTCAGAATTCCTCAAATCCAGGGTCTGGTGCTCCAGAACAATGAAGGGGGAAGAACCCCGACAACCCACCGGTTCCCAGGGAGGAGGCACAAGGGGGAGGGGGTGCATTTTTGGAACTGCGGAACCTGGAATACTAATTTAGGTTGCAGGATTCCTCCCTTTTCTTTATTCCTTACTTACCTTTTTTGTATTTATTTACTTCAAAAGATTTGGTGCTTTATTCAATAAGGTTTTTCTGTGTTTTTTCTGTTTGCAAATCTATTTTGAATGTATATGTCCTGGTGACTTTTTTGACTTGATTGAATTTTGCTTAACCTTTTGTTTTCAAGTTCTTTTCTGCACTTGTGTTTAAATTTGTCATACTTTCTTTCATGTGATTCTGAGTTTAAGCAATTCTTAGAAAGAAACATATTCTGGAATCTGTTTCACCAATTTATGTACCATTGATGGTTGCTAAAAAATAAAAAACAAAAGATCCCATTAAAACATCTTTTTTCAATGTTTTCAGTATTTAGAGTGGCACAAAATGTGATATCCGCTGTTAGGATACACCATAATTAAATTTGATCTAAAATATACTTGATTCTTCTCTATAATAGCATAGTGGATACCATTGGTATAACAATTTTCATATGTCCCAATCCATATTATGCTTTAAGGGACTATCCCTACCTCTTTTTTATGTATGAACGAGGGGGGTGTAAAGACTTGGAGGAAGCTCCCTTCCCCACTTGTGAAAAGCCCCTGGAAACCCAGGAACCGGAACCAAAATCTCCTGCCCCCAAGAGTCTGCAACCCAAGGAGCAGAGTGTGCGTAGGAGAAATAAAGTGCCTAAAAAGACCCATTTTGTGGAGGAGGTGCAAATATTCCAGTTTGAAGGAGAGGGGTCCTCAGAGGATTCTGGGAAAAATATCTTCTCCTTCAGGTATGGGGGAACTCCTCCCAAAGAAAAATGGGTCCCAAAGGATCCAAATCTAGACTGGGCAGATTTGGGGACCGAGTTAAAAACGCCCATCATCAGTACCCAGAATGACCAACATGAAAATACCCTAGTTCAAACCCATCCTGGTGACTGCCTCCAAAAAGGGGGGGGCGGGGGGTGGAGAGCCCAGGATCCGAACCAGGGGAACCCACAACTTCCCCCATATCTAGCAGTCACCTTTTTCTTACAGGCTCCCCAAGATCCCAAACAAATCCCAGCCCAAATCACTTCTCTGTCAATATCCAAAGCAAGGAAATTAACACACCAGTTGGCCAAAAATGTGCATTATCTTTGCCCCCTTGAGGAAAAGGAGGGAAGATGTTATGCCCAGGTCCAAATACAGGGGCAATGTACAATTTTGGCACTGGTGGACACTGGATCCCAAGCTATCCTTCTGTCAAAAAGGGCCTTTGATCAGCTGAATTCGGGAAGGGGGAGAAATACCAAATTCCTCTCACCCCTTCTTCCTGGACAACTTCAGAACTTCGACAGAAAGGAGATTCCTGTCGATGGGACTGCGGATTTAGACATTAAAATTGGGCGACACAAGGTGAAGCACCCGGTCAGAGGTGTGACTCCAGAGGGCACACCTTGTTTACTAGGGAATGACATCCTGCATAGATTGTCTCCCCTCATAGATTGTGTAAACAAGGTCCTCTGGACCCAGACTAACCGACCAATAAAATGGAAACATAGTGTCAACCATGTTAGTTTAAATGGCACATGCCACATGGTTGAACAAAAACCTGACCAAATTGAATTTCACTTCCAGAATAATCATATCCCAAACATGACAGTAATTGCAGTAGGACAACAAATTGGTGATGGGGAGTCCTCTCTATTTCAGAAAATCAACCTTCCTTCCAGTTTAAGGTGGCATTCCACACTGGAAGGAAACACTCTGAAATTTTATACAATCAGAAAATCCCATTCCTATAGTCCAAAAAGATGATAAATTAGCTCAAAGCTTGGCTGAGATTCAGAAAATTGGAGAGCAGCTGTTCATCCCTATTCAGTTAAATAAGGGGAAGGACTCTGTTCTGGCCCGAGCGTGTGTGAACAACAGTTAAGAGCTTCATGCCATGTTCTGCAAACTCCCAAAAGATCCAACCATTCCCACATTTAAACTGTTAGACAAATGGGTAATGGACCTGGAAACACCCAATTCCAAACATCTCCTGCCTAGCAGGTGTATGCTCAAAATTTCCATAGGCAAAAAGAGCATAGTCCATAATTGTTGAGTCGTGCAAAGATGTCCTTGCTGCATTTGACTTCAGTGACATTCTCAATCGCTTTGCCATTAGTTTGGACCTAATAAACTTCAAAGCTTGGTCCCGATTAGCGGGTAATCCCATGGACTTTGATGACCCAGAGAAAGCATTTCGGTCAGCTCAACTGCTGCCATACGCAGTTGAAATTCAGATTGGATAGGAAGTCACCATCCCAGAACGGACCCGACAATTCTCACTTGAAGTAAAAATTAAAAGAGGACAGAAACTGAAAAACCCTGACACCCATGTTCATCTTAATGCTGATTTCTAACAGCAAGGATTGGGGGTAAACCCAACACGACTAGTCATCATGGAACACAGCAAGTCCAATAGAGGTGGATAACAGTGACCTAAAGAGTATCACTCTGGGCGCAGGCACCATTATTGGAATGGCGGTCGATGACCGACATTTTTCCATAGATTTAGGTCATGAACTGTTAGGACCAAACCCCAAGGACTGTTGACAGTGATAGTGACGATGACAACACCAGAAAGGATCTTCACCCGGCATGGGGGGAATTTCGAGGTGCACTCTTTCCGCCCTTATGGTAAGGAAGATGTGACCTGTGACTTCAGGAGGAATGAGGTGAAATTTCAAGTCCACAAGGACTGCCTTCCCCACCTGAAGCCATCAGTCCAAATCAGCACTTTGACCAGGGACTTCTCCACCCAGCTGGAAGAGGCCGCTGAGATAGCCAAACCGGAAGTCTTTCCAGGCTTCAGGCAGATGGTTGAAGAGAGAGTCAACCTAGCTGATGCCTGTGAGACTCTGGAGCAAAAGCTAAAGTTGAAACAAGTTTTCTTAGATTTTCAAGATCTCTTTGCGGTGGACTCATATGACTGTGGTCGCACCGACATCCACACAACAACAACTCCGATGGACCCTGACATGACTCCAGTGTTTGTAAAGCAATATTGCTTGCCTCTCGCATCAATGGAGTCCCTTACTGAAATAATTAAGAACCTCGAGTTCCGTGGGATAATTCGTCCAGTCCACAGCACCTTCAATAATCCGGTGCTGGGGATTTTGAAACCAAACAGCCAGTGGAGACTCTGTGCTGATCTAAGGGAGCTCAACAAACAGGTGCATACTTCCCAATTGGCCTCTTCCCTACATTGACCAAGGGCTGGCCCAGATCCAGGGGTCACAGGTATTCACTGCAATTGACCTGACCAATGGGTACTGGAATGTAACTGTCAGTAGGGAGGACCAATACAAGCTGGCCTTTACCTTCGGGGGGGCAGCAGTACACATGGACCCGGACTCCCTTCAGATACATCAACTCCGGCAATGAATTTAACATTTTTCTACATAAGGCCTTGCCCGACCTGGGAGAAAGGGGTAAACTGGCCTATGTAGATGATGCTCTAGTCAAAACCTCAACTGTGGAGGAACACATAGCGGATATCCGTTATGTTCTGACACAGTTGAGGGCTGCCGGAGCAAAACTCTTTCAAAAGGCACAGTGATGCAGAACCGTGTCAATTTCTTGGGACATGAGATAACTCCTCAGGGTCTCTGTCCCCAGGAAAAGAAAGTAGAAGCCCTCCAGATAATAAGTCCCCACAACTCTGCGGGAACTAAGGAGCCACCTTGGACTAACTAATTACAGTAGAAAGTTCATTGAGGACCATGCAGAGATAAGACCCCTGATCCATCTTTTGAAAGGGGGGGGTCAAGTGGGATTGGGGTCCAGAACAAGACGAGGCAGTAAGGCAACTCAAAAGAAGCCTCGCAAGCGCCTTGCCTAGTTTACCCTATCAAATACAAGGCGTTCTTCTTGGAGACAGGGTTCTCAAATACATGCTTGACTGCAGTATTATATCAAAAGCATGATAAGGTCAATAAAGTAATCTCCTATGCGAGTAAGACTTTATCCTCTGTAGAGAAAAAAATTCAACGATTGTGAGAAGGCACTCCTGGCAACAGTGTGGGCATTGAATAATTACAGTCCGTTCATCCAGGGGGGAAGACATCATAGTGGAGACTCCACACCAACCTTTGCAATATCTTCAAAGTGACAGAATGCGGGCCGGAAATGTGAGTAATTCCCAATTACTTCCTGGATTCTGTCAATGCAAGGCTTTCCTTTGGAGGTCAGATATGGCCAAAACAAGACGAGTCCCCTCGCGCAAGGTCTGGCTGACTTGCATGATTGTGCCAGAGAAAACTGTCTCGAGGATGAAAGTCTTAAAATCAAGGACAACATGGAGGCATACCTTAATTCCTCACACAAAGTCTACGAAGAAGACAAGTGTGAGGTAATGCCCACTGTCTATGTGGATGCGTGCTCCTACCATGTTGACAACGGGGAAAAGTAACTTGTGGCCGGAACCCTCCGCTGGGTACAAAAATCGGTCCCCGAAGTAGTCAAGTGGCAGAGCTGATGGCTCTGCATCAAGCCATCCTCACTGCTGTCCAACACCAACTCCACGAACTGGTCATAATCACTGACTCATGGAGCACCTGGTTAACTGGTTAACTGGAAAACCAGAGGCAAGCTATGTGCTAATAATAAACCTTTAAAACATGGGACATTAATACAAAATATTGATGATCTGGTCGCCTCGAATGGGATGACCATCTACTGGAAAAAGTAGAAGGGTCATTCTAAAGTAGAGGGACCAGACAAAACAGGAAATGACCTAGTCGATCAGCTGGCCGAAACCGGAGCCATCCAAGGGGATCTACTTGAGATTGAGTCCCTGTTGGGGGGAATCCAAGTCACTGCTATCACTAGGTCCCAGACAAATGCTCACAATGAACTCTCAACTGCACAATGGAGTAAGGATACCCCACATGCTGATTTGATTACGGCTCAAAAAGGGGATCCAATAATTAGAAAGTTTCATCAACACATTGATGACCCAGAGAACTTTCCCCTGACGGATAGCGATTACATTGGGAAAAAGGACCTCAGAGTGTTGATGAAATGTCCAAAAATATTCCGGATCCAAGACAGTTTGTTGGTGAGGAGATCCATAGCTGGCCATGACCAGTGAGTGGTCCCTACCTCATTCCGAAGCCTGATGCTAAGTCATGCCCATGATGCGGCCACAGCCGGACATCTGAGGTTTCATATGACACTAGAAATCTTGTGAGAGGTTGCATACTGGCCACACATGGGGCAGGACCTCGAACAATACTTGAAGGGGTGTCTTGTGTGTGCACAATTTCAGCCAACATCACTCTCACACCGTGCTCCCCTCCAAAAGAGGGGGATGACACTCCCTTGGTCAGATCTACAAGTTGATTTTATCGGGCCTGTGATTCGCTCCTCTGGGGGGAACAAGTACATGCTGACCATAACATGCTTGTTCACTAAATGGGTGGAATGTCTCCCGGCCCCAAATTGCAAGGCAGAAACAGCAGCTACCCTGATGATCAATCACATCTTCTAGCGTTTTGGACTACCCCAAAGGATTGAGTCAGACCGAGGTAGCCACTTCACTAGCGAAGTGATGACAAAGATGTGGGAGATACTTGGGGTCAAAAGGAAACTCCACATTGCCTACCGGCCAGCCTCTAGTGGTGGAGTTGAGAGATACAACAAGACTATTGTGAGCATATTAAAAACGTTTGTGGCAGATTCTGGGCCAAGTTGGGACATTAAACTACCCCTTGTCCTGATGGCCATCAGATCCACCCCTTCTTCTGCAACAAAAAGGTCTCAGTTTGAGCTGATGACTGGACGAAGGATGGTGCTTCCCCAGCATCTGCTCTACAGGACCCAAGAGCAGACCTTGATAAATGCATCCACAACTCATGAGTATATTGAGAATCTAAGAAAACACCTTCAACATGCTTTTGCCTATGCTTAGCGGAATCTAGAAAGTTCTGCAGACAGTATGAAGACCCACTATGACCTTAAGACAACTAAAAAGGAATACCAAGTAGGAGGCCGGGTCTACTTGTACAATTTCTAAAGGAACCAAGCCAAACAGCACAGATTCCTCCCAACTTGACAGGGTCCTTTTGAAATTGTAGACAGAATCTCACCAGTCACCTACAAAATCTGCACCCCCAAGGGAAATTTGGCAAAAGGGGAAGACAAGTGGGTCCACATCAACCAGCTGAAGAGGTGCCATCCCAGGCATACTTTGCAGCAAATAGAAGAGCCAACCGGAAACCCAGAGGGGGACATTCCGGATACCTAGAAGAATCCAACTGTTAAAACCATTAGTAAATACAGGCGGGGAATATTGCAAATTTTATTCAATGTATGCATCTGCCCCACTACATTAGTAGTAGTGGGGAAATTTCCATAGCCATGCTCTGTTCTGTCTCATAGCATTGGAACCAAGAATTTCTAATTACCAAGGAGGACCACTTGGGCACTGGGAGTATCGCTCCATACTCCCATCTAGAACCGGTGAGGAGAATGTCGATCCAGCATTAATGGGAAAAGCAGACGACGTTCTCCAAAGTAAGAGCATCCCAATCTCCGACTTCCCCTTGATGGGCAGTCAAACAAGTCGTGAGGGGGGGGATCTGTGGGATGTTTTAACCCACTTTTTGCTCTGCTATGCTGCAGCACTGTGTTATGATGGTGCCAGAGACATCAAAATGGGCGCAAAACCCTTGTGCGCGCCAAAACATCTGAAAGTCGCGCTTTGCAAAGCACAAAAAGATGGCTGACCAATCTGCCACACATGTCAGTGGTGGAACAGAGATTTCACTCCTGAAATATGTCACTGGGCTCCACATCAAGTGAAAATGGAGTACAGAAGGAAAAAGCAGTGTTTTAATAAGGAAAGCCCAGAGTCTTGCTTTAAATCCCTTTTTCTTTGTTGCTGAAACTGCAAAAGGCCGGTACAAAACATCCTCAAACATCCAAAATTCTTGGTGGGTGCTACAATTCACTTAGTTTAAGAAATAATTGTTAACTTGCAAGGTCTTGAAAAGCTGAAAGCATAAGGGGATTTCCACGGTGGATGACAAAATCTCTGTGCAGCAGAGGACTGCAGGGATGACCGCTGTCAGGAAGCCTGCCTGATTGAACTTTAAACATGTATTAACTGATATCAAATGTTTGCCATCTAAGAGGCCTGTTGCTGATAGTAACCTATGTTGTAATTGTTTGATCCCATAGTTTAAAATCTTGAATGAGAATTCTAGCGGCTATTTTGAAATCACAAGTTTGTTTTAAGCTAAGGAAAAATGCAACAGAATTAACCTTTAAATCAAGCCTGGCTAAAGCTAACCAAACTGGAATAACAGGCTTCCTCACAGAGGCCTTTTCCTCCAGCAGGAAATCACACCTAAGCAATAATTATAGGGTTGGAAAGAACTTGGTCTACGGAGGGAAAAGGGAACAATGAACAGCTGCTACTAAGGAAATGCTAGGTGTGAGGACAGTCGTAAATGGCCACTGCCAAGAGCAAACAGGGAGGAGACTGCTCCTGAACTGCAGGGAGATAGAGGCAGACCCAAAAAAACATCTGTGGCTGAACCTTCACAAAGAACACTTTTTTAAAAACTTATAATTTGCCAGTTAAAATTGTGAAAAATGTAAAAGTAACAGATTTGTGAATGTAAATTTTGGCTGCATGTTTCAAGAGGCGGACAAATCTTGTGACATGTTCTGGAAAGAAACGGCAGAAAATGTGACTTTACACCAAATGTATTTCAGCTAGAAGTATGAAACTTTATACACTTATGCCCATGGTAAACGCGCACACTTGTAGAAATTTGAGATAAATTGGACATGGTTTTCCTGATAAAAAGGGCAAAATTCTGTGAAAAGCAGAGCCATGATCCCACGGCTACTGGGTTTTGAGGGATAGCTGCTATATAAAATATGTAATCTGTATGTGCGATGGTTATAGAGGTTGCACATGTGTAAATATGGATTGTGCCAAAAATAGATTTTGTGTTCAAGGTGCTAGGGGTGGACTCTCAGCCTCATAAAATCACACCAGAAATGTGACACACTGTTTCTCTCCTTCTATCAAGGCAGAGGAGACTCTGAACCAATCACCTGTCAAAGAGGCGAGCTTAGGATAAACCAGCACACACACACCTTCTTTACCATAGCATAAATAGAGACCGCTCACCACTCAAAAGGACAGACGGATTCACCCACTATCCTAATACTGGCGGAGCACCCTGCAGCAGAACTCTCCATTGTCCTTGCTCAAGACTCCAGAAACTTGGCAAAGCAGAAACCCATTGCATAGCTGAACCATTTTCAGCTAGGCCTCAAATTCCAGAACCAGAACCCCACAGACCCAAGGGGAAGCATCAAAATACAGCCGTACTGCTTGTCTGCTGAAATAATTACCATCAGAACCAAGAAGGGCAGATCCAACCCAGTCCTGTGCCGTGCTGTGACCAGAGCGCCTTGCTGATTGCAGATCCAATCCGATGTGCCCAGCTGTCTGTCTTAGAACCAGATCCAATTCCCTGACCAGAATCTTGACGGACCAGAATCCTGACAGTTCTGTTTAAAAACATATCTAGTGAGTATCTATAGATAGAACTGTGTCACTAGCCTATGTACCTTGCTTAGTTAATCCCTATCTTAAACCCATCCTATCTTGCATTCAGAACCGCATTGTTAGGAATATTTTTGAATTGCCTAAACTCGCTATCCTATCCTTCCCATCTTCCTCCTGTACTAGTATTGCTAAAACTATCTTTGCACAGATCTTTTCTCACCTGAAGGAGGAGAGTCCTTGGCAGGCAGTCATTCTGATCAAGTGGTTGTGTTCCTGTGGGGTATTCGTTGTATTTAATAGTCATCCTCTAGTCTAAGAAATCCTTTTGTCATTTTAGAAGTGCATCCTTGTTTTCCATTCTAGCGTATATCTTAAAAAAACGACCTCCACTAAAACGTCCATAACTTCCTCGGTTTTTGTGCTAGAAACAAAATGTTCTGCAAAACAAAAACAAAAGAACTTCTGCTTGTAGCCAACACCCACAGCTTTAAAATCACATCCAAAACCACATCCCAAATCCATCCTGTTATCGCGCAGTGAAAAGTTTGCCGCAAATTTTCGTTTAGGGAAATTTTGACACGTGTAAAACAGCTTTTGATTGCTTCCGACTTGAAGTTTAAGATTTCAAATTGTTTCTTGGTATTTAAACATTGCTTGTGTTTATGTGCAACTATCCTAAGCGGCTCCCATAAGAATTTATACAATTTCAGCAATTTTGACCATATTAGTGTTTTTGCCCAATCTATTCTCAAGAGAACTTTAAAAGCCATTCCGACTGTTTTCTCTTGTGTTTGCTAGGGGAAAGTGGGATTGTTATTTTGTTTGAATTCTGCCATTCCTGAAACCTGTTCTCTCCCCCTATATCTTTACATTGCCTATTAGGGGGTTGAGGGGTGTGCAGGGGTAACCTTTAATCACAATGCTCTCTGATCTGCACACACACACACACACACAAAAGTATTATTTCTGTGCTGAATTGTTTTGCTCACTATTACTCCTTGTGTATTAAAGGGATTATTCAGTGTTACATCACCCCATTGGTGATTATTGAGTACCCATTAAAACATAGTGTGATTAAATTGCAAATACATAAATAAATATTTTAACTTTGCAAACCAGCCCGATTCCTGTTTCAGTGTGACCGGGGGGTTCCAGGGGAGGGGCGTGATATGAGTGGTACATCGTTCAGAATAAAGAACTTTTAGACACAAATAAATAACGATTTTAGTTGTGCATTACATGCTAGGCGTTGACTTGGATGTGTGCCGGATTGAAATCACTTACACCGCCTCCAAGGGTTTGATTTTACCATAGAACACAGGTCCGGGTGATATCACCAAAATGTTGATGGTTTCTCCAGAAAGTATGAGCGATTGGATAAGGAAATTCATCCAGGAGTGGATTAAATCCTCCTTTCCCTTAGTCTGGGGTGGACGAGTGATGGGGAGAATTCTCATTTCTGTGCTAATTCCCTTCAACCTTAGAGACCCACCCCCCAGCTCTTTTGCTGGACCATATGTGTACTGCAATTTCTTTGTACCGATTCAACATCCCTCTATCCCTCCCAAGATGAGCCTGGCTGCTCTGTCTATGCTACCATATACTTAGGTGGTACAGCCTTATACTATGAGTGGAGTCTTCTAATGTCTCAGTTGAATGGTTTTACTAAGCTCTTGGTTGGACTTCAGAAAGCTTTCCTAACGCACTGAAAGGGATTTTGCAGCAGCAAGAGTCAAGTGGAAAGGCTCAGAGCAAAGGAATCTTCATTGCTTCTTGTGGCTCTGTGGTTGCCCTCCGAATGATTTGCCTTGCTTTCTCTGTCCAACACTCTGGTGAGGGGGACTTCAAGGAATGGAATCTTACCTCTGGAGGTCCAGAAGGAGTTCAAAGTTTCACAGAGGTTAGATCTTCGGAAGACAATGCACTGAACTCAGGCTCTAGGTCCCAGGGTATTGGTTTGCTTCCCACGAAGATCACAGCTCGTCGAGGGATGACGAGAAATGCAGATCTTCGTAAGACTGATGGTCCCACCAGTCCAAGGGTCGGAGAAGTCCTCTTCAGGGCTTCTCCGTCGCATGGAAGGAGGGGTCAGCAAAGCAGCGGTCACTCAGCAAGCATCTCTGGTCGCTGGAAGTAGCTACAGGTGTCTTTACTGGATTCAGCTCCAGTGGTCGACTTGTCTTCAGCCTCAGGGTCCAAGGCACTTATGTCACGATTCCTGCCCCCAGCCATCTGAGACATCAGGCTGGAGCCAGGCCATGATCCCCTATATGGCCATTAAGGGCCTCTTCATCCTACCAGAGACCCACTTGGAGTCCGACGTGGTGACTGTGTCGCCAGGCTCATATATAGCTCTAAGAATCACTTGGCATTGGACTTGTAATGTATTGTGGGCAAGATGGATGCCGCCACATACCCCAGTTCATTGAACTGAGTATGCGGTCTAGCCTTTTGGGTGTGTTTCAACCCAGGGATACCTAGGATACCTGGAGGCTACTTAAACCACGCCGGGCCGAGAAACACGCTTTGCGTTTCTTTGCACCTGCAGTGTGACACTCAGCATGCTCGGATCGGTTGCATTCCGCGCACCTGCAAGAACAGCATTAATATTATACTTACCTTGGGGAGCTTCCAGCTTCCATCCATCGCTCCTTCAGTCCTGTGGGCAGCTACGGCGGCGTCATTTTCATCTCGGCACGCCGCATCCTAGGGGAGGATAAACGAAGAAAAGACATTAGTAAGCATTCTTCATATCTTAGCTTACTCGAAATCTGCAAGAAGAGTCAAACGCTTACCAGAACTCAAGCCGCTCGGGGTAACTTCAGCTCCGGAGCATCCCATCGACCTGCAAGGGGAAAAGACATGCCAGGTTAGCACAGAAAGCATAAGGAGGCGCCGCACATCGTGCTTACTCACCGCACCTTATCTTCTCAGCCGGCAGCCATGCTGGGATATTGCAGCACCTGAAAGGGACACAGAGATAAACATTGGTCAATACAAGGAAGAGCTGGCAGCATCGCGCTCTCACTCACCGTTAGTGCTCGGTTCCCCTCAGCAGCACAAATCCATCTCTGACCCCCTCCAACACCTAAGGGAGGAGAGACACGTTATAGAAGGGACAAGAGTCAAAAGGACAGTTCATAAGAATCATTCAACCTACCGGTGGGGCTGAAGTTACAGCAAGCCCAGTCCGTTGGGCCCGCACCAGTGAAGCAACTATGTAGCATAGAGTCCACATCAGTCGACGCACCCCTGCACCGAAGGGCAGGACAGAGAGCGCACCACACAAGAAAGCAAGGTGAGAAGTGGACAAAGGGGAAAGTTTGGTCCCCAAGGGAAGAGGAGGCCAAGCAAGCAGAGACAACAGAGTTAAACTCTGGCAATCCTGTGTTTCAGGCCCAGTCTCCAGTCGAACAGATTCCAGGGAAGGGTTCGAGGTCATAGGAGGTCAAAAGAGGCTGAGTGACGTCCCCATGAATACCAGGTGAGCGTTACACTTATCCAAGAACCCAGCCAATCAGCACTCACGCTACATTCAAACTTTGGGGGATGGCAGTCCTTTCAGGACAGCCAGCCTCTCAGTTGGAACTGGTTCCACACAGGCATGCCAAAAGACACAGGACTGCAGAGTTTTGTACTCCTCCTTCATTTCCCGTCTTCACAGCCACTCTGGAGTCTCGGCAGGCTTCACAAAGGATTTCTGCGGAGAGAAAAGTCAAACCATGACCTGCCCCACCAAGCACGGCAGACGAAGAACCAAGAAAGAACAAGCTCACAAAAAAAATTGCAAATAAATAAAAATACATCCACCATTTTCAGTCAATGGTAACCCTTCTGCGCATTACCAGGGCTGTGAACACAGCCTGCAGGTAAAGTACACAAAAGTTGGTAGAACGCAGGACGTGGTGATTATTTTTCATTATTCCTTGGTTGAGTGGGAATCTTTTTCCCTTCTCACCCTTTCCTTTTACTCTTTTTGTGGGTGACCTTTTTATGTTTCTCCATAGTAGATGTGTGGATTCATAGTTCCCTTTAACTTTGGGTGGATTGCATTTTCCTATGACATGACATAGCTCTTCATGGTCAGTGTTGCTGGGTTGCCTTTAGGTTTCCCTTTTTATATTCTCTTAATATATCTTGGGTAAACTACTATTCCCAAGGGTAAAGTGGGATTTCCATCCCCTTTACATTTTATATGTGAGACCAGCACACCCCACGTTATGTGGAGTGCTGGGGAGGTACATGGTATGCCCTTTCTCACAAACCTAGTAGTTTTGTTACAATAGCAAGCTAACTCTTATGGCCGGCGGCAGTGGACATATCTTAATGATTTGTTAGCCAATACTGCTTGCAGGCTGTAAAATCAGCCTAGGTAATGCATAGGAGGGTCACCATTCTTCTAGAATGGAGACTTCCTCTTTTTCACCATTTTAAGTATGCTTGTTGTTTCTTGGGTTTTCCTCTGCCGTCCTAGGTGGGGGAGGTGTTGGTTGAAGTTTTATCTTCAGCGGAACCCTTTGTGTTTCCCGCCGAGGCTCCAGAGTGTCTGATGGCAGGATGCAAAGGAGGAGTCCGAAACTTTGCAGCCCTTTTTCTTCTAATCTGCCTGAAAAGAACCAGTTCCTACTGGGGAACTGGCTGCCCTAATTGGCCACCCACCCACCCATTCTGTAAACTGCAGGGAGAGTTCGCAAAAATTGTACCTGGGTTCCTAGATAAAAGTCTGATTCTGGAGGCTGCTGGCAAGTCAACCGACTGGAACCAAATCCGAAGAGAAAGACGAGGAAAAGATGTCAGTAACTGATTCCAACGACCGGAGAGACTTGCGTGCCGGAGCCTGTTTTAACCCTTCCTTCCAAGCGACCTCGGGGTCCCGAAGATGACGACTCGTTCCCAAAGTCTGGTGAGACTCACTAGTCTTGACAAGACCTGCATTTAGAGCCATCCCTTCACATGCTGCAACCTTGCTGCGCTGCAAACCGCCAATACCAGGGGACCTAGAGCCAGTGTGCGGTGCATGGCCTTCCAAAGTCAGATTCATAGCCGAAATTTCAAAAAATGGCAGTTTTCCTTCAGTGTCAATTTCTTCAGTCTCCAGACCAAGAACCCAAGGAGCGGATCCTGTGCTGCTGCATCCTGAAGGCATCCACCCAGCTCTTCTGCTGAGCTACTGTGATGGCTTAGGTAATACCTTAAATCATTGTGTGAAACCTGTGAGGCGTAGTGGGTGATTGAGTGTTTGGGAGTTTGCCCATACCATTCACCCAGGCCTAATGCTGGAGCACATAAAGGGAACCTTCTGTGAAGTCCCTGAACACTTTTAAATAACTGAAGCCAATACTTATTTGTTGAAGAACATATCCTTGGGGACTCTTGAATTTCCTGTTCCTGAACCCTCACCCGACGTTCCTGTTCCTGAACCAATCCTATCCTGACGTTCCTGTTCCTGAACCTGAACCCTATCCTGACCTGTCAACAGCTGGGTTCTAGAATACTGGAGTCCCTCTTCTGCCTCGGAGAAAACTCATGCTATAGAACAGGGAAGGACTTTGATGATAGGGCTTCTGACTGTGTTGGAATTATAACAAGGGTAAAAGTATTTACTTGTAAATGAGTTAGTGTTGCAACTGCATCTCTGCGATAGAATAAGTTACAAAGTGCTGACAAGTGAATATTTACCTTTAAGTGGTTTATTGCTCCTTTAAAAAAGTATAGAAGTTATTTTACTAGCTTTGAATTGTGGTTCACCCTTCTAATGAGTAGGTAGAGTTTTATAATTTCTAAAGTGAACAAGTGTAATGGTCTTTCAATAGGATTTACCCACATAGGTTATCTGTGTGCTCTTCTAAACGTGTGTTATTGGGTTTCACTTTACCCGATCTGCTTAAGTGCATTTCTAAAATTTTCTTGGAGTTCATACTTGTCTTTGAATTCCTTGTAGCCCCAAGTATATAAGGTTCCTTACTTACCTTGAAATACATTGCGTCTTTCTAAAACTTGTAACACTGGGTTGTGCCTTCCCTGAATTACTGTGGTGCTCTTCTAAAGTAGTTTCACAAAGTTCTTACTCGTCTTTGTGTTGCGTGTAGCTCCTCTGAAAAGTACAATAGGTTTATTACAGACCTTGAATAGCTGCTGCTCTTCTTAAACTGTAATATTGCTGAGTTAATTCAAATAAGTGCTCTTACTTGCCTGACTGAAGTCACTCTGTATGTGGTTAGAAGAGTACACAGTAAATTACTCACCTGTTGGGTTGTGCTTTCGCTGAATTTTTCCTCGGCACTTCTAAAATAGTTTCACTAGGTTGATACTTATCCTGGAGCAGCTTAAGGCCCCTCTAGTTAGTATGCAAGTTAAGTTACTGCCTTTGAACTGTGTTCTTAAAGGAAACATTGGTGTGTAACTATATCCATTCTTGATAGAAGAAAGTTACATATGTTGCAAGAGATACTTGTAACAGCATTAGTCTAATTAAGTGTCTATAACTGAATAAAACTGTATATTGGGACCAGAGGGCCTACTACCCTTGAATTACTTATTGTACTTTGAACGTATGGCTAACCTGGTTTTATTCTCCAAGAATAGCTTAATTCCATTCTGAATGCGTTATAGGTTGGACTCACCTCCACTGCTTATTGTAATCTAAATAAGGCCATACTTTGGTTTGTATACCAAGTAGGTTTTTATGACTGTGCTTATATAGGTTCTATAACTTACTTCCAAGATTTATCTTGACCTACTTGTATTTAAATAAACCATTTATTTTTACAATACATAGTGTTTCAATGTTTCTTTGCACCATACGTATGCCACAATTTCCTTGTACCTTCCTAAAGCCCCCTCTGCCTCCCAAAATAAGCCTGGCTGCTCCATCTACACTACCAAATGTTCTCGCTTTATACCAAGAGTGGAGTATTTGTACTGCCTCAGATATGGTTTTATGAAGCCCTTAGTTGGACTTAAAACTGTCCTAACATCTACCACTACCATAGAACCTACCTGGGGTGGTGCAGTGTTGCTACAAGGTTGATTATGTGTAATATTAATTACAAAGGAGTCGAAGGAATGCTGGTAAGCTTCCACAGAAAGCATGTTTTGTGGAAACGCTAGAGAAGGACACTGCTGGCATTGCCCGACGTACCATATGTGGGAACATAACCAGGAAAAGTCCTTGCTACTCCCATCAGGTAGGTGGGGTAAGGGTATATGTGGGGAAAGGGTACAGGGAGAAGGAAGGGGACAGCGAGGTAGGTCAAATATCCCTCTCCCGCAAGAGTAGCACGTTAGTATGTCAATCATTTTAAAGATGCATCTGCCCATATCCAGTTCCCAAGTGAAGTGTGTCCTTTACTTGGCGATTTTGCACATGTATCATTTTTTCATTATGGTTCACAACATTTTCTATACTCATGAGACATTATTGCATCTCTAGGTCTACAGGGACTAGAGTTGGACCTCAGACTTACACCAGGACAGCTGAAACTACACAAATCCACAATGAAAGACCAGACCTCGGTCTGCTGGGGCAATGATTTTGTCTATTTGGTTTGTCACTCGCGTTTCCTGGTGACATCACTCGGCAGCAAATGAACCGGTCCCAGAGGCAGCACAAGATTGCACTTAACCTCCTACCACCAGCCATGTCCCACTAACCTGAGGTGGCATCTTTCCCTTGCCATTTATTTTTTGTATTTGTAAGGCGGCCCATGTGCTAGGAAACTGGAAACTACCTTGAGGCACCAGTGGGAACTACAGAGGTAGCCTCGATCCTATTGCAACTCCAATTGTTCCCAAAGAATTGCTTCATTGTCAAACAGCAGACCAAAGGATAGATGTCAACAAAATGTGGGTCCAGTCTGAACACAATGCGCCTTGAGGAAAATGTGTATTTTGATGTTGCAAAGACAACCCTTCCTGGGTACCTTCACTTTGGATAGTATAAAATTACCCAGCATCATCTATGGGACACAGCTGGTCTCGCACAGTATTTCAAGAAGGCAGGTTACACTTTCCCCCAGTGTGCTTGAGTCTGAAAGTACCTCAGCATCTGAAAGTGGGATCATCAGACTGCCCTCAACTACCCGTACTAGACTTGCACTGTTAACAATGCTGCTGCCTCCTCCTGTGAATTGTTGACCAATTGCAGGTTTCCTTCATGGCTAGGAGGGTGCACAACGCCCTGCACGATGTGGCAACATATGGTCAAGCAGCAAACAAATAACATCCAGAACTGGCAACTGCTAAAATATATTGGGTTGAAAATCACGGGTGAAGATGACAAACAATGTGTTATACTGAATTTGCGTAGCTATTGGAAGGTACAGTCTCACTCACGGTCGCATAAGTACCAGTTTGATATCGGATACGCAGGCAATGCTCACTCAACCATGGTAACTACAGGCCCTAGATTTAGCTACTGATGTGCAAAATGAGAAAAATAACATGATGTCAACATCACAAGTACAACCTACCTTTAATTCCAACAGATGGGGCTCCCGCTGCTACAGCTGCCAATGCATATTCAATCTGGACAAGTTTCCCAGAGGGACTGAAGAGAAAAAAGAAAAAAAAAAAACTATGTTCAGTTCTCATGCTAGCTTATACGCAACACAAGGAATGAAAACTGCATCAAAATGTATTTGCAGCCAAAGCAATGCGGGCTTTACCTTTACATGACAAGCGATTGATTCTGTATGAAAAGCACCTAGTGAATTTCAATAGCTTAAAAGCAAAACGAAGGAAGATGATGCAAAATCAAATGGAAAAACAGTCTTTACTGACCATTTAAAGTGTTAAAATTAGGTGCAGGACACACGTTTTTCATACACACAACTAATTCAGTGTTTAACAAGGTCTTACTTGTCTGCTTTTATCATGTTTTCATTTAGTACGTGTTTTTCTTCTGAATACTATAAAACTGGCTTTATTTGATGCTCAAAGTTATCTCTAAAAGGAAATACAAAGTGCGTCCCATACATAAATAGCGTTGGAAGCAAAGCCAAGGTTTTGGGCAACTGGCAGGGAGGCACCCACTGTGACAAGTTTCCGTTGACAGAGACACAGACACACGTGTGCATGGAGATAAGCTTTTACTTTTTAAAATGATTAGAGACGCTTTGTACTCACTATCTTTCTTCCCAACATATTCTTGTGCAGTGCCATAATATTAAATTGCTCCTCTTACTATGGCATGGTGAATGTGGTCCTGGAACAATCCAAATATCATTTGCAGTGGTCAACAACGTGGCTTCAGCAGACACCTGTAGATTGATGTGCGCTCTTACCCTTCCAAAAAACATTCAAAATTCCAATCATCCGAGATGGTTGCGAGCAACATAGCTGCTGCACCGTGTCAAGGCTCGTTGGAGTGTAAAGTGCTGCCACTGTAGGCAAGCACTGGACTTCTCAGCAAACAGGTAGAACCAGCAAACTGGTGCTCCCTACCCTGGCAGGTAGAGTCAGGTTGCAAGCATCAAGGATCCACCGTTTCATGAGAAAACCCATGCTGCTCATGCCCAAGCAGACCAGATATGAGAAAGCAGGAGCGCCGGACACCTCGATACCCTGAGGACCAGTAACAAAGTACCACAGGCTTTTCATTGCAAAAGCCAAACAAGCAACTAAGAACTCAAACTACTGTTGGGATTCTTAGGGAGTCAATTGTACCCAACTAGGCTAGAATGCACCTTCCAGGTATAAGAGCCGTTAACGGTGCAAAACAGCACAGCTTCACTGTACCTCATTTTTGAGTTTGCCCTCTTCTCCAGAGCAGCATCTGCTCCATGGGGTTGTCGGTTATCATGGTTACTTGAAGAACCAAGTCATCTCTACTGGAACCATTTTCTGCCCACACGTTAGGGAGATTTGTCATTTTTATGCTTCATCCTCTCTCCTAGCGAGAACCTGTGAGAAACCTGAAGGTATCTCATCCACTAGTCCCTGGGGATCCGTCATACAGGTGGCCAAGACACGGCCATTGCTTTTGGATCCAGTTCCTGTGGGTGGACCAGTGCGGGAGGATCACCTAGTGAGGGGTCCTTGGGGAGTGGAAATGGGACACTGGATGGCAAGACGCAGTACCCCCTTCCCTGTAACATCTTTACCCCATCCTACTAGGTAGGATACTTAGAACCTCAACTCCCCCGCCCCCATTTTCCCACAACAAACACTTTCTCACAGACAGCTCACTGTGAGAGAAAACGGACTAACACCCGAGCCGCATACCTGTTATGTCCCAATAAAATGGTCAGACAGGGTCGGGAATCAGACCATTACACAAACACTCTACTTCCATCATACTTCCACACATGGATAAAAGGCGGAGCACGAAAGCACACTCTGAGCAAGGCAAAGCACACGAGGAAGCCACGGTTCCAAGATGGCAGTTTAATACAAGGAGAAAGATGGCAAAACCGAAGAGGCCTTGACCTTTTCAACAAAATACTTACTTTCAGGAACCTTTGAGAATAGGAAACGTAAGACCTGGAATTGCGGCTGAAGAACGCTGCATTGTGTGTCAAGGTACCCGGGGTTCTCCTATGTCGATAGTCAAGGCTGGGGGAATTGTTTGCTGCTGTGGTATTTTCCTTGGCTCCTACAACAAAGCAGCGCTAGTAAAGTCAGCACAGCCGGTGAGTTGGGGAGACTGATACCTGACAGGTCTGTGTTGAAGTGCAAGCGGCAACACTGTATGGTGAAAACTGAAGATAACAGGAGTATGAAGCGTATGTGGCAAGTGACGCGATCACAAGTAACTGACCTTTGAAGCCAAGATACGATACCATAGACCGAGTTGTGCGGCACCACGTGGGTGCTCATTCGAAAGTCTGTTAGGTATCCAGCTGAAAGGTGGCAAATGTGAAGAGTGGTAAAGAATTGTGAAATCAAAGTGGTCCTGCAATGGGTCAAGCAAAAACCCAGCGCACATTCGTAAATTTTCCACAGTTGATGAAATTGTATAGGAAGTAGGTACTAGCCCGGCGGAGGAAGATGAGCTAAAAGCTTTTGGTTAAAGCAAGTTTGTGTAAAGTTATGAACATTGTGTTAAAAGGAATCTGAGCCCGACCCAGGGGGATCCTCAGAGTCACCTGAGAAAGAATACCCCACGAGGAATTAGATGCATGCATAAAAGGTACAAACATTGTGGTGATAGAGGATCCGAGCCCGGTTAAGAGGGATCCGAGGTGAATAGCAAATCGCCTAGAACTTGAGTGCTTGTGATAATCTGAAAGAGGAAAGGAACTTATAGTTTGTCGCATTAGGCCCTCTAAATGAAGAGACTTAAAAAGGAAGAGAGACTTGGGCACAGAAGGCCCTGAGGCTAATGACTGAACTGTATCCTCACGCTAAATAAGCCAGAGAATGTGCTAAGCTCTAGTGTACCGCCTTGTCCCGTGGTGAAAACGTGGGGAAGGGAGGCCAACGGCCTGAACATCCTGATCTAGCATTTTGTGAAAAACTTTTTTTTTTTTTTTTACATTGTTTCCCACACTATTTGTATTTTGAGGCAAGGATTGGCAATAGGTTTATTAGTATAAGCCCTTTTATTTTGACAAGACACTACGTGGACTGCGTTAATATTTGATGGTCATAGCCTGCTCCCATCTGTAGATTTAGGATTAGATAGGTGTTTTTCAAACCCTTTTTGAAGTTCAATAATCACCCTTGAACTGTGGTCACTTGTGTCTGTCGTCTTACTGTTGATACCATGCCTTCCTTACAGACCCCCAGCATTTTTTGCTGGATTTCTGGACCTTTTTCTTTCTAACCTGAATGAGGGGAGTCAGTTTCTCCTCATTGATTCTTATTTGCTCTGACTTTTGGAACGCCGTTTTCTGGGTTTTAACTTTCTTATGGAGTCTGCTTTCCTGGTTTGCTTGCTATACGCAGTTTAACATCTTGCCCACATATGGATATGATGGGGGGTGGCCCAAGGTTGCTGATGTGGACAGAGCCTACAGAATGTGTAAGGGTGCGATCGAAACATCACGACATATTTTAACAGTGTCCCAACCTCCATCTGCAATATCTAAAGGGTCATCAAACATTTGTGTCAAATATATTGACTATACAGACTGATTAATCTTGGAGTACTTTGTGAATGGGGAAACCTCATTGGGGATCACTTGTGCTGCTTATGATATCTGACAGGAGGCGCGGAGAATGATATTAGGGGTTACCGATTGTAATTGGTTATTAATAATGCCCTTAATACCCAGGTTTCTAAGCGTGGACCCGGGGATCGTACCAGTGTTGCCCCACATCGCCTTAGTTTAATAGATTTTATTGACAATACTGGATTTTATTTTTTATTTCCATGCTAGCATAATAAACAAAGACGAAAAGTAATTCACAAGATACATGGACAGTAAAAGGGAAGAAAAACTGAATGTCAAAAGAATTGCATCATGATAGCTGCAAATGATTTTACAATGTAAATCGATGCATGTATGATATTGAATTATTCTTTTACTACATGTATGTGTTTAACTGTGCTTAAGGTTATAAAGATTTAACCAAATGCACAATACAAAAATTAAATAGAAAAATAAAAATGTAAAGGCATCTGCTACTTTTGCAGCAAACAGCACCCTATGTGCAGTGTTGCTGGGAACCCTTTGGGTTCTCCTTTGAGATGCTTTTACAATCCTCAAATAACTACAGTTCTTAAAGGAATAGTGGGCTCAAAAATGTTATTGTCCCGAGTGTTCAGGCATGTGGTTTTAAGCAAACTGTGATCGATCGTAAATACATTTCCTATGCACCTTATCTTAGTTTTCCTCACTTTTACACATGCAAAATCAACAGGCGGGGCGCGGCCATCTAGTGCTAATCTTATCCGTTGCTGCATCGCCCTAAGTTCAACTGCCCACGCAGCAATAAATCATATCACCCACCCGTGAAGTTGACATCACTAGATGCATACAGCCCATTCTACAATGCAAATGCGTGTCTCATGTCAACGTTCTCTGTGCGCCAGCTAATGTGTCGCCATGGAAATGGCAGGACGCCTCTCTCCTCAATAAGTATAAACAGACCGTTTCTGATCAGACAACATCAGAGTTGCTTTTTCAATCGTTTCACTGCTTTTTTTGTATAGCCTGTGACTCTATTCTGCTATGTTCAGCTAGCTTCGTTGCTCGGAGGTTGTGCGAACAAATACTTGTACTAGCATTGCTATTGATTCTAACTTTGTCATATAATGGCAACAATACAGCCCTACCAGTACTAGCCGGAGTAATCCGAGGCAGAATTAGTTGATAGAGAAAGATGCAGAAACGATGGGGCATTGGACGACAGTTGGGAAGACGAATCACTGGATCCTGAGCCAGAGCCTAGTCGCATGGAAGATGTTTCACACCTGGTGTACCTGCAACCGATGCAAGGTCATGCCAACCGAGGAGGAGAACTGCTGCTGCAGTGAAAACTCTGGATGCCTGGCCTACATATCGGAAGAAGACACCTTCGCTATGCGTTACCGAGCTGCATGACTTCAGGTCAGCCTACCTCACAAGGTCCGTGTTGAGGACTCGCAATCCAAGTAATGAGTAATTGTAGTCTAGATCCAAGTAACGAGTAAGTGTAGTCTAGATGTGATGTTACTTTGACCACCGAGGCCACTAACATTTCTTGTTTGTCTCCTATATTGTCGTAACCTTAATCCATCACTGCCAAAATGAAGGTAGTCTGGCAATTCAATACATCTCTTGTGCTATGGGGAAATCCTAGTGATCATCTTATTTGTCTTTCAATTTCAACTAAGAAACAATATTTCTCTGTGTCTCAACAGTTATGGATTGCGTGGGGGTTCACTTTTGTAATGTGTCTACACTTTAAAGCCCAATTTGATTGATCCATGTAGTAACATTTGTACAGGCAACTATGCCATAGGATACAGGATGCATTTTCAAGTAAGTTGTTTACACTTATCAGGTTCATTTAAATACAGTATCTCTGTATCTCCCTCAGGTGGCACAGGCTGGTGGCCCATTCAAATGGTGGCTTCATGGGAGGCTTGGATACTGTGTTCGATGAGTAATACCCGCCTGGGTCGTTGGAGCCATTTGCGCCAAATTCCCCAGTGACAGCGGACAGTACAGGGGATTTTCCCACACTATGCTGCAACCCGAAGTGTACAATGTGTTGTATATTTGTACCATCAACATCAGCAACAAAATAAAATGCAAAAGAGCTTTTATGATTAGTAGTTTCAATTTTTCAGTGAATCAAGGACACGCTCACTTGTTTATGAGGCACGTGAAAGAATGGTTGGTGCCCTTTTACACTCACCTCCTCTGCAACAATCCATCGCCCCTCCATTATAAAACGACCAAGGTGCCAAACACCATGTACACTTCAAAGGTATCTTCCCCACAGGGGCCATTTTTCACATGGCCTCCCCAGACCCAGTGTCTCCAGGCTCCCCTCTCTTGCAGACCCCACAGGTGCAATCCACATAAGTGTGTCTCCTTTGGGCCTCGTCTGCACGCCTCATGCCCATCCATCCCCCCCTCCAGTATCAATGACAGTTCGCACCTTTGGCTCTGCGCTCCAATAGGGCCTGGCAGGGTGGGAACGGCCAAGGTGCCAAACACCATGTACACTTCAAAAGGTTTCCGCACAGGCGCCATTGTACACATGGCCTCCCTAGACCCTGTGTCTCCAGTCTCCCCTCCTACAGACCCCACTAGAAACAGGTCACATATTCACATACACACCCAGTTTTCTAATCCTTTATAAACCCCATGATATTTATCCGGAGAACACCTCGGAGCACTGGAAGTCAACTCTTGATCGTGCTACCTGTTCTCCTGCTACTAACTTCCCTGCTTGCGAATCTAATTGTGTGTTAGTCAAGGTAAGGGCAGGTCACCCATTAACTTCACTATATTCACCACTTTCTGATCTCAAAATGTCTATCTATTTTGACCTAATGTGCCCAGTAGTGTAATGCTCATTCAACCCAATGACTTTACCATTGTCTAATGTTTCAAGTGTTCTGATCTCTATATATAGAAAATGTCATCAGTGTCAATTGTAATAGATCTTTCTCGAACCAAGTCTATAGGCAAGTTTCCATTTGATGCATGAAAGTACATTCAAAGGACGTGTAACACGTTATGATTTGAGTCACATCAGTCAATTCTATATGATAGTTAGCTCAGTGAATATTTGACTTTGAAACACAGGTTTTGCTTCTTTGACCAAAACAAACATTGCATAGAAAACTGTGATATAATCCCATCAATATCATGCATTCAGTACCATTTTATTGTAATTATTTATACAGATCTTATAGATTTTTAAAGAATGCCTGCTTGTATGGTTTTGGGTTGCCGTTCTAGGAGCCATGTCAGAAGTCGGGGCAAAGTCGTGCATACATTTCCGAAGGATATTGATTTCATAAGAAGATGGGTTCGATACTGTGGTTTTGCAGTGGACGAGATTGAAAGTAGAGCTCAGGCTGTCTTCGGAGACTTGAGGGCCAATCGATTCCGCATCTGCAGCCTGCACTTTACAGACGATGTGTACGACCAATCGAAGTACAAAAAAAAGCGTTGAGCCAGAATGTTTCGTAAATTGCTTCCAATGCAATTCCAACTCTAGTGATGTACACGCTGCCTCAGGAGAGTCCCAGATGATGAATTGGCTGAAGGCGGTGGGGTACTGAACAACTCCATGAACGCATTGGTGCTTGCGGTGTAAATGTGTCTTACTAAAATTTGCATATGTACCAGATTATAATACATTTTAACTATACCACATTTCACTGTACATCTGTCCCTGGTTTATGGAGCCTCAAATGAATAAATATTACCATGGAAAACAATGCCATAGTGCCCTAATGTTTTTGTAATCGTTTGCTTGACATGTACATTTTTTTTCTTTTTCGGAAAGCATACTGACAGCAGCACAGACCCTCGCAAGTGACTTAACCTACACGTTGTGTATACCAACAGTGAGCCCTACAGAAGTTTATGTTCCCAGACAGTTGGATTTTCCCACATATCTAATGCAAATCTAATTTTCCCTTTTACCACTTTATGACAATGCACTGAAAATGAAGGGGCAAGATTTTGCATCCATTTATTTTCAGTAGTAAACAACAACTTCAAGCGCCTATCAGATAATTTTATTTCACTTTTCAATCACAAGAATGTGTTCTGCTTGGAATTTCAGATAATATGAAAGTGTTTATGTATCTGGTCGGTTGTTTACACTAGGTGTCATTTATGGGTTTCTCTTTGTATGTACCATTGTCTGCATTCCACTGTCTCGGTTCCGCTTCGCTGTATTCATCCGTACTAAAACAGGCACTGTGTTACAGTGGGATGCTGGTACTTAGACTACAGTTACATCGTCCTTTGCAGCTGGTCCAGAGTATGAGGTATGTGTACTTACAGTTCCATTGAATTACTATTAGACAGTGACATTCATATAAACGTGCAGTGTTTTAAACGTTTCTGATTTCATGTCGAACGTTACACTTCGTCCCTAATGCAGAATACATTGCAAAATCTTTGAGGGCAACATTACAATCAGTATGTTTTGCACAGCGATTTCTGATCAAGAACACTTGCCATCAATTGGGGTGAAATGTTCAATTTATATTTTGACTAAATGACATACAATGTTTGCAAGGGTATGTGTGTAAGTGATGTGTGCAATGAAAGATTTTAATTTCCAATACGATTGACCTTTCTTTTTTTTAAAATTAATATTCTATTCAAGGAATGTAAACAAGGTGTGGAATTAGAAGTGGAGGCACATGGATCAGAGGTGGTGGATCAGCTTGCTGGTGCGGTCGTTGGAGAGAAGACCATGGTTTCACAGAAAATTAAGAAAACAAGGGTAACTAAAACAATTTCGTTTTCTAGAAGTGTTTTGGGCTGGTGTTTTTGTCATCACATGTTTTTGTATTTAAATTGATATCTACTGTATGTGTGCTATACATTGAACATGTTTTTACAACCCATCTCCTAGAGGCCCAGAAGGAAAAGAAGTGTAAAGACACAGCCAACAAATGAAACCAAAGAAGCCGCATGCCAAACAGATTTCACCATGGAGCAACTACTATTTAAGGCGCAGCGTGGTCCTGTCAATACGCAGACTCAAGATGTTTATGTCCAATGGCCTGAAACTGAATTGAATGTGACCGGCGAAGCCAGGAAAGTGTTCTTGGAACATTGCTACAATGTGAGAACTCGACCAGATGAAACTGAATATACTGAAGATGCTTTGAAATTCCTCGCTGACCACTTGACACAATCTACACCCGCAAAAAAAGGTCCACCCAATAAACATTCAACGTAGACGGTTTCTCCAATTCGTGTGCAAATAACCCAAGCTGAACTAACAGAGACTGAGGCTTCAACGCAACTGACCGAGGAACTTGCCAAAGATCTCAACTACAGTTTGTCTAGTTTGGGCAATTTGTCCACCACAGTCGACTCACAAACCACAATCGTGCAGGCCGATTGGCTAATAAAGAAGCAGAAATACATTGTATTCGACAGCTGCCTGGTAGAGATTATACTGATGCTGAAACGTGTCCATGCATCGAGGGGGAAGAAGGCACTAACCTGAAAATCCAAGCCAGCTGTTCCCACCTTCATGAAACATTTGCATGGTCCGCTCAACCGATGCTGGGCAAATTGCCAGCCGGAAATCTGCTATGTTCAGCAGATTTACTTTTCAGTGGCTCTACTTCGAGTGAGTTGTCGAGTTTGTCAATTTGTGGGAGTTCAGTTCCTTGCTAAAACACAGTACTACAAATAGCAAAGAGAATTATTATTCCCCGCCATTAGTCAAGCCTGTAAAAGTGAACAAATGTCAATTGAAAGCACATTTTATGTCAAACTGTTCAGGTTAGCTGGAGACGGACAGTGCGATAGCCCCAGTTTTTCAGCAAAGTACTGTACATACCACTTTCAAGACATGGAAACTAAAAAAAATGGTGAGTTTGGAGATTGTGCAGGTGTCCCAATGTAAAACCTCTGTGGCCATGGAGAAACATGGTTTCATAAAATCCCTCTAACATCTTCAATCGAGGGGAATGCAAATAGACCTCATAGCCACTGACAGACATGTTTCAATAGCCAAGGCCATGCAGGAGCAGTTTCCAAACATTCACCATCAATGTGATGTATGGCACGTTGCTAAATCAGTCAATAAAAAAAATTACAGCTGCTGGCTAAAAAAAGGGTTCAGAAAATATTTTACAGTGGTCTCAGTCTTTCAACAACCATCTTTGGTGGAGCTCCAAAACTTGTGATGGGTCTGTGGAAATTCTACCTGAAAAATGGCGCTCATTGATGCACCACTGTTCCAACGTTCACTCATGGACAGAAAACCAACATTTTCACGAATGTACAAATGGACCTTTATCAGAGGAGCAGGAACGCAAGAAGAAGTGGTTGGTTCCATCTTCACCTCCACACAAAGCTCTTGAGAAGATCGTTTTTGATAAAACTCTTTCAAGAGACCCAAAGGGTCTCACAGAATTCTGTCACACCAGAGATTTGGAAGTGTTCCACAATATGTCCCTAAAGTACAGACCCAAAATGTCGCATTTCAGCATAGACAGGATGCAAGCTAGGACATTACTAGCCGTATTTGCGCATAACGAGAACGTAGGGAGAGAACAATAGAGAACTGCAGGAAACTTTGGGATGCTTCGTTACACCTGTGTCTTTGCAAAACAAAGCAAAAAATGGGTCGTCAAGCTAATATACCAGGAAATGGAATTCAATTTTGTGAAAGATCTCACTTTGACTGTGTTGGCCACGCACTCAAGGATTCGATCCAGATTTTGTTCCTAGGGCACATACATTGCCACAAAACATTGCAAACGAGTCCTGTCCACCGAAAGCAGAACTCATTGAACAGTTGAGTTCCCTGTATAAATGATTTGCAGCAGTGTTCTTAATGTGCTCAATATAACTTGGGATATGTTACCCAATGTTTGTACATTGTTCATGTACAATGGAATGCTATTAAGCTCGAATTTCAAAGCTATTAAAAGTATCCTATTATGCAGATTTAATCCGGTTTATGATTCATTAATTTATATCACAAACGATAACATACATGTCTGTGGTTGCTTATATTCTGTAAAGCTTGACATAGGTGGCCATAGCGTCCAAATAGTCTTTTCCAATGTATTTTCTTTGTCAATGTTTTTTTTTTTTTTTTAAATAAGTGCCTGTTGTAGGATGGCATACATCTGTTTTGCCCCCTCCTGCTTTCGCCCCACTCTTGTGGGTCCTTGAATTATCGGGGCACGGGAGGGTCGGATGGATATCGGCATGAAAGGAACTGCGCGGTCTGAGCTGGTGGGCTCAGTGCGGCAGGGTGGAGGCTCAGAGTGCACAGCATCAGTGGAGATGAATGGGCACTTGGATTTATGACTCGTCAGTGTTTCAAGTTTATCCTCAGTGCACATTCCTTTGCGAGAACAGGGCACGCGCAGCCGTGGCAATGGGGAGTAGATGGTGTGGGCTGGCTCAGCTAGGCGCTGGGGGGATGGGAAAGCTGAATTTGTACAGAGATGGATTTTCGGGCCTAGTAGAAAGATGTAATTCGGCCTATTTGAAAATGGTTTCCTAATTATCTGTTTTACTTACTGTAACTGTTGTCCAAAAATATCTAAATCACTAGCACTATTGGATGCCAGCAAACAGTTTATTTTTTGACCATATTTCAAATGCCACGTTCGTCTGCCTAATCACTCCCATGGAGTGAAGGTCACTTCGTTTGATGTTGCCTGTGTGGAGTCCAGACTGACGCGTCTTGTACAGTAGGTTTTTGACTTGTGGCTTTCCTTCACAAAAACGAAAGTTACCAGGCATGCACGCTCAAAACAAGGTTCAATTGTTGTTCGACCTTGGAAGAGGAGGATACGCTATGGATTGAAGGACGAAGTTGTCGAATACCCGCAAAAATTATAAGGTTCACTATTTTAAAACTTGACATTGGAACAATTATTTTCATTCTATGAAAACTGTTCTGAGCGGACACTGCGTTACGCCAAGAGAATGGAAATATCAAATATAATGAAAGTTTGAATGAAGACTAGTTTATAGACGAACAAGTAAATGTTTCATTTTCTGACCGGTATTGCTTGCTTACATTGTTATGGGTTGTTGGTTGGGGCATATTGTGAGGACATGCAAACACAACCTATATGCAGGCTAGTGATATCTAAACCACTTCATCCCATGTCATATCAGTGTGTGCTATCAATGTTGTATTATTGGGTGAGCTGGATGCAGAACATTTTCCAAGGGGACTTGGTTTGCTTGTCGAAATTTAATGTTTCCAGTTCAGTTACATTTTTAAAAAAGGTAGCAGGTGTCCCCCTCTAGAACGAACATGGCACGATAATCGGTTCTGTGTTTTTCCCCCCACTTTGATAGTCCGCAGCCATTGCTTTTAGTTCACTGTACCTTTTACAGATGGGGAAATATCCGTTTGCATATCAGGCATTGTCCCGCCCACATGGGCATTCCAGCACCGAAAATGCTATGGCAATTCCCTTCTGAACTAGAGTACCTACAGCAACCCCATGCACATTTCCGCCTTGTTGTGCCTCATCAGTGAGCATGGAGTCCACGTCTGGGTTCCCCCAGGTTACACCAACCCCAAGTTCGTTTCTAATATTCCGTTATAATGCCGTCTATGTGTTGTTCGAATTTTTCTGTCATATTCTGCATCCCATTGGGAGCTAAACATACTGCACAGCGCTAACCTCTCAAGCACATTGTAGACTCCAACTTTACCCAATATTTTCTGTATGTTTACATTGTTTGTAATTTGTGTTTGTTATTAGGTTTCACCCATTACAGAATTAAAGGGTAAATTGATAGATTTGAATAAAGAACGGCTACTAAAATATATTATTATGTTTTCTACACAGCTATATTTTGCTGTTCTGCGAATGCCATAGTTTCCAGATTCCAACAGATGGATTTTTCAGCCAGCAGTGGTAAATGCGCATAAACGGATGGATTACGATTAGGCTGATGTGGCACGATCTCCCGGGACCGATATGCCCCTAGGCCATGGGTGCACAGCATACGGCCCAGTTGCGGCCCGCCATGCTCTTTTGTCCGGCCCGAAAAAACACTGGCTCTCATTGGCTCAACACACACACGCAACACGTCGCTCCTATGAGCCAAGTAATGCGTGTGTGCTGCACCAATGGAGGGCCAGCACTACGGCTCGCGTGGTCCATAAGGCTTGATGCCGGAAGGCATTTCAGCCTTGGACCACGCCAGCCGTGGTACGATTCCAGCGTTCCAGCTTACCTGCCTTCCAGCACGTCTCCGATAAGTGGTCTGTTTGCGTTTGTGTGTCGGGTCCGTTTTGCTTTATGTTTGCGTGTGTATGTTGCGGTGGGGGGGGTGTCGGATGTGTATGAATGTTTGTATTTGAATGTATGTTGAGATGCGGGGGTGGGGGGGTGTCGGATGTGTATGAATGTTTGTATTTGAATGTTTTTTGTGTGTATGTTGAGATGCGGGGGTAGGGGGGGTGTTGGATGTGTATGAATGTTTGTATTTGAATGTATTTCGTGTGTATGATGAGATGCGGGAGTGGGGGGTGTCAGATGTGTATGAATGTTTTGATTTGAATGTTTTTTGTGTGCTGAGTTGGGGGTGGGGGGGTTTGGGTCTGTACGGGTGCTGGTTTGTGTGTGCTGATTTGGGGGGTGGGGGTTTGGAGTTGGGGGGGTGGGGAGGTTCGAGTCTGTATGGGTGCATGCTTGAGACTGTGTGTGCTGAGTTGGGGGGTTTGGAGTTGGGGGGTGGGGAGGTTCGAGTCTGTATGGGTGCATGCTTGAGAGTGTGTGTGCTGAGTTGGGGGGGTTTGGAGTTGGGGGTGGGGGGTTCGGGTCTGTATGGGTGCATGTTTGTGTGTGCTGAGTTGGGGGGTGGGGGGGTTCGGGTCTGTATGGGTGCATGTTTGTGTGTGTGCTAGTTGGGGGGTGGGGGTTCGGGTCTGTATGGGTGCATGGTTGTGTGTGTGCTGAGTTGGGGGGTGGGGGTTCGGGTCTGTATGGGTGCTGGTTTGTGTGTGCTGATTTGGGGGGGTTTGGAGTTGGGGGTGTGGGGGGTTCGGGTCTGTATGGGTGCATGCTTGTGTGTGTGCTGAGTTGGGGGGTGGGGTTCGGGTCTGTATGGGTGCATGCTTGAGAGTGGGTGCTGAGTTGGGGGGTGGGGGTTTGGAGTTGGGGGGGTTCGGGTCTGTATGGGTGCATGTTTGTGTGTGTGCTGAGTTGGGGGGTGGGGGTTTGGGTCTGTATGGGTGCTGGTTTGTGTATGTGCTGGTTTGGGGGGTGGGGGTTTGGAGTTGGGTGGGGGTTTGGGGTTCGGGTCTGTATGGGTGCTTGTTTGAGAGTGTGCCAATTTGGGAGGATGGGGGTTTGGGTCTGTATGGGTGCTTGTTTGAGAGTGTACTGAGATGGGGGTGGGGAGTTCGGGTCTGTATGGGTGCTCGTTTGAGAGTGTGTGCCGAGTTGGGAGGTGGGGGTGCCAGGATGAATAACATCAGAGACAGCGGGCAGCCTTGCTTGGTGCCCCGTAGGATCACCCAGGCAGGTGAAATGTGTTTGCCAGTGCGAACCCTGGCCACGGCCTGATGTATAGCAACTACACCCAGTGTATAATCACCACGTAGATCTGTTCCCATTTAGTGATGCTCTTTGACATTAGCTGCAGTCCCCTAAAGATCATACTCCTAGGTTACCTTTCTACAACCCCATCAAGCATTGTTCAGGGGGATAGAAGCACAAGCAGAAACTATTTCTCTGGCGCAATATGGTAGAGCTCCTGTCAGTTTTGCCCTGCCCAGGAAGAAACTGAGATCAGTTTCTTTGTATGTTCACTAAAGTAATTGGTCATCGTGTGATAATTGCTTTCGAAAGCTCATAATTTGGCAACAGCTTGTACTTTGAAATGTTATTATTTTTTTAAAGTATGTCCTCAATTTCCACCTTAATCTCAAACATAGCAGGTTGATATGCTATGCAGCCCGCTATTCCTAAAAGTATCCATCAATAAGTGCATGAAAAGGTATGCTGGCAAGGCTATGTTCTTTATCTGATCTTGTTCTTTTGTCGCTTCTAGGATTCTCAAAAAAGTATATAAATTTGTATATACTCTAGACTTGGACCGTCCTAGTGGGAGCATAACAGTGGAGTTCGTATCTTTATCCAAAGATGTCCCTGCCAATGTTCAGTGCAGTAAAAAAAAGAAAGATTGACCAGGAGCACCGTCAATTTAAGGATAAGTGGACTGAAGTTTTTTTTCATCGAGTCCAAACCTGATGTGTACTCGTGTCTCATTTGTCTCGAACGCATAGCAGTCCCCAAGGAATATAATATCCGCCGCCATTGTGAATCGAAATATTCACAATATAAGGATTTGCAGGGGGAAGCGAGAATTAAGAAAGCTGGGGAGCTAAAAACACAGCTGGCTAAGCAACAGGGTGTTTTTGGCCAGAAAAAAAAAAGAATCTGAATGTGCCACATTTGCGAGTTATAAGGTTGCACAGCTTATTGCAAGATCAGCACGTCCTTTCACAGATGGGGATTTCGTTAAAGACTGCCTGATGGAGATTTGCGAGGCAGTGTGTAAAGAAAAAAAAAGATGCTTTTACAAATGTTCCCCTTTCACGTATGAGTATCCAGCGGCGTATTGTAGATATGGCTGACAATTGTTACAGCCAACTGAAAATGCGGTGTAAGGATGTCAAGTTCTTTTCAGCTGCCCTTGATGAGAGCACAGATGCAAGTGACACAGCCCAACTCTTAAATGCAAAGTATTTCAGGAACTGGCTTCCCTGGTATCTTTGCATGGCAGGACTACTGGTGCTGACATTTTTAATGCCTTTCAAAAAGTCATAGATGATTTAAATTTGCCTTGGGACGCGTTGGTAGGCGTGACGACTGATGGGGCGCTAGTCATGGTTGGGGAGCAAAATGGGTTTATTGGCTGCTTGAAAAGGCACTTGGGCGAGAAGGCTGTCCATTTAAAAGAAATGATCACTGCATCATCCACCAGGAGGCATTATGTGCAAAACATTTAAAATTCACTCAAGTGATGGACTTTGTTGTGAAAACGGTTAATTTTGTCCGTGCACGCTCTTTAAATCACCGATTGTTTCAGGCGTTTTTAGAAGAGGTAAAGGCGGATTATGGTGATGTCCTATATCACACCGATGTTCGATGGCTTAGTCATGGCAATGTGCTGAAGCGATTCTTTGATTTACGGTACGAAATAAAAGCATTCCTTGATGAAAAGGGAATGGACACTTCTGTCATGCAAGATATTGACTGGGTAGCTGACTTTGCTTTTCCGACTGACCTGACAGGCCATTTCAATGATTTAAATTTAAAGTTGCAAGGAAGCCAAAATCTCATATCGGATCTGTTTGAGGCAGTTTGTGCCTTTGAAATAAAGTTAAGGTTTCTGACAGCCCAACTGGAGAAAGGGATGCTGGCACACACCCCGCATGTGCAGAGGTTTTCCCCCCATGACAGGTATGTAGGGTTGTATCGGCATGCGGAGGTCCTGAAGGAAGTGCAAAATGTTTTTGAGAATCGTTTCTCACAATTCAAATCCCAGCGAGCCTCTTTTAAACTTTTTGCAGACCCTTTCTCAGCTGATGTTGACAGTGTGCAACCTGAACTGCAACTGGAACTGATTGAACTTCAGTGCTGTAGTGCCCTCAAAAATAAGCACAGAGAGATGCCTTTATTAGTCTTCTATCAGTCTCTGGACACTGCTCAATTCCCCAATCTGTCACGGGAAGCATTAAAGATGGTATCTATGTTTGGCAATACTTACATTTGTGAGCAAGTTTTTCACAAATGAAACTACATAAATCCAGCCTAAGGACAAGACTAACTGACCAACATCTCCATGCTATCCTGAGAGTAGGAACAACCTCACTGGAGCCCGAGATCCAGAAACTGACAGCTGAGAAACGCTGCAATGTTTCTCACTGATCAACTATGTGTAGTTCACCGTTTCATCCTGTATGATTTGGGGAAATGTATAGTACAAAATGTAAGTTTTAAATACAAATAAAACGGTACACCTCCAAAAAGGTGTTTTTTCCAACTGTCAGTGTTGGTTGGGGGGGGGAGGGTGCCATGGGGCATAGTGTCTGGTTGGGGGCGAGGGGGCCATGGGGCATAGTGTTTGGTTGGGGGCGAGGGGGCCCTGGGGCATAGTGTTTGGTTGGGGGTGAGGGAAATTGGGCAGTGTTTGGTTGGGGGTGAGGGACATGGGGCATAGTGTTTGGTTGGGGGTGAGGGACATGGGGCATAGTGTTTGGTTGGGAGTGAGGGGGCCATGGGGCATAGTGTTTGGTTGGGGGTGAGGGACATGGGGCATAGTGTTTGGTTGGGGGTGAGGGGGCCATGGGGCATTGCGTTTGGTTGGGTGTGAGGGGGCCCTGGGGCATAGCGTTTGGTTGGGGGTAAGGTGGCCCTGGGGCATAGTGTTTGGTTGGGGGTAAGGGGGCCCTGGGGCATAGTGTTTGGTTGGGGGTAAGGGGGCCCTGGGGCATAGTGTCTGGTTGGGGGTAAGGGGGCCCTGGGGCATAGTGTTTGGTTGGGGGTAAGGGGGCCCTGGGGCATAGTGTTTGGTTGGGGGTAAGGGGGCCCTGGGGCATAGTGTTTGGTTGGGGGTAAGGGGGCCCTGGGGCATAGTGGTTGGTTGGGGGTAAGGGGGCCATGGGGCATAGTGGTTGGGGGTAAGGGGGCCCTGGGGCATAGTGTTTGGTTGGGGGTGAGGGGGCCATGGGGCATAGTGTTGCACTCCAAGAGTGAACCCAATAATAAAGCTAAAACAGGCACAGTTAGGAGATGTTCATCTTTGGCTTTTTGAGGAAACCCGACTCAACGAAGGCCATACTCCTCTTGGGCAAACCAAACAGCAAACTGTAGCAATGCAAAATAACGGCATGTCCAATCTAGGGTCAATAAAATATATATAAGTTAAACAAACAGGCGAGATACGATAACTAAATAGAAATAAATTATAACAATGGAAAATGTGTAGTACAAAATGTAAGTTTGAAATGCAAATAAAAATCGTTACCCCTCAAAAACATTCTTTTTCCATGTGTTTAGTACAAATTGGGGGTTTAAAAAGCAAGAAGCTGATGCCGACGTTTTGTCAAATACGCATCTTCTCCTGAAAGGAACACTCTGTGCCTCATGATAAAGTTTTGATACTATAACTCAAGGACTTTCAATAATTGGTGGTAAATTGAAATCACTGGATGTTCTCAGAGCTTTTTTTGTGAAATAAAAGCACATTCTAAAATGCAGAGTATTGGTGTTTCCTTTCCGATTTGGGACACGCTGTGCTGTGAGAGTATTTGTGTGTTAATATTCCCGGTTCTGCGTCAACTTACGTTAAGACGTAGAAGATGACTGGGCGCGTTTGGCTACGCTGCTCACTAACGTCATGAAAATAGGTGGAGAATATCGCTAGGAATAGTGATGTCAGCTTCAGAGGCTAGTGATATGATTTAGTGACGCAAGGGCAGTTGAACTTCGGCAATGCGGCAACGGATAAGATTTGCACAAGAAGGCTGCGCCTCGCTCGTTGATTTTGCATGTGTAAAAGTGAGGGAAATTAAGGTAAGGTGCATAGGAAATGTTTTTATGATAGATCAGAGTTTGCTTAAAACCACATGCCCGAACGCTTGAGACAATAACAATTTTGAGCGCACCATTCCTTTATGGATAGAAGGATACCTTCCTAAAACTTTATACTACGAGAGATTAAGGGGTACCTAATATCCCCCTTCTCTCTGCTCCTGTGACCTTTTAGACACATAGACAACCCTATAGTTTTGCCTACTGGAGGTGGACTTGTTCTACCAACTATTGTGCTCGTTCTTACCGCTAACTGTATTCACAGTCTCCGTTGTGCACAATAGGGTCACCTATGTTCTAACATGGTGGTTCCTTTCTTTTTTTGCCCTTTCTATCTCCCTTTCCATGATGGCCATTGAAAAAATAGAAACCAAAAAGTAAACAAAGAAAATGGCCGCCATGTGAAGAGAGGGTCCCAGGAATGCCCTCCCTCATCCCCATGAATATGACGGCCCGAAGAGTCATGGATGCACAAAGTCACTAATTATTCAGAAAACCCCCAGGAGCACCAGTGACCGACACTTATGCAGAGAGATATTCTCTCAGACAGACATTCCAACCTTATCCAGTGAATGCATTTATGGATGTATGTGCTTCAACAGTAGTCATGGATCCAAATGTCATGATGAATGAGGTTGACTAAATGCTGAGAAACCAGTCATGAAGTACGCTCGCACCTACGCACATATACACACTCGTATAGATGAAGAACATGCTTACACAGTTCTGTAGACTAGAGGACGGAATATATATACACCTACTGTCAAAGCTTTTATTATTTTTCTCATTAGAAAAGTGCAGAAATGCTGAACGCAAGGCAATGAACAGATGCAGAGCAAGCTTGCAGATGCTTATGTCAACTAACCCTATGGAACTACAGGGTCATATAAGGAGCATTAGAGGACCAAATAGGACTACCCTATTGGAAATATAGCCAATAGAAGTGTGTAGAAATCATAGTATAAGCCTAATGAGAATCACAGAAGGCCTCAAGCCGCAGGACAGGCGGCGAGGAGGAGCAGAACTAGGCTGCACAGAGCAGGAAGGCCAGGGCTCGCGGCCAAGTTCAGAGACAAGCAGCTAATTCCAAACCTCAAAAGACAGAAAAGCAGAATAAATCCTCATAATTGCAGACCCGGAGAGCTTGATTTTGTGGTCCACAACCATGTGATGTGGCTGAGCTAGACAATGGTCATTCATCGCGGTGGGAAGATGAATAGTTCTCAGCAACCCAGACAAGAGGTGAAACATGAACAAGTTAACAACGTTGTAATGTGGAGAGCACTCGCATAGGCAAATGTGGTGTTGATACCAGATACATTGGGAATACATGGTCATTTCACATCACCTTGAAGAGGTGCACAGAGGGCTGAGGACCGAAGTGGGTCCGAGGCCTTAGGAGACCAGTTCCAGCCAATCAGGGGACAGAAATCCAGAAGTAGATGGCAGGGGGCAAGGGCCAATGGTAGTCCAGCGACCCTGCAACAATGTAATAGATAGTTTCTTGGGGAAGGGGCAGGCCAGTCATCCAACATGGAAGGACCAATAAAGTAGATGTATATGGGAAATCTGTAGTGTCTACCACTCCGAGCACCCAATGAATATGTGCGATAGGTTTATTGGGGAGGGCCCAGGTACGGACACCATTCTGCATCAAAAAGCGGAGACACATTTGTTGGAATTGGCGATTCTAGAGATCTTCTTATGTCCTGTATGATCCTGGTCGGTTTTTCTAATAAATGACAGTTCTAACTTGCCCTTGGCGGAGTCCTCCATTTGTTCTGTGGGGAAGGGTTGTCGGGCCCTTGGTAGCTGAACAGGTGAGCTCGTAGGACTTTTGCATGTTATTTGTAGACTCATGCATGCACCTTTGGTGCTTTTCGGGTGTCCCACCTGAGACTTCAGTTATTTGGTTAGTCTCCAGGCCTGTCCTCTAGGGCGTGTTTTCAGATCTGGACCACACTTGCTTGCCAATGGTGTTGCGGGCACCCCTTTATTTTGTCTCAATGGAATCTGCACAACAACAGGATGGTGCCGGCACACATCTTTCTACTCAATTTGCTACGGTTTCCCGCTGTGGGCTTGTGCTTTCCCCTCTCTTCCTATGCACCGACTTCCTCCAAACAACAGCCTTTTGGGCCATTCGCCTGCCCTCTTTTATATAAGCACGGTATTAAGACCGTATTAGCAATCTTATGTTGATTGTTGAACATGATTGCACCAGATAAATGGTAATTCCCCCCCCCCCCATTTCCTTACTGTTTCTAGGTAATCCATGGTGAAACCAGCAGCCACATTGTGGACTCCTTACCAACATTTAGTATCTGGAGTCTTGTGAAATGTGTCTTTAGTAACACTATCTTGAGTGTTGACAATATACTAATATTATCATTGGTATAGACATACATTTTTAACTTGTTCTGTATCAGCTGTAATTGCACAACAGTGTTCGGTTTTGTTTGTGGACAGTCCTTGACGAATTTCCTTGCACATATTTTTGCACCAGTTACATTTTGGAAAGAAACATGTTGGTATGAATTGTATGTATGTGGATGTATGATTAATGGCGAATTTGAATGGAGTGTCAGATTAAGTTTACAAGCGCAATTTGCACAGCACATGACACTTATCTACACCACTGACCTTTTAGGCCATTGTGACTGAATACTTTGTCCTTTTGTTTTACTGTCTATAACACCCTTTGCATTGTTCCTTACTGATATTGTGTCGAATCATTGTATGGTGACATTTGGCACCGTTTAAAACTTTTATCTTTTATATGTTAATACATTTCTGAAGTTTAACCTGGTGTGCGCTTCTGAATTTAATATACCGGCAGCACTAGCGGGTGATGTTGGTTTTTGGTGTCATCTATGGTTTCTTACTGTGTAAACAGTTTCAATAGCCCACCTAACCTTAATGTTTGTTGAAAAAGGTGCAGAACCTTAATGAGTGCGGGTTAGTAGTGGGCAGAGCCACTCCCTCAGCTTCCTTTGTGTCTGTAAAGAGCGCATAGTAACCCCCAGACCTCTGGCATACTGGAACCTCATCATCAAGTTGGTAGCAGAGGATCGGTTGGCTATGCCGTTACGGCATAGAGCCGCCTCTTCCGCCACAGTGCCTACAGGGCGAGACCTGAGACGAGAGGGAAGTGCACTCGACGCCCCTGTACAGAGACCGCCAGGAGCCAGCTTGGAAATATCCTGCCCGTGATCCGTGAAGAGTCCAGCAGACCAGAAAGGTGGCGTGGCAGTTTTGGGAGACCCGGTAGCCGAACAGCATCAGTGGATCATGGATTGCAAGTATTGACTCAGCCACACAGCAAATGAGGAGAGTGGGAAAGGAACAGGGGGTGCGATGGTGGTACTGAGCATTGTTGAGTATCTTTGAAGTATTGTCAAGCATAGCAGGGAAAGGAGTGGAGGTAGATGTCATTTTTGTGTTTAGGGCACATTCGGTCTTGAGGTAGAAGGTTCTGGTGAATAACCTAGGCTATTGACTAAGGGCACGGATGACAGAAGTTGTGTGAATATCGGATTCCCTGTGGGTTGGGCGTTTTGGCTCAGGTCATAGATGACGGTATCCCTTTGTAAGGTTTAGCAAAGGGAGCTGGCCTAGATTGCAGAAGGTGTTTGTCTGGTTAAGTCTTGCAGAGGCGTTCTACAAGGCTGTAGATACAGATCAAACACAAAAAAATATTGGTATCCCGTTAGGAGGCAGGAAGACAGCTGTGGGTTCATGTTGGATTTTTATAAAGGATTGTGTAGCAGGACCTTAGCATTGTAAGTGATCTGTAGCACTACCTTATTCAGTGAGTTGATGATTTCACCCATTAGGTCTGGGCATATGATTCGAAGAGCACGAGGTGTTGTAGAAGTGGTGTTGAGAAACTCAAATTGACAGAGGAGGTTGTTCAGTGGCGGTGGTGGGCGTGCCTGAAGAGGCAGAGAGTTGCAGAAGGGCGGTGCGCGGAGCACACCTAGGTTGATTTGGGGCCAGAGAGGTTCGAGAAGAATTGTTAACTGTTATTTCATTGTGCTTGTGTAACAGCAAAGTTTAGAAGTCCTCGACTTGAGGTCAAGTAAGTATAAAAGCAAGGTTTCAAGGAAAGTGCAGGGGGTTGGGGGGACACACCCCTACAGCACTTGTGTAAGACACTTCCGCCCTATGAGGGCAAGATTTGTCAAATATAGCACGGAATGGACGAAAAGTACAGAGGGTAAATTGACTAAACCAATGACACAATGCAGAAGTTTCTCCAAACATGTGCAGCAACCACTACTGAAACACTTGTACAGCGCTTTTAAGGGGAAGAAACTAGCCGATTGTATGGCGATATTTGAACTTCGCAGAATGTTCCAGGAGGACGAGGGGGAAGTGATGAGGCACCAATGGATGCTGAGCCAACAGGAGACACCGGGGCCAGCGTCCCCGCCCTCCGGTCCCCCACCTTCTCCTGCGAGCGCAAAAGAAAAGGATACAAAAGATGACAGGGCATTATACCCTATAAAAAGGGAGCTAATGGCAGCAGAGGGGTACACAAATCCAATATTCCAACCTCCACCATTTACCAAGGAGGGACAGAAAGGGGTTGGACAGACAGTGGAAAGGGAGAATGCAGCGAGGCACAGACTAGCACCAAGGAGGGGCTAGAGGGTATAGCCTCGAACGAATGGGTAGGGGGCCAGATCCTCCTAAAATTGGATGGGAAGACAACCGGAGAAGCACCGGGGGCGGTCAAAGAAATGGCGGGCCTTACGGGGATAAGTGAAGCAAGGAACTGGGCAGAGATAATGGAAGAAGTAGAGAGAAAGGTTAAGGAAGAAGAGGAGAGACGCAAGATAGCACGTAGGGAAAAGCAAAGGGAGGAAGAGAGCGCATGCAACGAGAGAGGAGAAGGAGGGAGCTCGCAGAGATTGAGAGACGAAGGGAAGATGAGAAGGAAAAGCAAGGTTTAGTGAAGAGGGAACAGAGAAAATGGGAAATAGAGCGACTCGCAAGAGCACAAACACATGGAGGAGGAGCATGCGATCAGAGACATTAAGGACAAAGTGGGGAATGGGCATGGGAGATGACCAGTAGGCGAACGGAGCCAGACAGCACTACCACACAGAACTGCCACTATCGGGCAAGATAAACATGGGGTCTTTCGGAGAAAGAGATAGTGAGGACTTGATTGACTTTGAAGGGAAGCCCAGCGCAGACACGGCCTCCAGGAAGACAATTCTTACAGCAATATGAACCAACTCAGACAGATATGCAGGGGGAAGTGAGGACGAGGGAAGAGGGTGACCCAAGCATAAATCAACGGGGAAAAGCGCAGACAGAAGTGTGACCTGGGGGGAAAAGCGCAGACAGAAGTGTGACCTGGGAAGTAGGAAAGGACACAGCGGGATTACGGGTGGCAAGGACGATCGATCACAGCAGTCTAGAAACGCATTGCACCGACTAGACGACCTGATCCCATATGTGCCGAGGCTTCGGGATCTCCCAGGGCGACAGAAGGGAGAGCCAACAAAGGCATGCACTAGCATTAAAGACGCCGACTGAACGATGGACAGATCAGGCTGGCACGAGGGGTGAATGTGGAGATCGGTTCACACAGTTGCCCCTACTGGATTAGGGAGGGGGCAACCTCAATATATACCATGAAAGCAGATAGAAAAGGAAAACCTGAGGTGTAGGCTACCCTTTTCAGGGAAATAGATATATGAATGAAATGGAAAGAACCATAGAGGGACAGAAATTAGGGCGACGTGAAGGGGCTACTAGTAGCAATCCCTGGGGAGGCTGCTGATGCCGTATGGAGAAGGGTGGGGTACCCAGGAGTAACCACCCAGGAAACGGTGCAGGATGGCTCACCATTTGCAAACTGATGAGCTGCCGTATGACAAGCTCCAAAGACGCAATACCCAGACACGGACATTAGTTTGATTATGGCACGCAAAATGGGGGGAGGACGAAGACCCCTTAGACTACATTCAGACGATGCAAGAGCTTTGCCGCCTTGAAACACGAGTACCGTGGGACAAAACAGTAGCATTATTCTACCAGATATTATGCCAAGGGTTGCCAGAGCAGGTGCAAAAGCAACTCAAGAAGCTGGTGGGGATGGAGACAAAGCCTTGGTCAGACATACAGCTCACGATAGTACAATATTGTAGGCTATTGCAAAAGAACACAAGAAAGAGCGCGAGGAAAGGAAGCAAGAGAAAGAAGAGTTAGTACAGAGGAAGCTGTCTAAATATGCCATGGAAGGGGCAGTATTGACGAGCATGGGAGGACAAGGGGCCGCACAGATGCAGTACGCACCACCACCCGCTGTGGGAGGATTCATGGGGCAGTGGAATGTGCAGCATGTGCTTTGGGGAAAAGGGGGGATGTGGGTACGGGCAACAGATGCAGAAGGGTAAAGGGGATTTCGAGGATATGGGCAACAAATGCAGCAGGGCTCAGGGGGATATTCAGGGGGTTCCAAAGGCAGGGGAGAGAGCCATTCCAATGCTGCATGTGCGGACACTCTCGAGAGTGTGCAAAAGTAGGGGAGCGCAACAGAATGGGAGAAACGCAATACCAGCCAACATACCAAGGGGAATAGGACGAGTATTACACACAGGAACAGACACCCCATCAAGGACAGGCACTGAACGCATACCTGCAGGCACACAATCCCATGGCACAGACACCACAAATGCAAGCACCTATGCAGCAGTAATCACAGATGCCACAAATGCAGGGTAACACACATCACGTATACAGAACACAGCAAATGCCACGGATGCAGAATAGCACACAATCAAATGATCGAACGATGGCATGCACAGACTCCATGACTCCCCCCCATTAGGAAATTGGGAGGGTGGGTTCACTGCAGTGGGGGTGGGGGGTTAACCCATTCCTAGGGAAGGGGATGTCTTTATAACCTCAATAAGACAGCCCACAGACGGACTTGATGTGTTGCATCCGATCGATTACACCCAACCCAGCGGAGGAACAACGCCGAGGGGTGACGAAAGATAACAACTTTTTCCTTTCTTGTAGACACAGGCGCAACAAAATCCTGCATCCGGGTAGGTATGGTATGTGGTTCCTTTTACAGACGATATTGCACTTTCTATAGGGGCGCATGATCTATCGTTGCCCCTATTTTACTCCCAACAGACACCTGTAACTATACTGCGTAGAGACATTATGAGCAGCCTTAACATGTTTTTTTGCATCAGTAGTTCCAGCTGTCCAGACATACAAATGCAAAATGGTTGCAGATAGTCAGATGGGAGCTGATGCAAACTCTATAGCGAATGGCTTCAATGCGATAAAAGAAGAGCTCAGAGCAGTAAGGTTAACGGCACTCCAAAACAAATATGTTCTAGACCTTTCACAGCTATGGAAAGAGGAGCATGCGCCAAGATTGTGAGTTCTTGTTGCACATTTGTGCCTGCCAACGACAGAGAATGGCACACTGACAGAAGTAGTGACAAGATTATCGAAGATGCATGCCAAGTAAGAGTGAAAAGCCAAAAGGACAGGAAAATACCAGAGCGGGTTGTCATATAGTCCTGGATGCCATCATAGCTAGCATACGGAAAGTATTACTAGGGGCACTAATATTAGTACTAGTGGGACTAGTATCCTGTGAGGATAGCTCAGGGGCAACGTGCTCGCCTTGGAAGCAAGACGACGCGGAGAAACACAGGTTCGATCCCCGGGTCCGAGCTTAGAAACCTCTGGGTATTAAGCACATTATAAATAACCAATTACAATTACTGTTTGAGGTGAATATCTGCATTACACAATGCCACAAAGCTACTGAGAAGACAGTAGGGATGAAGGTGATAGTGGATATGAGTATGGAGAAACAAATGGTAGTAGAACAAAGATAACCTGAGGACAAGTATAAAGGAATGTCCACTGTCCCAGACTGAGATGATAAAATTCGGCAATCCATTAGACAGCAACAGATACTGGGGGAAATTGGTATGGTGCAACACAGAAGGAGATTGTAGCTATACCACCTGGAGCTTTGATGACCATGCAAATTACTATGGACATCTTGGAGGAGTAACACAGAGATGGCTACCAAGAATGACGAAGTATAGATGATTGGTCGAAATGTCGATCAAAGGGGGGGACTGAAGAGTGGGTTCCAGGAATTCTCCCATCATTCCCATGAATATGACGGCCCGAAGAGTTAAGAATTCACAAAGTCATTCATTATTTGGACAACCCAGAGGCGCACCAGTGACTGACACACAGAGAGATAGTCTCTCAGACAGCCATTTCAACTTTATTCAGTGAAAAGTCTTCATGGATACAGGTGCTTCAACAATGGTCATGGATCCAAAAGCCATGGTGAATGACGTTGACTAAATGCTGAGAAACCACTGTGCTGACATTAGGAGTGATGCCACAATATAGCAACATTAGTCATGAAGTTCGCTCGCAACCATGCACAGCTTTACACAAACACACACCTCGTATATACTAAGAACATGCTTACACAGTTCTGTAGAATAGAGGATAGATACATATACATACCGCCAAAGCTTTTATTATTTTCCTCATTAGCCAAGTGCAGAAACACTGAATGCAAGGCAACAAAGAGATGCTGAGCAAGCTTGCAGATGCTTATGGCAACTATTAATTCCAAGTTAGGCAAATCCTTTTCTGTTCTAGACCAAGCCTTAGTTGCCATAGCCTTTCTCCCCATCCACGTCCTACTACATAAAGGGATTGAGAAATCGTCTAGTGATCATATGACTTGATAAAAGGTATACATCTGTTCCAGGAAAATAAATATCAGAACACTTTATGACAAGGGGAAAGAATTTGCATTTGCCACTGCCTAGTGATGTTTGACTTGTGGGCGAGTAAGAAATAGAGAGCTGTGTGTGTGTATGTATAGAACTGAGGTGGCAAGTGACTTTATGGCTGGCTAATTTGCGCCCTCGACTCATCCTGGTACCTTCTGGTTTAGAGTCCATGACAGAAATATCTTTAAGTTGTAGATAAAATCCTAGCTCACACAGGCATTTATCCTAACCCCCCCCCCCACCCATATTGCACTAATACAACTTTGGAAATTATCCCTTTTTATTGTGTCTTTTGTCTATTTGCCACAGTCTCATACTCTCAACCTGTACAATTTGTCTCCCTTCAACAGTTATTCCCAACCCCCCCCCCCTACATTCACATAGAAAAATACCTTTGAGCAAGAGCTCACCTCTCATAAATCAGTGCCATGACCAAATCCATTGTAGTTGGGAGCAATTTTGCACAACTCTTGTGAGGAATGTGTAACCATCTAACATAATAGAAGAACAATTTGTCACTGAAAAGCAAAGATCGGGCTCTCCAATGGAGCCTGTAGCAGAGCAGTAAAGATGGAATTCAGGAGGGAAGAAAGCTAGCAGGAAGGCACAATTGTTTGCAATAGTCACCACAATCGAAAATTACTATTCTTAAGGATAGAGGGATACTTTATATCCTTCCTAAAACAGAGTTATAGAGATTAGCACACACCACCCTTTGTGCAGTGCTAAGGGGATACCTATAACCCCCCTTCTCTCTGCTCCTGTGACTTTTTGGTCACAGTAACAACCCTATAGTTATGGCTGGTGGCAGTGGACGTGTTCTACCAACTTTTGTGCTATTTTCTAACGCAACCTATGTTAGAACATGGTGCTCCTTTCTTTTCTCGCCATTTCTTGTATGTTGTCCTTTGTTAGCCCTTATTCTACCTTTCTGGGAGAGGGAGGTCTGTGTATGCAATCTGCCTCAGGCGGGAACCGTTGGGTGTACCTGCCTGTGCTACAGTGTATCTGTGAGGACAGCATGCAGTTTGCCTTACGCTTATCCCAAATATCCACAATAATGTTGGCAGACGCTATACATATAGACTTTTAGAGGGGAGTTAAGAGCAGACACGTAGACAATATTAAACTTAGTATAATGACCATCATTTACATGATGCAAGAGTACCACACAGAATGCAAGTACAGGTTTCTTACTATCAAGTAAAGTAACGTACATAACACATATGCACACCATGCAGTTATATCACTTGGAGACAAAGGAACACAATGTTCAACACAGCCAGAAGGGCAACCAAACTCAACATATATATTTTAGTAAGGCAATCCTTAAGGCCAAAAGGGCATATTACATCCAGAGGAGGGAAGAAGTAGCAACATTGAGTGATACAATGTATGTGGGCCGAAAAAAGTTGGAAGCTACTAACCAGACATAAAAACTTGCCTCCTCAATGGTATACATACACACAGCACACCATTTCTTACCCGCCAAGAGTTCACTATTACTAGCCAACGGCTAATGGCGAGAGCAATATTTGCACCCAGATTATCCTAGGCAGGTGCATAATATATAGATTTAAAAAAACACAACACACCGGACAGCGTCACTTGTGGGAGTACCCTTGTTGAGAAGAGTGTCCATAGGAAACAACACGATAAAGTCTTTAAACTGAGTTGCGGTTATGATGAAAAGCCAGATATGCCAGAGTTCCTTCCTACAGGAACCCACAAGAAATCCATTGACCCCATGGGACACCACTGGAGACTGAGAAGAAGAAATCCAGTGGAGGGTGTGTGACCTAGAAGCAGAGAAGCATTACCACCCAATGCAATCCAATAGGGAAATGCGGTTAAAGGGGCCCTGCAGAACCAGACTATCGAGACCATACAAACCCTGTTGTAAGAGCATCTTAAATAACCCACCAACTCAGGGCCCAGCGGAAAGTACTTACAGTCTTGGTTCCTGACAACATTGTTCCAGGAAAGCAGAGCAAGCTGGTAAGTAAACGCTTCTTTTTACAGAGTGAAATTAAGGATTTGGTCACCCCGTCAGCACAAAGAAGACCAATCGTACTTCATGAGAGTAGGAACCACCATCCAGAATTGGAATCTAAAACGGAGAAAGTTCCAGGAGGATGGAGGAACATACACGTGGCAGACCCCAGCAGGCAGGCATGGGTGGCACACCAGCAAAAATGGCCTTTGCAGCATGGCAAAATCGTTGGTGAATTAGGATGGCTCGGAATAAAAGATTTGGTGGAGTGTGGTGTTGTGTTTAAGGAGAAATCCTCAAATTAGTATTATCAGAGCAAACAACATCTAACGGATTTCCAACAACACCTAGGCCACTTGCACAAAGTGGGCTTTGGGGAAGGCTGGGCTGAAGTGTGGCAAAAATATGTTAAGTAGTACTGGGTAGAAAAGTTAGATGTCCCATGCAGCATTGATTGCACCTCATGCTGCATTGATTGCACCTCATGCTGAAAACTGTTGTACACAGTGGGTTCGTATTAGAAAGATGCGGCAGACACCTCCATCAGTTTTAAATGTGGGAAATACACGATTATCTAGCCAGTTGCATCTTCTAAAGATAGGTAATTAGAACAGACATTGAGACATATGCATGTCTAAGATTCACTTGGATTTTCAACATACTTTCTGAAAAGTAAATCCCTTTCTAAAATTTTGGAATGCAGACTAGGCCATGATATTTGTTGTTAAATACAGAGAAACGTGTTACGTTGTGTGCTTCAATACCTTTCTTTCGCATAATGTACTGAACAAGCTGCAAGCCTGTATCAAACAATAACTAAACATGTGGTTTTATAACACAGGCTCCTCTGGGCTCTATTTTTAGTACTTAAAATTAGAATAACCAATAGGGAAGTTTACAGTAATCTCAAATTGTCCTGAAACAGGTTTCAGCCAGTTATGGCTTTGAAGATCCCTCCATATTACATCATGGGCTAGCACTCCTGCATATATAATGTGAACAAACTGTAAGTAGTGTACAAAAAGGCAAAACAACAATGCAAGTGAAAGCTGTAGCATAAGACATGTTGGTACATAGGAATGTGGGATTAGCAAATTATTGTACTTAATGTAAATGTTAGACTGATATTTTTGGATACTCCCAATGTACATTTTACGATTGTCTGGACTCCTTTAAAAAAAAGAAAACAACTGCCATTTTTTTTTAAAAAAAGTTTTTTGTTTAAATGGCAGTTGGTTTTCCCCATTCTCACAACTTATAGGGTGTTACTTCTGTGATTCCTAAAGCTCTGAAGTTTCCTGGGGGCATGTGTGAAAAGGCCACCTAGTCCTTTTGCCAGTAATGGATGGCCTTTTTACGCACGGCCATGGGAAACTTCAGAGCTCAGTTCACCAAAACAGTCCAAGTAAGATTTACATGTCCAATGTTTTGCCAACTCAGCTCATGTCCGGCTCCTTGTGCCAAGAAAGATGCCCTGGCTGGGACCTACCTATTAGTTTTCTGGTTCTTCCATTTCTACACACATGGTCTGACACCAAAAAGATTAATCTCAGTGGGGATACATACCATAGGGTGAGGAGGCATTTAGCTAAAAAGAGGGAGACAAAAAAGGTCCTGGATCGGAGGCAAGTACCTCATAATAAAGTCCGGTGATGAGGACTTAAGCAAGATTTTCCTGTTTGTGATAAATCTTCCTCACCGGCGTCGACCCCAGAACTTTCTGCTGGGCATGGTTATTATTTTTTCCCTGTTCCTAGGTGAGTGGCAATCCCCTTCTTACCCCATCTTTTACTCTTTTCATGGGTGACCTTTCCATGTCTACATATTGTATGTGTGGATTTATAGTTCCCTATAACTTTGGGCTTAATGCATTTTACTATGGCAGCATACAGTATCGTATGTGCAGTGTTGCTATAATCTCTTAATTTACCTTGGGTGAACTATGGTTCCCAAGGATAAAGTGGGATTTCCATCCCCTTTACATTTTATACGCGAGACCAGCACACCCAACCTTATTTGGAGTGCTAGAGAGATACATGGTATCCCCTTTCTTACTGACCTGGTAACATTTTTGTTATAATAGCAAGCCAACTCTCATGGCTGGTGGCAGTGGTTATACCTTGACTTTTTAGTCAATATTACTCGCAGGCTGTCAAATCAGCTGTGATAATGCACAGGAGGGTCACCATTCTGCAAGAAAGGCGGCTTCCTTCTTTTTTCGCCGTTTGTAGTGTGCTTGTTGTTTCTTGGGTCCTCCTCTGCCATCCTAGGTGGGGGAGGTCCTGGTTGAAGTTTTGTTTTTGGTGGGAACCCTCTGCGTTTCCCGCCGAGGCTCCAAAGTATCTGTGAAGGCAGGAAGCGGGGGAGGAGTCCGAATCTCTGCAGCGCTTTGTCTTCCCCATCTGCCTGAAAGGAACCAGTTCCTACTGGGGAGCTGGCTGTCCTAATTGGACAGCCACCCGCCCCTTTCTGTAAACAGCAGGGAGAGTTAGCAGAAATTGTGCTTGGGTTCCTGGATGAAAGTCAGATTCTGGAAGCTGCTAACAAGTCGACCACTGGAACCAAATCCAAAGAGGAAGATGAAGAATAGACATCTGTACCTGATTCCAGCGACCACAGCGCCTGCTGTGTAACCAGAGCCTCTTTTAACCCTTCCTTGGAGGCAACCTGGGGGTCCGAAAGACGGCGACCCCTACCCAGAGACTGGTCAGACTCAATCTTGAGAAGACCTGCATTTGGAGACATCCCTCGACGAGCTGTGACCTTGCTGGGGTGCAAACCACCAATACCAGGGGACCTCGAGCCAGTGTGCAGCGCATGGTCTTCTGAAGTCTGACTCGTGCTGAAACTTTGGAGGAATCCTGCTGGACCTCCAGAGACTTAATTAGAATCCCTGAAGTCCCCTCACCAGAGTGCTGGACCGAGAGAGTGAAGAGAATCAGACCAGCAATATTCGTTCTTCATCAGGTACCTGTCAAAGGGTGCCAAAATAACAAAGGCCACAAGAAGCCTTGAAGAATCATTTGTCGAGAGCCTTTTCTGTCGACTGCTGCTGCAAGTTCCCATCCATTGTCCGTTTCTTTCGTCATCAGACCCAGAATCCAGGGACTGGGTCCTGTGATGCAGCATCGTGAAGGCGTCGGCTCCGAAACTCTTGTTTTCTGCTGAGGTACAGTGTTGACTTGAGTAATACTTCCCAGTCTTGTGACGATCCTATGAGGCCGAGTGGGTGATTCGTGTGTTTGGGAGTTTGCCCATACCGTTTGTCCATGCCTAAAGCTGGAACACATCTAGGGAGCCTTCTCCAAGTCCCTCAACACTTTTTACTAGCTATGAAGCTGGTACTTGTTCGACGAGATATCCTCTGGAACTCCGACTTTCCTGCATCTGAACCCTATGCTGACTTGCCTACTGTTGGCTCATAGAACACTAGAGTCCCTCTTCTGCCTCGGAGATCGCTCATGCCATAGAATAGGGAAGAACTTTAGAAGATAAGGCTTCAGACTTGAAACCATAACAAGTGTTGAAAGTACTTTACTTGTAAATGTGTTAAGTATGTATCTTTGATTGCTAAATAGAATAAGTTACAAAGTGTCCTGAAGTTATTCGTTGAGAGTTGCTTACTGCCACTCTAAAAAGTATATAAGTACGTTAGTTTATTTACTTTGAACTGTGTTTCACTATTCTAAAAGGTGAGTGAGTCGGTATTGCTTTATTATTCTGAAACTGAATGAGTTTAGAAGCTTACCAATAGCTGCTGCTCTTCTAAAAGTGTACCGTTGGGTTTTTCTTACATTGATCAGTTTAGTGCATATCTAAAATAGTTGCATACTGCTCCTATGAAAAGTATATAGGTCCTTACTTACCTTGAACTGTTGTTTGCCTTTCGTAAAAGTCTGGTAGAGTTCTTACTTAACTTAAAAGTGCATTCCACACTTTTGAAAAGTATCATTGGTAAACTGACTATTCCTGTATTAGAAATAGTGTTAAAGTTCATACAAAAATATGGTTTTACTTACCTTGAATAGGTGTTGCCATTCTTAAAACTTTAACATTGTGTTGAGTTTACCTTGAATTGCGTAGGAGAGCTTTGAAAATAGTACTGGGTTCTTACTTGCCCATGAGGTGACTGCCCCTTTGAAAAAGTATATAAGTTATTTTACCATCTCTGAACTGAGTTCTTAAAAGTAATAGTGGTGTTGTAACAGTATCCATTCATAACAGAAGTTACATATGTTGCAAGGTGTATACTTGTAACAGTGTTGGTCTAAATAAGTGATTCTTGAAACTGAATAACACTATAGGTTACGACCAATAGGGTCTGCTGCCCTTGAATTACTTATTGTATTCTTAAAGTCTAACTAGTTTTGTTTTACTCACCAAGAAAAGCAGGTTGCCATTCTGAATGTATATCTTTAGGTTTGACTCACTGACTGCTCTTCAAATTAAGGTTATACTTTGGTGTGAATACCATAAGTATCGAGTTGGTTATTATGATTGTGTTTATATGTTCTATTATAGTACAACTTTCCAAAGATGTATCTTTGCCTACTTGTATATAAAATAAACCATTAGTTGTACAAAACATACGTGTATTAGTGTTTCTGTGGACCATATGTATGCTACAATTTCTATATACTAACCTGCAGCCCTTTTTTAATTTTTTTTATTAAGCAATTGCAAGGCGCTTTATACAACAGAATTGCGTTTCAAAGCGCCACAAGGCTAAAGGGAAGGGAACAGGGGAAAAAAATAACAATGGCAAAAACACTGGTATACAGTCATGGTCCTTCTAGGCATTGTGGCATTCAGTCATGCAAGTGCACTGTAGAGAAGTGAAGGGGATGGAAGGAGGAACAGAGGAGTGGACAAGCAAGCGCTGGAGGAGGGTCTGGGAGGGAAGTGCTAAGGGGAGCCAAGGAGGAGACCTCAGGCTAGGTGCTGGTACAAGCGACTCAATGTGGGGTGTGGAGCCACCAAGCAGGGGCTCGCAGAGCAGTTGGGGGTGCGCCGGTGTTGACTGGGAGGAAGGGCCGGGGATCCTATGAGATTAATGAGGATCAGGTCACTGGCCACAGCGGTAGTGGGGTGAGGGGAAAAGAGGTAGAGAAGAGAAGTTTTGAGCAGTTTCTGGAACTTAAGGAGGCCCGGCTCAAGTTTGAAACAGGCAGGGAGGCTGTTCCCCAGGGAGGCTCCAGCCGAGGAGAGAGACCTGCACCCGCCGCCCCTCCCCCCCGCCCTGCTTGGAGAGGCGTTTGACTGAGTTTAAATTAGAGGAGCATAGGCCTCTAGCAGGGGAGCATTTAGGGAGGGAAAAGTTGGAGATGGTGTTGTCCAAGGCCCCAGAAGGCCTTGAAGACAATGCAGAGGGTCTTCAATTTGATCCTTGCAGCCACTGGGAGCCGGTGGAGATATTTTAGGGCTGGAGAGATACGGTCCCTGGGCATGAGGCCAAAGATAGGTCTAGCATCCCTGTTATGCAAGATAGAATGTAGTACCGTTTTGGTGCACTACGACAACCCTGACCTCCTGGCAATAGGAACCCAAGGTATACGTCTGTACTACATAGGTTGGTAGCGTGTTGAGCAGCCAGGCTCAACTCAAGAGAGGTCAATGTGAGCTGTAGGGGAGTTACACAGAGATTCACAGTGCCAAGTATTCAAATAAACTCTTACACACAAGGTATCTTGATTAAACAATTATTAATAATCTATTAATTTAACAGTCAATTAGAGTAAGCCTTCTTCAGAAGGGGCAATATAACAGTAACACTCAAATACACTTCAAAAATACACACTATTTCTGAGTCAGTAACTACCCATTTGGGATGGCCTACAGACACTACCTACACCCTCAGGTGGCTTCAATAGTTAGGGTGCTGGGGACATTAATATATCACTGTTGCCTTTAGAATCAGACATAGAAATATGTCAAAGGAAAAAGGTTATTAGAACAAAACAAGAGATCACACAAATATTCTGAAGCAGGTAAGTACTTTGGTAACCCCCAATGCAAAATTAGTTAACCCCTTACAGGAACGGAATGAAGACAACACATAAGCAGAGGAGAGAAGAGTCATTCAGGGAGCTAGGCCAGCCAATGTGAAGTTAGCAAAAGTCAAGGTGAACTGAAGCACTTCTTGCAGGTAAGTACATTTCTTGCACAATGTTTTAGAAGTCTTTGTAGAATAAGAAGAAATTCAAAGTAGGGCCACAAGCTGATTAGGCTTGTGAGGTAAAGAAGCTGTCAGCAACCCTACAAAGGCAACCCGAGACAAGTCTCCAACGAGGACAAGCAAGGTGGCACAACAAGGAGGTAAATTCTCTCAGACTTTACAGTACCTTTAGGTTGAAGAAAATTGCAGCAGATGACTCCTGTTCCTGTGCAGCTCTGCAGATCCTGGTGTTTCTGGGCCTCAGTCGTGGGGACAAGGGGGTGGGGGGGTGGGAGGGAGGACTTGACTCCTGAACTGCAATGGGACGGTCAGCGCTCGCAACCGGCAATCTTCAAACAAGTGGCACTTCAGTGTTTCAGCTCCTCGCGTCAACCGCAAATAGCAACACTGCGGATTCTGGCGGTCGAGATGGGCTTTCCTTGCATCTGGCATCCCGCACTCTGAGGGGGCTCAGGCTCTGTCAATCCTGCTTCCGGGGAGTCCAGAGGATCTTCCAGGAGCTCTTGGCCAGCTTAAAAGCAATGCACACGATCTGGTGTTCCTCTCCCTGGCTATTCGGTTGCAGCATCAACTGCAGTGGAATTTCAACCAGCCCCGAGAGGATGTCCAGGTGGCTTACTTTGGAGTTGATTGGTCCCACCAACTCAAAAGGGAGAAGTCGTCCTTGCAGGAGCTTCTCTGTCGATAGGAATTTGGAGTTTCTCTCACTGTACCTTATCTGCGAAAATAAAAGGTCCCTGGACGAGATTCACTTCATACTGCACACTATTCAAAATACCCACACTCATAATATTAATTCATAGATGATCATTGTGACCATTCATACATTGCGCATCACAAAGTTCATTGTCTTTTGGCTTATTCATGGTAATGTAGTGCAACATAACTCCCCACAATGCACTTAAATAGCAAATACTTTTTTGGCACTGCCTGTGGTATCAATACATATGCAAATTAAAGGGGGGTGGCTCTATGACTTGCCACACTGGGCCTTCAAATCACAGATAATTGTGCTCCGACTAAGTGATCTTGCGCAAACAAACATTGTAACTGTGGTCCTAATGGTTATTCATCTACAGCACAAGGTTTCAGTTGAACAGGTGGATTCATGGAATGGTTGCAAGACTGATGGGTAGATTGCTCATCGGTTAAGACTTCACTTCAGAAGGTCGATTACCGGTAACCCATTTGGGCTCTTCATCCTTCCGAGGTTGTTACATTCAGCACCTCTGAACTGGGCAATAACATCCCTTTTTCATACATGCCAAAATGTTGGCTCGCTTTAGGAGGGAGACTGAAGTAACAGGACACAGTCAAGATCACCGTTTCTGAATGCTCATGAAGTATACTGTTCGCCAGCCGTCTATGCACAGCGTCAGTCTTCTTCAAACATCGCCTTCTCCCTCAACCGTCACTTATCCACATTCCAGATGTTCCCCCAAGTCCCAAGCTTCCACACCACACGTCACAGAACCCATACACCAGTCAGACACTACACATCTCCCTTCCATTAAGGTAACACGAAATCATGAAATCTCACAGGTGTCTTCGTCAACCTGAAAGTTTCTGACAGGCACAACACCATCCACACACTCGCTCATGCTTTGGCCTCCACCGTTCTCCATTTCAGCTCCTCTCCACTCTCACGACCCTGTTCATATTCCACACTCTCCCATCCTCCATGCTCACTGAGTTGTGGAACACACACACAAACTTACATGGTTGGGACCACTGCATGGGTCCATGCCTCAACGGACCAGGCAATTTAATCCTGACCAAGTCCCCTTCTTTCCCGTTCCCTGCTCTGACCGATTTCTTCACATCATACTGTTGCTTAAGTGCAATGTGTTTCTCTTCCACAAGAGATATTGCCTCTTGCGCACTCTCCCACATCCACCTCTCCCTTCTCATCCATGGGGGGACACAATTTGTAATTGGGCTTCCTGCCTCTGCACACCTCAAAAGGAGAGATCTTTGTTGTATACGGGACAAACCTGTGTGCCAACATCATGCTCAAAACAACCTCCTCCCAGTCTTCACCATTGATGCATGCCCACCTGATGCAGTCCTTGATTACCTTGTTAAAGTGATCCGCTACCCCATTGGCTTGGGGATGATACATTTCAGTCCATTTATGCTGTATGCCATGTCAACCAAATAACCACACATCTCCTTTGACTTGAACTCTGTTGTCGGTCAGTAACTCACATGGATAACCCACACGCTTTAACACATCCTCCATAAAACCCAATTACATCCATCATCATTATGGAATGTGTAATCTCCACTTTCTCCCAGTTTTACATGATATCCACCAAAACAATGCAGTATTTGACGGGACCCCTACCATGAATGGGTCCAATAATGACAATCTTATTCTTTCGCAGGGCATTTCTGGCACATGAACCAAAGTCATAGGGCTCTCCCTCAGCACCAAATTGTTTTCACTCTTAACATATCGAACGGAATTTCTCACCACTTTCCACGTCAAGATCACAACCAGGCCACCAAAACTCTGCCCGTTAGGTTTTAGTGATGCCTTGATGCCATTCATGCGCAGTTTCAACAACGCTCTTACTCAACCCACTCAGAGATATTCTGTCCCATCACATCACAGACCCTCCTGTGACATGCAGTTCTTCTAGAACCAAAAACAGGCCTCCACATTCACACCCCTCACCACGTCTTTTTAATATTCCACAACACTCCAACACAGCTTTCACTTTCCTGATAATTCACCATCTTCCATACCAGCTTCCAACTCATCTTCTGTTAAACGTACAAAACACAATCTTCTTCAACTTCCTCCCCCCTTCAACATCCTCTACACCCATGCAGGATAAACAATCAGCCAGAATGTTCTTTTTTCCTGGAACATATTCAACTTCGAATGGGTATTCTTGCTGGGTCAAGACCCATCTTTGTATCCTGGACAAACACCATCCAGTGCCTTCTTCTGTAATGTCTCCTGCAAAGGTTTGTTATCCAAGTGTACAATAAACTTGCTTCCCCATAAAAATGTTCTGAACTTCTCGATTGACCACTCGATAGCAAGCAACTCTTTCAATTGTGGAGTAGTTGACTTTGGCTCCCTTAAGTAGGCACTAAGCAAATGCAATGACATATTCCTCGTCTCCCTCCACTTCAGTGAAAACTGCAGCCAAACCTGTATTGCTGGCGTTTGTGGAGAGAAAGGATTTACGGTTCAGCTTGAAATCTTTAAGAGAAGTGGCAGATACCAATGCACCTGTGATGGACTTACTCTTTAGCGCACTCTGCATTACATCCATACGGGGCATGGTTTTTTAACAATAGTCTCACGCTAACTGTCTTATCAGCACAGTTGGGGGATAAACCTCGAATAGTATTCAGCCATACCAAGAAATGAGCGCAGGCTCTCCATGTTCTTTCTGTTCCACTACATCTTTGATATTATTGGCCAGCTTCTCATTCACGCTTACCCCATCAGCCGTTACTGTGTGCCCCTAATATTCTATTCTTGTTTGATTGAATTTGCACTTGTCCTTGCTCAACGTCATCCCACTTTCCACTAGTATTCTCATTACCCTGTCAAGCCTTTGATTGTTTCCGTTAGATAGAACCAAACATAAGAATGTCATCCTGAAAGCAGACCACACCTGCCTCATGCTTGAAAATCTTATACATTAGCCTTTGAAATCCTGAGGCTGCAATTCGAAAGGCATATGCACAAATTGAAATAGACCCTCTGGCGTAATAAAGGCAGTTAGCTGTTTTGAGTCATGATAAATCTGGTGATTTGCTGATGTGAGATCCAGAGACGAAAATGGCACCATTCATTGTCGAAAGAGTCTCCATAGTATATAACACACCTGTTTAAAGTACAAATATCCACAAAGTCTCAACTTCCCATTTGGTTTTGCGACTACGACCAAAGGGGACACCGATTGGGAGGTTTCTATCCTTTCTATTATGCTACCTGCTTCCAGTTTATCTAGTTATTTCTTCACCTCCTTTCCTAGGTCTAAAGGAACACTTCTCGCCTTCTGTACCACCGGCTTGGTATTCTCCACTAATCTAATCTGATGCACAAACCCCTTTAGACATCCGATATTCACATCAAACAAACTAGTCCGCACGCAGTTCCTCAGAAACGATTTGTAAAACACATTCCACTTCATTGGGACTCAACTTAATTTGCAGTTTCTTTAGCTATAACCAACTCAAAAGTGGTACGGACCTTTTCACTGCGACAACCACTTTGCCTGGGGCGCTTCTGACTTGGAATTTCAGGTTTGCTTCAAACCAGATTATATCCATCCGCCACCATATGCCGTGGCTTGATATCCACTTCCATTAACTGTTTATTGGGAAATATTCTTTCGAAGAAGAGTGTATTTCACTGTGGAGTCAATCATCATCTTCACTAGGCAGCCATCAATGCACACTATGTCTCGTAGGGCACCCAATTCCTCCTCTTCTTCACCAACTGCAAAGACCACTTCTTCCGATTGTTCAGACCATTCATCCATATGGATATTTCCTAACGTGCAACACTGAGTCTGATGTGCTTTTTTCTTGCATTTCGAACACCTTACTTCAACTGCTGGGCAGGAATGGCTGTTGGAGAAATGACAGATCATTTCACATCAATAGCATCTCTTCTGTGAATTTGCCGACCAGGCAGGGACGGATCTTGGGACAGTTCTTGGTTTGGTGACATTTCCCCCTTTCGCTTTATTGGAAAGCCTACCTCCAGAAACCTCAACTCAGCCTTTCATCCTTCTGAGGTCAATAAATGAGTAGCAACACAGGGTGGGTGATATTGTATGTATATTTTATTCTATATAAAGTGCTTCAGTGTAAGTGCTATGCAATAACACATCATTATCATTTGGCCATGGACGTCTGCTTGCATTCACAGTAATTTGGTAATATGGCCTATATACACTGATCTTACCGATACCTATAGCGATCCATTTTTGTAGGAAATGTATATCACATTATAGTGATATCATAACCATATTTTTCGTAGTGTATTTAGGAACAATGCTATGTGATGCCCCTTCCTGTTTTGTCAAGGGGTGAAAGGTCGCATTCCATCGCTTCCCGCAATATCGCTTCAGGGGGGGTCAAATGACATCACTCCCTGTGATGTCAAAAGAGGTCAAGGGTCATGTGATGTCACTTCCACTGGTGAAATGACGTCCCTGCTCCCCCCTCCAGCACTATCTGAAATGTCGCCAGTCCTAGTATGATAGTCGCTTGTTTTGTTCTTCCCCCTTCACTCCAATTCCCCCTACCCCCCCTCCTCTTGTTAAACTTCTGCACTACCTCAATTGTCGTCAGGCATTGTAATGTAGCCACTTGTCTGTCTCATTCTCCCTCCCACCCCGCTCCCCTCCTCATCATTGTCTATAGCACTTGCACTATCTGAAAAGTCGCCACACTGATTATTATGATATTTTTCACATTCTGAATGTATCAAGGACTTGTAAGAATTTCACTCTATTTTCCTATGTTCCCTCCCTGCCTTGAAGCTCTTGTGTATAGGCGCTATATAAATAAAAAATGAATCAATGTCACCATTAAATTGCATTGGGGTTAGGGATACTTTAGGAGGAAGCAAAAACATTTTTTTACAGAAAAATAGCGAGTCCCAAGTCTAAATCGGGAGGGCTGGCAAGTATGCATATTACAGCACTCAGAAAGTGAAGGAATACGACATGAAGCACTCCTTAAAACCCCGATGATTTACTTTAACTGAACCGATTGGATGTGTCACACCACTCATTGACATCTTCTCCAGAAACAGATAATGGACCATGTGGTGCGATCACCAGTGAACCCGCCAACGACCCGTGTTATCATACTACTAATGCTAGCCGCACATGATGTGCTGAAAGCAGCGAGGTCTGACTGTCCCATGACACTGCAGGATCGCATCATCCCAGGGGAGGCCCAGCATAACCACCCCCTCTGCTCTAAAGTCCTAAATTCTGAAGCAACGGGCGCACTTAAATTGCTGCTTTCTTGTCACAACAAAGTCGCCCTAATTAGTGCCGCAGAGCATGCCTCACCTGAATGTAGTCAAAGAGAAGCTGTAACCGCGCTCTGCCGCCATCTTCCCTATACCAGTGACAGTGACTATGGAAGTGAAAGGAACACCAGAAAACCCGGCTCCAGTGTCAGCATAGACATAGAGAGAAATTGAGTGCGATGTAAAACTGGCTGCGGTAGGTGAAGCAGGGGTGGCCATATTGGAACGGGCATCCCTACTGCTAAATACATAATAAAGCAAACCTATTTGTTTAATTAAGCTTTGTTACTTATCAGCAATACATAAATACATTTTATAATAAAAATGTAAATGATTATAAGTAGTATTGCTTTTTACCCCATTGCTCATTGTGCGTTTCAAAACCACCTCCACAGATTAGATTCATCGTTGTTTCATGTTGCATGTGCCTGCTCTGCACCCTTGACACAATACTGTGTTCTCCATCTTCTGATGCAAGCTTTCTGACTCAGGCTCTGGATGAATTCAAGTCAGGTATAAGTTACAAGGGGAGAGGCGGATACTTTACGAGAGTGGTAGTTTCTACCCTTTCTACATCATGGGCAAGGAGCGGCAAAATACTACATTTCCCAGAAGCGAAAGCGAAATAAAAACGAAACAACAGCGGGAGGGTTGGAGTACACTTTAATTGACATCTGTGGGTGTGGCAGACGTTCCTAGTAAATCTTAGCTGGCTTTCGTCCTGTTTTATTGCTTATCAGGCGGCGATCCAGTTTCTTTGTCCTTTTTTTGTGTTCATTCTTGTTTCACACGCTTGTACTGCTGGAAGCTGGCGCTGCTGCCAAGGGCACCTACATTGAACCCGGGCGCAAGAATGGTATCTGTGCTACAGCCTGCTATGCGGCTTTTGCAGCTCATGCGGCGTGGTGCGCTTGAAGCTGAGCTGCGGATACTGCATGGTCTGGGATTATACCGACCCTCAGGTGAGCAAGAAGTTGTACAACGGAGGCGCTCGAAATATAGTTTGGGTAATGACGCCAAGGAGCACATGATATGTGTGTAATAATGCACACATTAGGTTTAAGAAGCACGTAGTACTGAGCAGTGTAATATACGCTTTCATGTTTCCAAGAATAACGTTGCAGTGGTGTTACGACTCAAAAGACCTCTCGGTTTAGGTTTTGTCCTAAATACATTATCGTTATCGTTGTTCATGTCCCCGAAGCACTATACTTTGATTCTAGCAAGTGTATTTGTATTTATTTTCTTTGTAAAGCGCAGCCACGCCCTGGGGCATCTGGGCGCATATCTTACATATACACCTGTTGCAACAATAGAGGAAATACAGAGATGGACAGTACATGGTTATACATAGTTATTAAATAAGCACAGTTATATACAGAACTTAAGTACAATGAGGTTCGCTGAGGAATGGTGCAGCGTTAGCATAAGATACCGGTAGCGAGTTGGGGATCCTGCTAGAATAACCAAGACTTTAAGTTTTTTTCTGAATAGTGAGTAGGACGGCTCAGCTCTCCTGTTTAAGGGTAAGGTGTTCCACAATTTGGATGCTGGGACACGGAAGCTGCTCCCTCCTGCCTTCTGTAGTTTGAATCTTGCGGTAGGAGACAGTGTGTTCGATCTAGTGGGCGATTGGAAGTATGTCGTGTGAAGTTGTCAGAGAGGTATCTAGGTGCTTGGTTAGCAAAGTACTTGTGGGTGAGAGACATTGTTTTAAATGCAATCCTTTGGTTGATAGGTAGCCAGTTCAAGTTGTGTCTGAAGGATGAGATGTGCAGTGCTGATCTGATAGTGTTATTTTGTATTGTTTGCATCTTTTTCAGATTCCTTTGGTTGTTTCCCAGGTAAAGAGCATTACAGTAGTCCAGTTTGGATAGGACTAATGCTCTGGCTACTGCTATGCAGTTCGAAGGGGTTAGGAATGGTCTGCAGGTCATGATTAATGTACAGTTGTAGGCCGCTGATGCTGTTGCATTGATTTGTTTGGTGAGTGTAAGTGAGGAGTCTAGGTAGACATCCAAGGTTTTCACAACTTTAGAAACCTCGATGATATTTCGTGGTTTGAGTTTTAGTTGTGATCCTAGGAGGAGTAACTCTGTTTTAGCGTCATTAAGACAGAGTCCATGTTTGGCCATCCAGGCTTGAATGACTAGGTACATGTTATTTATTGCTTTTGTGTTGGTATTGTAGTCGCCTGTGATGGGGATGAGTATTTGGGTGTCATCTGCATAATTAGTGTAGGTGACACTCAAATAGTCAAGATCATCGAATAGGTGTTTGGTAAGCACATTATAGAGAGTCGGAGACACGCATGAGCCCTGGAGGACTCTGCTAGTGACTGGCGATGGGGTAGTAGAGGCTGCCAGGTGTGAAGACTCTCATAGATAAGCTGTCTAAGAAAGATTGGATCCATTTGTTAGGTTTATCCGAGAAGTGAGCAGCTGAGGTTAGGTGGTTGCAGAGGACTTTGTGGTCTACCAAGTCGAAGGCAGCGGAAAGGTCTAATAGTAGGAGAAAGGCTAGTTTACCATTGTCTTTAAAGTCTTCGGTTTGTGTCTTAAGGTCAATCGAGGCTGTTTCTGTCCCATGTCTGGGTCTGAACCAGATTGCCTGAGACCAAGTAGGTTATTCGCTTCAAGGTGTGCTTGAATCTGCAGATAAGCTGCTCTGTCTAAGATTTTTAGCAAAAAGGGGACCGTCATGATGGGTCTGTAATTGCTTGGGATGCTTGGGTCTAGCGTTGGGTTTTTTTTAGTAGTGGGACGACCCAATCGTCTTTTAGGTTGTTTGGGATGATATTGGTTTTGAAGGAGGCATTGATTAGGGAAGTGATGAAAGGTGCAAGTTCCTTGGCTGTTTCTTTAATAATAGGGCCGGGACAGATGTCCCCCTGGCATTTCGAAGGTTTGAGTTTGGTGATTATGTCCTCAACTTCTTTGCAAGAGAGTGGCGAAAAAATTAAATGGTTTGATGGCATTACTATGTTTTTTAAAATTTTTTTATTCTATTTTCTCTTGTAGCATGGTTATTTTTCCCAGTAATGCTTTTTGTATGTTGGTGCAGGTGTCCGGTGGAGACACTGGTGTTTCCAACTCTTTTAGGATGTTAAACAGTTCTTTAGTACTGGATTTAGCTTGATTGATTCTGTTGTTATAGTTCTTTTTAGGCTGGAATATAGCCTCTTTGTAATTGAGGACATTTGGAGGAGTGGGCAGAATCCAGAGCTTCTGTGTTCCTTTTGATTTTGCATTGCGACCTAAGATGAGGGGTGAACAAGAGTTGAGATGCGAGATAGGGTTGGCTTTCCGCAACTTGATCGTTGCTATGGTGTTGATGGCCTTGAGTAGAGTGTAGTTGTAGCAGTCGACTAAGGCCGTTGTGTCCATGTGAAGGGTAGGGCAGTTGATAATCGGCTGTAGTAGGGGTAGAATTTTCTCAATAGTGATGTCGCGATTATTCCTTGTGAATGAGGGGGGGTGAGAGATTTTTGGGGTTTGTTTGAATGCTTTCCTGTAAGGAGAAAGAGAGAAGTGGTGGTCTGACCAGGCACAGGGTTTGTTTTCTAGGATGGTTATGTTGCAGTTAAGGTCAGCTAGCCAGTCTAGGGTCCTGCCTTTGTTATGTGTGGGTTCATTGATCCAGTGCTGGAAGCCGAGTTCTGAGATTGTGTTGGCCAGTGATAGTGTTAGAATCTTCAGGGTCTTGGATGCCCAAGTTCAGGTCCCCTAGAAGGATGATTTGAGAGCCTGGCTTGGTATTCGAGGTGAGGAGGAGTGTGATATCTACTTCGAAAGTTTTAGGTGGCCCAGGGGGTCTGTAAAGGAGGTGGATGGTAATTGTTCTGGATGCTGAGATGGCTAGTTTAATGGACAGTAATTCGGCTGATGGAAAAGATTGACTGAGAGTGGGTCTGAGACCTAAGGATGTTTTGGCAATAAAGGCAACACCACCGCTTTTGGCAAGGTTGGAATCTCTGTCGAGGCGGATGATGGAGCATTTGTCGGGGATGGCCAGGGCCAGTGATGGACCCGCTGCCGCGTGGAGCCAGGTCTCTGTGATTGCTAAGAAGTCCAAGTCATGGGAAGTGATGAGATGTGCAATATCCAATGCGTGTGCGGGTAGAGATCTAGCATTGATAATGCTACCCTTTTATCCGCATGCAGGCATCCTTTTGCTTGCTCATCTGATGTGCAATGGTATTTGAGGGTGGACTGGTGTTTTTGTCGTGGATCTGGAGGAGACTGTTATTTTCGTAGTGCGTTTGGAGTTGAGAGGGGTATGAGTTGTCGTAAATCTGGAGTCTAGTCTTTGGTTTCTGTTTATTAGTGAGCAAGACTGATTGGGGTAGGTTTGGTGGTGAATTGTTGGATCCATTGGGCAGGAGTAATTTTGTGTGGCTTGCTAATAATAGTTTGAGTGGTCAGCAGAATGTTGTGAGCTGCTTGCTTAGTTTGGGGTGCTATTTGAGGAAATGGGGGAAGTATGTTGTCTGATGGAAGTCTCTGGGACATAGAGACAAGAGGAGGGTTTTGGGTGGTGTGTAAAGGTCATGGTGAGGAGGCACCATGCTAAACCTGCCGGTGGCAGCCATAGCGGACAAGCTCATAATGCTGAGTAGCAATGGTAGATGTCGGCATGGGCATGGCTAGTCCTTTAGTAGTTCTTTTAGTAAGCTTTATGCTCTGGAATAGGGCTCGATCAGGTAGCTAATGGGATGCAAAATATAGTCAAGATGCAGTCAACTGCATGCAGTCGTAAGCTCGTTATCTGCAGGATGGCATGTAGCAATTGTGTGGGAAAGCTACATAATGTGGTCATAATAGCGTGCAGTGGAAAGGGCGCATAATGCAGTAAGAATACAATACAATCAGGATGCACTCAATTAACCTCGGAATGGGACAGGCACGTAATGCAGTAAGAAAAGCATATGAGACTGGACAGATACCGGGTGTAATCCGAGATAACGTAGGTCGGGCAGACATGTGATGCAATCAGAATAGCATACAAAGGAGTAGCTGGCACATACTATCAGAATACAGCGCATTCAGATTACTATCAAATAATCAGGGTGCGGGCAGGCAGGTAATGCGATCATCTGATAGACCGTGTGGGGAATTCCAAGAGTAACAGATGGTCGAATAGTGAATGTTGCATCAGGCTGACTAAGTAAACATGGGTGGGCACCCGAGAGGCGCAAGTAAGGTCGGTGCGGTATAGATATAGCGTGAACACGCGACAAGGTGTAGGACAGATAAGGTGATGCGCTGGCTAGACTCCCAGGGCCAGTGGTTGGAAAAATGGAGGTGTAGTTAGTACAGCTATTTCTCATAGCATTGGTACTTGATGAGGGTGTGGTGTTAGGGTCGCTGATAGTCGGAGGGGCAGGCAGTTAGTATGCAGGTGCAGTAATGCCCCCGGTTCGTAGTGCAAGAGAAATGGAGGGTGTGTTGCTTACCCAGTGATTAGTCTAGGTAGACGTTGAACGTAGCTGGTGGTTCGGACAGCGTGGCCGGTCCCGATGCCTCATTAGTCCTGGACAGGCACTGACCGGTTCTGGCCATATAAGGATGGCCTTTGGTGGAAGGACCAGCTTGCGCCTTCCGGTGACGCCGGTCGGGAGAAGAGGGAGGCTGGGCCCGTCGAAGCGTGCAGCTCCACGGACACAGTTGCCTAGCAACCAATCAACAAAATATGGCGCAGCCATTTTAGATGCCGTCCTCATGGGAATGCATGGCATATGGAAATGAAAGCTGCAATCTACAGTCAAAATGCTGTATACCATATAGATAATATCCTAACTGGTCGTAGTGCGAAGCTCAGTGCAGTTTCATGCACATAATGGAAATAAGGCAGGCTTTCCCTGATGATGCGACAGCCAGTCATTAGGGCGCGCTTCTCCTGAAGCTGCCGATGGATAAAGGCAGGATGGGCTCCTGCCCTCCCTGGATCGCTGCTGTGCGGCTTTTTTTCTCATTTTCTACTCGGTGCTCTACATTTTGGCATCCAAGCCAAACGAGATCTAGCTGGGTGGCATCATGTGGGGTTGCATACTTCTGCATGGGCTTAAATGTTCTGTTCAAAATATGATTTGCGTTTGCTTGTTCAGAATCGGATCTTAAAAACTGCAAATCGGGTGTCAAGTTGGACCCAACGTGGTCCAGGCATTCGCCTCACACAATGAGAAGGCGGACACAAGAGTAGGAGACAAACACACCTTTATTCCTCAAATTCCAACTCGTAACTGAACTTCCCCACCCCTCAGCCCTGTGTCCCTTTCATCGTGATGTGGGAGCTGGCTCCTTGCAACGACGTCCCCCTCGGGCCCCTCGGTACTTAACCCAACCATGTGCCTCAGTGCATTTCTTCTGAGTCACTGGGGTCGATTTGGAGCCCTCTGTGGCCGAGCTGTCGCTCTCATGGTCGAAGTGTTCTCACCTTCTCTCTGAGGTGCAGTCACCTCTTCTTCACACAAGTCTTCACCATCACCCTCGTAGAGAGGGTCCCACTCTTGGGTTGCAGGATCTGTAAGATGTGATCCTGAAAGGATGACTTGGTCATGACTCAGGCATTCTTTTGAAGTTTGAGGAATTTCAGGTTACGTTCCTCCTTTCTCCTTTTGCTGAGACTAGAGTCACCTTCACATGTGTCATGGTCAAGGGCTCCTTGTCAGAAGCGGCCACATTCTTCCTGGTTTGCGGTTGCTGTACAATTACATCTCCTGCTTCAGATCATTGCACCTGTTCCCGCATTTCGGCATCCCCTTTGTATCCTGAGCTGGTGTCATGGGGTATTCTGGTCTGTATGTTCCTACCAAACATTACTTCCAATGAAGTCTTTCCCGGTAGTTCTGTGTGGTCTATTGCAATATACAAGCTGTGGCAAGACTAATATCTTCTCTACATGTTCCCCCGTCAGCTATGCGATTTGCACATTCCGTTTGTTGCTTATAAAGTGTTCCACCGTGCCATTGGCTTTTGACCATAGCGGTATGATTCTACGGTGGACAAAACCCATGTACTTAGCAAACACCTTAAAATCTTGCTCCGTGAATGGGCCCCCATTGTCTGATTTTTACGACTCTCTGTATGCCATACGTGGCAACCATCCTGTCGATGGCTGGTATGGTATGGAATGGACCGGTTAATGGCACTAGCTGCAGATCAGGGAAACAAGATTATTAATCAACGGCCACTATTATGTATTCACCTCCTTCTAATGGTCCAAAGAAATCTGTTACGATCTTGTCGCAGGTCTTTTCTGGGAGATCCGTCATTCGTAAAGGCTCAGGTCGTGTGTGGGGATTGATGACAGCACATTTGGGAATAGTGTGTCCTTCGTGTGCTAGTTCCAGCACTTTATTTTGCAGTGTTCGTGGGAGTACTCTGTTCCCTTTAGTAGAATCCCTGCGTCTGTTTTAGCCAAGTCATCCTTGACGGCGTCCAGGCAGCTGATGTCCTGCCTTGCTTCTTCACCTGTGCTTTCCCCTGTTTGGCCTGTTTCTACTGGCCCGTTTCTAGACACATGAGGCTGACCTGCAGGCCCTGATCATTTTCAGTTTCTTGTGCAATCTGGTGTGGGCTTAAACCACGCAGTGTGTTGTGCACTATGTAGTGAATATATTGATCCGCAATGGAGTGGGTGAGCCGTGATTCCTTGCAGGGGTGACATGATGGGAAGTCTGCAGGATTATTGTCCTTTCCTGGGCGATGTACAATGTTGAAGCCATAGTCTTGTAGCCTCAGTGCCCATCTGGCGATTCTGAGGGGCATTGTTGCTTGAGGATTTCGTATATATAAAGGGTAGCGCTTGAATGGTCAGTGACCACTGTGAAAGGTTTGTCGTATAGGAAGAGGTGGAAGTGCTCACACGCCCACACCACTGCAAGTCCTTCCTTTTCTGCTTGCAAGTAGGCTTGTTCAGTCTATGAGAGGCTCCTGCTGGCGTATGAGACAACGTGCCTCGTGCAGTTGTCCCTTGCGTCAATTTTTGTTAGACTGGCGCCCAGACCCACCGGGTTTGCATCGACTATTAGTTCCGTCTCTTTTGGAGTTGAAATTGGCCATGTTCTTGGCGTACGATATTCTATGCTTTTTTGTTTGGAACGCTTGTTGGCCTCCTTGTCCGCCCAGTTTGTGTGTTGCTTTGTGAGTGCCCTAAGAGGCTTGCTTACTGACACAAAGTCTTTAATGTAATGGGTGCAGTAGCTGGAAAGCCCAAGAAATAAGCGCAGGTCTGAGAAGTTTGTGGGTGGTTCTGCGTCTGTGAGTGGTGATACCTTTTCTGGATCTGGGGTCATTCCCTACGAGGAAAATAGATGTCCAAAGAACCAATCCTCATTTTTCTGTGCGGGTGAGCTGTGCTTCCTCCAGGGCCATACATACCCTGGTGAGAGTGTGGTCATGTTGCTCTTGATCATGCCCAAAAACTAATATATCATCGCTGTAGTTCAGGCAGTAGGGTATGTGCTTTATGATGTTATGAATCTCGGCCTGAAAGATATCTGCACCTGAGGAAACTCCAAAACGGAGGCCTTTATTTATTGCATTTGATTATACGCCCAAAGACTTGGGTATCACAGCATAGTTAACATGTATCTTCGTATTCAAATCGGTGTTCAATACATTTTAAGTTGCAGAAACAAAACAGTCATATACATATAGGCAATCATATGGTGTAGAAGTAATCAAGTGGTATTGGGCGTTACAGGCTTGGAGGGAGGCGCTTAAAGAGTTTTAGTACTTGTTGAACAACCAGGTTTTTAGTTATTTTAACTTTGGTAGCGAGGTTTCATTGGACAGATGGGGCGGAAGAGAGTTCCAGATGCGGTGGGCTGCAATGGCGAAACTGGCGTTGCCTGCTCTGGTGGTAGTGAAGCAGGGGATGTGCAGCTGGGTATTGGCATTGGATCTGAGGGATCTAAGTGATGCTTTGCGTGCAATACATCTGTTGAGGTAGGTGCAAGCAGTGTCAGCTAGGCATTTGTGGGTGATGGTGAGTGTTTTGTGGAGGATTCTGGCCTGGACTGGGAGCCAGTATGCGTCTCTTCTGTGTTGTGTGATGTGTTCTCTTTTCTTAATGCCGAAGGCTGCTCTGAGGCCTTTGTTTTGTAGGAGTTGGAGTTTGGTTAAATTTTTTTTTTGAGGTACCCAGCACTAAGATGTTACAGTAGTCTATTTTTGTTAGGCTGTTTGGAGTGTGGTCACTTGGGAGGATAGGGCATCCTAAGTGGTGGTAAACCAGGCTTTGCTCAGAACTATATGGCTGGTGGGGAGAATGGGTGATTCCAATTCTCTGATGTTGGTGAATAGTTCTTTGGTGTTAGAGGCTGCGGCTGCTGTGCGGTCATTGAGAGATTCCGCTTTATAGGAGAGTACACTGCGTTTGTAGGCTTTAGATAGTTATAGTTTGGTTTGAAGTTCTGGGGAGTTGTTTTTTCTGGTTAGGTGTTCGGACGCTCTTTTTTAAAATGTTTTAAATTTTTAATTTTTTTTTCCTCTTCTGAGTGCAATAAGTTCATTATTAAACCAGGGGGTGCTGCGTTTAGTTTTGGGCACTTTGGTTTTGAGGGGGGCTACTTCATCAACTGCTGATTTTAGACATTGGTGGTAGTGCTTTGCAATGCTTTTTGAACTGGTACTATCCAGTGGTTTGGAATGGAGTAGTTTGTTGAGAACTGTGTTTAAATTTTCCAGGGCGAGCTTACACACATTTCTGACCTGGATGCGTAGTGGTTTGCAAGTAGTAGTTTTGTGGTCAGTGTCTAGCTTAAGTTTGAATTTAATTAGGCAGTGGTCGGTCCATTGTAATTGGAGGACGTCTGTTATGGTTACTGTAGTATAAAGGGTGAGTGTCCAGTCGAGGATTCTGCCTTTCGAGTTGGTAGGGGTGTTAACTATTTGGGAGGATTGCATTTCCTGCAATGCCTTTAGGTAGGCTGCCGCTTTGATGTCTGCAGGGTCATCATAGCCTAAGGGAGGATGTATTTTGTTTTGGGTTTAAGTAGTGGTGTGATTAGTAGTGGTAGGTCTAAGTCTGGCTTACTTGGAGCACTGGGTGTTCTGTAAATCATTAGGAAGTGGATAGTTTCTTGGTGGTTGACCGCTAGTTTAAGGGGCAGGGTTTCATAACCGCTAACCGCTGAGTGCTTCTATTTTAGATTCATTAAAATGTAGTGAGATTTTGTGGATGATGGCCACTCCGCCACCTGTAGTGTCGGAGCGGTCTGCTCTGAGGAGGGTGTAGTCATTGGGGACGGCTAGTGTAATCTGAGGAACTGATGCAGAATGTAGCCAGGTTTCAGTAAGCACCAGGAAGTCAAGTTTGAGCTCTAATATGCAGTCATGTATCTCGATTGCATGTTGATGTTGGTAGTGATAGAGGGTTGGATCAGTTGTTCTTGGGAGATAGTTGCTTTGGTATCGGGCTGGTCGGGGGAGGTTTCTTTGGGGGCGATTGTTTGATGAGTGGTGGCAGTATTTTCCTGGGTTTCATGGATTTTGGGTGAAAGAGCGGTATTGAGATACCGAGGAGGGGGGTGAGGGTTATTCAGGGGAGGTGCTGGAGATGGGTGCGTCCTGAGAGTCTAGCGTTTCTTTTGGCAGCAGTGGTGGGTCTATTTTGGCTGACACTGTGTGAGGTTCTCGAAGAGAGGCTTTTGCAGCGGGTGCTGCCTAGTATAGGTTGAGTTTTGACGAGGGGTTGATGTGTGATCAGGAATGGTGGTTATTTGGGGTGGTGGGGCGTGGGACAAGGAAGAGGATGATATCTAGGGCAGTGGAGCCGAGCCAGGCCTGTCTTGTAATGTATGAATGCGCCTTTGGAGCAGGTTTTATTGTGAAGAGGGCGTGTGTTTGGAGACTACAGTTAGTGGTGGCAGAATTAAGAGAGGCGGTGTTAGTGGGCATGATTTGATGGGATGTGGATCTGAATAGGTGGATGATGAGAGTGCTGAGGATGGTAAGGATGGTGTAGTTCAAGGAAAGGGCTCTCCTAGGCATGTGGTGACCTCTGTTGTGCAGAGGTTTAAGAGTCTGGGGGTGGTGGTTACAAGCGTGTGGTGGCGCGTGGGTTAGCATTTAGGCAGGCGTAGGGTAGAAGTACTAGTGTTGGTGGCCCTGTGCTGCGCTAGTGGTCCTGTGGAGTGGCTGGTGTATGGCTATATTCTAGGATATAGTCAGAGTAAAAATGCCGTGAGTGTTGGGGCAAGCCTAGTGTTGGGTAATGCTATAGTTTGGTCACTTCACATACAATACATTTGTTGGTAGTACAGTCATCAGACAGTACAGTCATGAAAGCGTTTGGCAGTTACACAGGGTGGAATCAACATTGTATGATTAATTATGCAATGAACATGGTTGGCTGCTAATTAAGGACGGTTAGGATGGTCTGGCAAAAATGCTCGGGTGACAGTAGATCAGAGTGGGAGGGTTAGTTTTAGGCTGATTATACCTGTGTGTGGGCAACCGCTGCTATCATTACAATGCTGGGGGTTTGTAGTTTAATCCGGCACCATGTTGCAGGCAATCCGAGGATGGGGGGGCCCACCTTACAAAAGTATAAATAAAATGGAGAATGTTTCATTCAGTAGACGGGCTCTATGCTGGACCGCAATTGCGAGTGTATTATTGAAGACCTATATATTTAAACACGGTATGCAATTGACAAGTAAGAATGCTTGCATTAAATCAACTTTCAGTGAAATGGGCATGCATTTACAAAGTTAAAATGCTAGTAGTAAGTCCGCTTTTTGTAAAATTAGGCTTAAAAAAAAATACATATTCTAAATATGGCAGCAGCAAATCAAACCGGGTGTGTACAAGGGCATAAAGACGTGGCAAGGCCAAGTCAAGTAATCATGGCTGTTGGCAGATAGTCACTGATTACACGCGACCACGGTGCGGCCGGTGATTTCCCTTTGCGGGGAAGAGTGGATTGTGAAAGTACTGTTTGTGTAGTCCACGTGTTAGGGGAAAAGATGATCAGCATGAGTGTAGAGCTCAGCTATTTTTTGGAGCGGGGCAGGGTGAGAAGATTCAAATGGGTAATGCCTGTATCCTTTAGGGTTTGTCGGGTAAAACTAGAGGTGAACAGGAGGTTTTGAGGTGTTTAACTGACACGCTATGCCTTGCAAACGTATGCAGGCAACGTGAGCGATGGGTGGGTTAAAAGGGGTAGTGCGTAGCGGCTGGCTCCTCAGTAGGTTTGCGGACGTGGTGAGGCTTTCTGGGATCTCAGCGAGGGTACAGGAGAAAAACAGCTGATAGGAGTGATCTGGGTGTACCTGGTATGAGACTCGTAGTGGTGCTGGGTTTCTCACGGTCAGGTGCTGCCTCGAGATGTTAGCTATATAGTCCTAGGTGGGTGACAAAAGTGATGATGTAGCGGGATTCCTTGCTTAGCTCCAACTGGTGGTACCCCTTGTTGAGGTCCAGGTTCGAAAACACAGTGCCACTTTTGAGCAGGTGCACCATGTCGGTAATTTTAGGGGCTTGGTGTTGTTCACGTAGGACGGCTTCATTTGGCCGTCGCATGTCCACACATATGCAGATGTCTGTGGAATCTTTCTTTGGTATTGGGACGATGGGTGACACCTCCAGTGTGGGCCCTTCCGCTGGCTCTGTCTGCGTCGAGTAGTTTGAAGAGTTGTTCCTCCACTTGTTATGTATATTTATCAGTATCCCTCTGTAGTGTTGTGCTACAGGAGGTACTTGGGGGTCGATGTCGAGTTCAATCTGCTGCCCCTTGAGCTTGCCTAAACCTTTGAAGAGGGCAGGGAACAATTTATTTTCTATTTTTGCAGCCGGGTCGAGCTACTTGTGAGCGATGAGCCGATAGTACATGTATGAGGCCCATGTTGATGACAGCTTTGACGCTCCGGAAACAACCACTATCAGTGGCTGCTTCTAGGACGTGCATTGGAATCTTCTTTGTCTGTCCTTTTGTAGCTGCATGGGTGTCCAGTTATAGTTCAAAAAAATAGTTTATACATACAAAAGTTTAGAATACAAAGTTTTCGAGGAAAAAAAAATAATTTCAAATGCATTATTTTTCATGTTAGTTTTTATTTTAGTTTAGGATAGAAACAAAAGTTTGTTTTTAAAAAGAAAACAGGGAGGGTTAAAAAAAAAATGCATTTGAAACTTTTTTTCCTGATGCTTTTGTATGTAGAAACTTTGACTGTCAAAAAAATCACTATAAACCAGCTGCATGATGCCATGAAATATCCCTTGCTTGGTAGTGGCGTTTTTGAACCATAGGGGTAAATATGGACTTCCGCTGGTTGAAGTTGTGGGGTATGTGGCAGGCTGTCGTACACTTTTTCGCTTATGACATTTACTGTTGCTCCAGTATCCACTAAGAATTCGGCTGCCACTTTGTTTATTTTAACAAGCAGGATGGGGATGTGTTCTTTTGCTCTTTGATTCCTTAATGCACATAAATAGCCTCTTTTGGGGCTCTTCCCGATGTCTTTCTTTTCTCCTGCTGTCTTCTTCGGACGATGCGCTAGACCTGCTGTCAGTCTGTGATTGTTCAACTAGGTACCGCACATACCTTTTGGGTCTTCTCCTGGACCTAGCTGATGTTGGTTTGTTCACTCGGTCCCTGCCGTTGGGGCCTATGGATAGAGTAAGGAGGCTGTGCTTCTTTTCCTCGTCCATAGATCCTATGGCTTTGATACATCCTTCAAAGTCCCCTACCCATCTCTTCCATCAAGGCCATAGACTGCTTGATCAGACTAGTCAAAATGAGTGGGCAGTTGCGTGATGAGACTGTCCTGAATCCTTGAGGGCAGAACTGGTGCTGGGGTGAGGGGTACAGTGAGTTTTCTCTCCTGACATATTGTGTGCGTGTCCAGTGGTGTCCTTTTATGACTGATGTGGTGGGCTGGAGAAGAGAAATTAACATTTTCCCACTTGTGTTTTTCTAAAGTTAATTGTTCTCATTTAGCTGCTTGGGTTTGTTGCCCTTTGAGTCTTTGGGGTGGAGAAACCTGGGCCAAAAGGGTTTGACTGACCTTCAATATGACTGGATGCACTACGATATCGGGCATCTAAGATGGCACCTTCCAGTCGACACGTGGCGTTGCGCTGAACATGTTTGCTGTCGTGCGCAGGCTCCCTCGGCAGCTCTCTGGAATGTGGCATTCTAATTTCCTTTCCACTCCATGTTGTTGTTGGTCCGGACGGTCTCCGGTATCGGATTCACTTGTTTTTGCAGCCTCACTGTTTCCGATGTGGCCACAGGGACATGGTGGGCCTCTCCGACTGCTGCACACTTGTTTTGGCAGGCCGGGGCAGTATTCGTGGGCTTCAGTTGCCTGGGACTCCTCGCACGCCTCTTTAGGGATGGGGCAAGCCAAACGGGAACGTGCCTCCTCCCCGATCTCTGCTTCTTCCATTCAGGTAGGCGGAGGCAGTCCACGCGGGCCTTATCTGCCCGGGGCACCTCAAACGCTTTGTGATGGATGGGGACGGGGCCGACGAGTTCCTTCTTCCTCTGCCCCTTCAGGACTCGCATCACTGCGAGGCGGGGCACAGCACTGTGTCGGTTCAACTGACCTCATCGCCAATGTCAAGTTGGACCCAACGTGGTCCAGGCATTCACCCACACGACCTCTCGCAATGTGAAGGTGGACACGGGAGGAGGTGACAAACGCGCCTTTATTCCTCGAACTCCAACTCGTAACTGAACTTTACCGCCCCTTCCCTAAGCCCTGTGTCCCTTTCCATGTGATGTGGGAGCTGGCTGCTTGCAACATCACACCAGGTACAAACAAAGACAATTGAAACAACGATTTTTCAACTTGAGAACATCACTGATTGCATTCAGGGTGTTCTGCCAATCCGCTCAGACATGGAGGTGAGGTACTCCTATAATATAAGAGCATACATTACAACATGCCTATCCAGGAGGCACTAGTCAAGCTATGGTTTTAAATCTGCATTCTGGAATGTGTATTCTGGGTTTATAATAGAGAAACCAAGGGAAACCAAGGTCTAAGGTCCCAGAATGCAAAATGTAATCCTGGGCTGGACTAGTATCTCCTGAATGGAATGGGGAATGTTGACATGTATGCATGCGATCTCTGTATGGGAAGTTCCCATGCGATTTCCCCACCTTCATGACTTCATCCTAGGTTTCCTAAAGATCTGCTCAGTCGTATGATGAAAGGAATGGCATAATGGACTGGCTGACTGCATTTGAGCATGCTTGTGAAGTACAAGAAGTAGTAGATGCTGATAAGATTGCATGGTTGCCCAGTCAACTTCCCCACTCTGGCTGCAGTGCTATTGTGGAAATGTCAAAGGCCACAGAAAAGACTTTGCTAAATTAAAGCAAACTCTCATCTTAAAGTTTGGGAAGACTACTGCCCAATACTCGAAGAGATTTAGGGAGTACACAAAGAAAGAAGGTAGTACTTGGATCATATATGTAACTGAATCCTTGGAAAAACTTGAGTAGTTGGTTGGAAGGTTACAAGGTAACCACCTTTTTGAGGGCATGATCTATTTGGTCATTGTGCGGTTGGACCTCTGATCACTTTAACCCAAATTAGTCCCACATCTTAAGAAGCGAGTGCACGTTTGTCCGTAAACCACGTTTATTGTTCAAACGGCCGGGAGAAGCTAGATGACGCTGTACAGTCAAACTAGCCAGAGTCTCCTCTAACGACACAAGATTGCACATTTTGCAACAGTTAAACACTCACACATTTAATTACAAATCACTCCCCCCCCCCCCCCCCATACAATTGGTCAAGTCTATATAAGGAAATCTAGACCCCTTTTAATTTTAGACTCTCAATGGACACATTTATTTGACTACCATCTCCTTTCAACATATCTTTGGATCAGCTCATATTTACAGCACACCCCTTTTTGTGATCTTTACATGGTAGGTCATGGCGTCGTCCCATGGTTACAAATTCACACAAAAACATATTCATTACAAGTTGGAAATATCTAACCCTGAATGTGATGCACATTGTCTTTGCAAGGCAACTTCAGCGTTATGAGGAGGGGAGAATTAAAAAACTGGCGATAAATATCTTGTATGCCCAGACTTGCTGGCATCCTTGTTTCACACTAATCTACATGACTACCAATTCCGCACACATGCCCCCTGGGCACACCCTGTAAAACTGATGGAAACCCATAAACCATTTCTCAACTCTGCCCTAAAGCAGCCCTACACTGGGTTTATTTCTCAGTCGCAAACTAACTGTACCAGATGACCGGACTTGCCTGGACAATGAATAGCAGGCTCCCATGTACTTAAAAAGATTGCATCTCTTTTCCACAATAGTACTAAATCGTAAAAACTAGAGTCGGGCTGTAACAGATCTGATATTATTGCTGGTACCCCTCCTCTGCCTTTAACCTTGCTAAATCCACTTTTCCCAGTCGCACAGAGTTAATCTTGCAACCTCAACTCCAACCCTAGCTATGAGAGGGCTTGAGACACACAGATTTGTATATTCACTATGTACCCGCAACTCGACACACACATCCCTAAAGACCCCCATGTATGTTTGTGCATGCATGTTCAAGACTACAGCGTCCTCTGCACTGTCTCTGCACAGTGATTTCTTCATTACAAATCTCCTTTCTCGCGTGGGCACATGAAGCTCCTCGCTGCCCAATTTGTAGGCACTATGTGTCACACTACACACCTATATTGTTTATATTTGCGTCAGCCGTTTCACATCTTGTTGCAGCCATGTAAATCTAAAATGTATCATCTTAAACACAAAATAACAACTTTCTCCTTCTTAAGTATACCAAATACATGCTAAATCTCAAAACCCATTGCAACATTGCTGTTTTCCCTCAGTCACAAATATGGCACGTGCAACACAAACCGCTCTTTCTCATTGGGACCCTTATCGACCACCCCAACATCCTGCTTGAGCAAATTTTTATCTCCCTTTTCCCTGAGCTAAAGCAGCAATTGGCTGACTCTAAGGAGTTGTATCCTAAAAAGGTGGCCATTGCAGATGACCTGTGGGTGTCCCATGAGGACAAACCTGCTTCTGGTTAGCTGGAGTAGGGGAAGAATCAGAAAGAGGGTGGGCCATCTAAAAAATCTTTCCCAAAAGGGCCACAAAATGTTAAAAAGAAGGGTGAGTCGTGGGACTAATCATCCCAAGCACAACTCTGGTTGCTCTAAGCCTCCCTATGTCCCAAGACCTAATGGATCGTGTGTGGCTTGTGGAGCAAGTGACCATGTGCAGGGGGACCCCAGATGTAAGGAAACAACCTTGGGGGTCCACTCTGTGAACCTGGCCTTGGATACTCACAGGGGCATCCTTCTCTTCAGAGCCCTTCCCCAGCGGGATAGAATCTGAAGGAGTCTTAGTTTCCCTGAGTATTTAGAATGGCTGAGGCATGTGCCTCTATCCCTGATAATACAAAGCATTACTTTAAGGATGGTGTACTGGTAGATGGTGTAGACACCCCTGCCATTAGGGACACTGTGGCCAGCAGAAATGTGGTGATTCCACATTGGTATACCCAGATGAGCTGACCCAGAGCTCCTCTGTTGCCCACCAAGTTGGCTGATGGACTCCCTTATTCCCAGTTATGCCTGTAACTCTAGCTGTGAAAAGTGGAGTTTTAGTGATCGTACTGGCATATATGGCAATGCCCAAACCAAAAATGCTGGTTGGGGCCACAGTTTGTTGAGTTACTTCACTGTGTGGCTAGTAGTTTTGACCAGTGCTGCTCAATATATATCTTTAAAATGCACAATTAGCATTACATTTTATCAAAAAACTCCCCATTGAGTACTCTTCAAACAGTCCGTCACAAAAGGAATGAATTGGCATTTGGAAGTGTGGGCCACTTTTTCATTGGTCCTGAGACAATTTTGTTGCCGCAGTCCAACCCTGGATACCTGTGACTGTACAGAGGCAAATCCATGGAAAAGTTATGCTGTGTAATGACGTCAGAGACTTGGATCTTGTGGGTGATACGGTAGAAAGACCCTGCAATAGGTCTCAGACCAAGGCAGTCCTGGCCAAGTCCAAGGCTGTGTCAAAGGGGAAACCTAAGGCTAAATAAGTCATGAAACCAAAAATAGGGAAAGTAACCCTTTCCCTTATCTCGCCTGCCAGTGAGGTGGAGGCAGCTGGCCAAACCCCTGAACCTGATGAGGAAAAGGGCTGCTTGAAATTCTCATCCCCATGACCACTCTGAATTACAGAGTTTACTTTAAGACGGGGGTCCTGATAGGCAAGAGTTTAGTAAGGGCCAACGTGAGTGCCCATCTTTAGAAGGTCTCGCGAGACAGGCCTGTTCCCAGCTTGTGGGTGATTCGCCTGGGAAACATAGAATTTATTTGGAAGGTGGGCTCCTATATAGTGAGCCGGCAGAGTCCACTGAAGGAGACCATAGGAGGTTGGTGGTTCCTCTTAAGGTGAGACCCTTCCTCCTGCAGTTGGCACATGAAGTCCCCTTTGCAGGTCATCTTTGGATCAAGAAGGCCAAGGAGAGGATCGCCATACATTTCTACTGGCTAAAGATGGGGGTCCAGATAGGTCACTGTAAGAGTTTTACCAATTGCCAGATCTCCAGGTTCCACTGGTACCACTCCCTGTAGTGGGTGTACCATTTGAGAGGGTAGGATTGCCAATTCTGGCCCCCTTTAACCTCCAACATCCCCTGGCAGCAGGTTTATTCTGGTGTTGGTTGACCATGCCACCAGGTATCCTGAAGCCATCCCACTCAAGACAGTAACTGTCAAGTCAGTTGCTAAAGTGTTACTTGGCATATTCACTAGGGGTGGCTTCCCTAAAGAAGTTGTCAAACAGAGGCAGCAACTCAAGTACAAGCAAGGTATGTGGAAGGAGTGTGGGGTCTCCTACACATACATCTGCTTATCATCCCTAGACAAATGGCTTAGTTGAGAGATTTTAATAGAACTCGCATCAGCATGATTGGAGCTCTTGAGGAGCCCCAGAGGAGAAAGTGTGATCTCCTTCTGCAATGCTTACTCTTTGCCTACAGAGAGGTCCTTCATGAAGGGGTTGGCTACAGTCCCTTTGAGCTTATCTTTGGTCACCCTGTGAGGGGAACCCTGGCTATAGTCAAGGACGAATGGGAGCTCCCCACTCCTCGTGTCACTACTAACATGGTGAACTATGTGTTAGGCTTGAGAAAGAGGATGGCCTTACAGATGATCAGGCCAGTGACGAGTTGAATGCTGGGCAGGCTTTGGTCAAACATTGGTATGATCAGAAGGCTTCACTTGTTCATTTTCCCCCAGGCCAGGAAGTCCTGAATATGAATCCCATAAGGCCTAGAGCTTTAGAGGATAAATGGTCAGGCCCTTACAAAGTTGTGGAGCTGCTTGGTGAGGTGAACTATTTGGTGGATCTTGGGAGGACTGGTCAAGCTCCCAAAGTATTTCGCATAAATTGACTTAAGGCATTCATCCCCAGGATTGACATGGCTGCTCTGCACCTGGCATCAGACAAGAAGGAAGAGGATCTGAACCCCTTCCTGATCTGTTCCCAGGCAGTCCTTCAGATGGCTCCATTGAGGGTATCAAAATGGCTCCTCAACTGCCTCCTAAGCAACAAGGTGAGACGAGAACTTTGCTGAGACAATTCTCCCCCTTGTTTTCACCTACTCTAGGTTTGACACCTTGGTGCAACCATGAAACTAACACTGGAGATGGTGTACCTACCAAAGGCAGGAGTTATAGGATGTCACACAAGGTAAGGTCCCACATCAAGTCTGCGGTCAACAAGATGTTCATTCTAGGGGTGATTGAACCCTCCAGTAGTCCATGGTCCAGTCCAGTGATTCTGGTGCCACAGACATGTACCTCTGATTTGAGGTTCTGTGTGGGTTACCGGGCTCTGAATGCTGTCACCAAGACAGATGTTCACCCCCTGCCAAGAACAGACAAATTGCTAGACCAGCTGAGTGCTTCAAAGTATCTGAGCACTTTTGATCTCACTGCTGGGTATTGGCAAATCTCCCTGTCAGAAAATGCCACGGAGAAGACTGCATTCTCAAACCCAGAAGGGTTTTAGTAGTTGAGGGCAATGCCATTTGGACTAAAGAATGCACCTGCCACTTTCCAAAGGCTAGTCAACCATGTTCTGAAAGGCATAAATTAGTTTAAAAAATTGATTAGCAGAGTTTGCTAATTACGATTTTCTTGATTGCTTATCAAATGGGTGTGTTTGCTAATGTACTAATATCAAATGAGCAACAATGCAGCATTTGTGTGTACTGCATCAGTGAGATGAATCGGGCTTTGCAAATTCTTTAGAATTCCACTAGACCTGCAGAGAAATGCACTCGACACATAGCAACGGGTGACATACATTGTAAATGTGCTGCTGATGCTTGTTAATCTGCTTAGAATCACATGCTGTGCATATGGTCTGACATCCAGTGGTAACAGCGGAGTATTGCATCTGGTCTTTTGGGGACCAAAAGGGGACGTCGGCATAGCCGTGTCTGTAACACTATCCCTATCGTGACGTGTAGTGTACCCAAAATCCCTCACGCGCCGAGGTCCCTCAGATTGTTTTTTTTTCAGCCCAGATAACTGGTCACCCTATAGCGGAGCTCTCACATAAGAGACATTGTTTATCTTTATACCGACTTTGTCGGTTATTCCCTTTTTATAAGTCACTTCGGCGGCGATTAAGAACTTCGACGAAGACTGCAGGAAGTTTTTACGGCGGTGGATTTCGGCACCTAAGATCCGGCAGCTGAGGCATCCCTCTGGCTGGCCTATACAGTAGGGAGAGTGGGGCCGGGGTGGCCATATCTTTCGTTATGTCTTTCCTCTTTCCCCCTCTTTGCACTCTAGGTCTGGTCCTCTTTGTTTGTACCTTTCGCTATGGTAAGGACTCCATTTAGGTTCTGCCCTAAGTGTAGGGTCAGATACCCTTGGAAAGACTAGCACAGAACGTGTAATTCTTGTCTCCCCTTAGATCACGACGAGAAGCGGTGTGCGGCTTGTAAGCTCCTTCGGCCTAAGACCCTTAAGGAGCGCCGTGTAAAGCAGTGGGCCGAGTACGGTATGTCGGGGGATGAACCCTCTTCCCCCACGTCACACCCGCCAAAAGTGACGGGGCACCTCCGATGACCAAACATCCGTATCGGATGTCATAGACCTTGAGGCAGACACTGACCCTTCGAGGCCTGATGCAAGTCTCACTTCAAGGACAACACCCGGCGATGGGGGCGTACAAAAACCCCAACATACTAAACACACAACCCCACCACCGATTTCGACGGTTTTGTCGAAAAAGGTGAAAGCGCCAACAGGGTGGTCGAAAAATTTCAGCGGATTCCTCTGATTGGGTAGATTAGCAGCCTTCCCCTCATCCACAGCAGCGTCTTGCGACTGCGCACTCAAAAAACAAGGGTGCTACCCCTAAATCTGGTTTACACGTGGAAGCTCGGTCATTCGACGCTCCGACGGTCCCTAAAGGCCCGGTAGGCCTAAAACCTACTACTAGGCCTCCCAGGTGAAAAATTTACCACTAGGCCCTCTAACGCTGCGGTAGGCGGTAAATCTTCTGATAAGCCTTCGAACCTGTTAACTCACGCCGATTCAGCAGAGATTGAAGACAGTATCGCGAGAATTCCTTCGACAGTTGGGCTGGTGCATACACCGTCAAAATACATGGGGCAGCCCGCGGACAAGTCTAAAGGCACGCCATGGTGCCCCGATACTCGCGAAATCTACGAGGACAGTCGGGAGCCTCTGTCCAACACCCTTGGGGACAAATTTTGACGCCAAAGGGCGGAAAACTACGTCTTTCCACCTTAGGCCCTTCTGTTTCCTACAAGTAGACAAGGGAGAAATTCGAAGGGTTCATGGATCATCTTGAAAGGATTGTCTCGCTTTCACATCCTTCCCCTAAGAGATCTTGTGAGGACCCTCTTTTAAGATCAGCTTCACGTTTCCAAGAAAATCTTGACTCTCGGCCCTCGGTTTCTGTCCAGCATGAAGATGTGATCCAGATGGACGCTTACCAGGACATTACAGCAACGAAGACCATTCCTTCCTGCAGGACTACACTGAGGACCAGGGGGATGCCATGGACAACTGGGAGGAAACCCAGCAAGTGGAAACAGAGGCATGGATGCTCCCCACGCAAGATCAGGACACTAATGTTCTATGCCTGGATTCTCCTCCATCAACCCTGGCTTGCCAGGCCTCGCCTGCAGACTACCAAATGGCCTTCAATGCCATCTTTAAGGAAGTTAGCAGATCACTTTCAGATCACTACTCGGGAGGCGGTACCTGAACAAGACTTTGTGGAAGACATTCTCAAGGAAAACCACCCCCCACCCCCCAAGCCAATCCATTCCCCTCCTAAATTCGATTAAAAAAAAAAAAAAAGATTGGTCCCCTCCCTGGTCACGCCAGCTCAGACCCGGCATTGAACCCAAGAGTGGAAAAACTATTTTAGCCACTCCTTCGGACCCTTGTTATATTAAAGGCCACGCCACCCGCGACTCCTTGGTAATCACTACCACTGGAAACGGGCAGGAGTACCCCTTGCTACGGGGGAGGCACCTCTGGATAAGGAATCCAAGAGGTTGTACGCCCTAGGGAAGCGTGTTACCTCGGCAGCTGCATACACCACACTCGTAGCGAATAACGCCACTCTGCTGGCCAGTTATGCAGACGCACAATGGAACCTGGTACAAGAAAGTCTCCAGGAGGTTCCTGAACCCGTTCGGTCCAGGCTTCTCACCATCGTGGCTGAGGGCAGGCAGGTAAATCAGAATATAATCAAGAACACTCTGGACACTTCTGAGACAGCAGGCAGGTTTCTGGCCCAGGGCACTCTACTCAAGCGTCACGCTTGGCTTCGCAACTGGGGTACAAGCCTAAAACACAGGCCGCTCTTAACCCCATCAACAAACCCATAGAAGAGACCAATCTCTTCATGAAAGAGGTCGATGATGCCCTGGAGACGGCCAACAAAGTGCATGAGACTCTTAAGTCCTTGCAACAAATAACTCAGAAACCTCCCCCCACCCCCAAAGGGGAGGTGGTTCTCGTCGGTCCTTTCGACGCAAGTCAGAACAACTACAGCACAGGTAACTATAACTCTGTACAAACATTAGGAAGCCCCGCCTACTACCCACCTAGGGTTCAGCGACATGGCAGAGGCAGAGGCCCCAATCCCAGAGGAGCCGCAGCCTCTGGTCAGAAATGACCAACAGATCCAGGTCCCCTCCCATGTCACCCCGGTCGGGCGGGGAGGGGTTTAACATCTTTCCTCATGGCATGAGAGGGGATAACTTCAGACCAGTGGGTTATAAAGACGGTAGCCCGTGGGTACTGCGTGGAATTCGCCCAACCACCACAGTTCAGACCGCCACACTCACGACGCCTCTCACGGGACCATCTGCAGATCCTGAATCAAGAGGTGGAAGCGCTGCTGGCAAGACACGCCATAGAAGCCGTCTCTATTCTTCAGGTAAACAAGGGTATTTATTCAGTGTACTTCCTTGTACCCAAAAAGGACCTCACCATGCGCCCTATTTTAGACCTGCGAACAAATTTATAAAACCTCAAAGGTTTCGTATGGTAACGCTTCAGGAGGTGAGCCCACTGTTGAAACGGGGGGACCACATGGCAACATTGGACATGAAAGATGAATATTTTCATATTTCAATGTTGCCAGCGCACAGGAAATATCTAAGGTTCATGATAGAGGACAGGCATTACCCCGTAGGGTCCATTTGCAAAGCGGCAACCTGGAGTTCTGTACACACCTTTACAAAACACTATTGCCTACACACTCATTCTAGGTCTGATTCTCAGGTGGGACAAGCAGTACTAAGACATCTTTTCTTTACTGTTCCTTCTCACAACCAACTCTGGGTACTTCTCGCTAGTCTATGCACAGCATGTGATTCTAAGCAGATTAACAAGCATCAGAAGACATGCATTACTCACCGTAATAGCATTTCTGATGATTGTATCTGCTTAGATTCACATGCGCCCTCCCCGCTTGGGGTGGCAGGAACATGGACGTCTTACTACTTTCTCTCTTTATGTACTCACTCACAATAGCCTGGGACTTCCTCATGGCAGAAAAAATACAATGAGAGGGACCTCTGCGTGTGAGGGATTTTGGGTACACTACACGTCACGATAGGGATAGTGTTACAGACATGCATATGCCGACGTTCCCTTTCGGTCCCCGAAAGACAAGATGCAATATTCTGCGGTTACCACTGGATGTCAGACCATATGCACAGCATGTGAATCTAAGCAGGTACAATCTTCAGAAATGCTATTATGGTGAGTAATGCATGTCTTTCTGTAAAATTGTGCATGTCATCACAAACCCACTTTATCTTTGGCTCACTGCTGCCACCCTTTTGATGTTTATTGCAAAAAAAGTAAATGTTGCATAAAAGTTTCACGTCCCAAGCAAATGGTACTCGCTTTGCAAGATCTGGCTGACTGTCTGTAAAATGCAAAAGGTTAGCTGCATGAATGGACATATAAATCTATTTGATGGAAACAGTTTGGCCAGCTCTCTCCCGCAGGTGATATATAATGTAATCATAGAGCAAAGTGAGCTCTGTAGGCTAACTATAGTGTGTGGTATTGCAGTAGATGTGTCGATGTACAGTCTGAATGGAACTATTTATTATTCGTTTGCATGAACATCTAGTTAGCTTTATGTATTCATTATGTAAGAGGAAAAAAAGAGACTAAGCAGACCAGTAGGTGTAGCAGGCAGAAAACATGTCAAACTAGGTGGAATATTTTAGTTTGCTGCCATCTCACTTTCAGGGTAAATGGTATAAAACCGCTTATGCTTTGAGCACCAGTTGCACAGATAATTTAATCAGCAGGTCAAGGTCACAGAAATAGATTTGACATTAAAAGCAATTGGCCGTGTGATCATGTACATTTTCAAAGTGTTCAATCGTCAATGTAATGCATCTTTCCCAACAACATAAATCTAGCTGACACTGTGACATTTAGATAGATAACTAACCTAAACATTACTGTAAACCATGGAGACACTGCAGTTTTTTACAGAAGCAATACTGCAGTTCTGCTTAATGCAACAACTTAAATTGTTTGTGTGGCCGTTAAAGTTACACATACTGGTCTTTGACAAAGAGAATATATTTTTGCCAAAGAGGATATAGTTGGCTTTGTAAAAGTATCCTCCGGATTACTTCTGGTTTTCAATTTCTTGAAAAAGAAAATAATCTTACTTGGCACTCCAGAGGCGGTTGGGCACTTTAGAGTGAAGGAGATGATTACTATTGCTCTCCATTAGCCCCTTTTGAAATTGCAGTGAACAGAGAAGAGGGTGGTGAGATCCTTGAGAGCCAGAGAGGAATTTAGGGTGAGCAGTGCTTTTATTGAACAAGTTAACTTAAACAGCTTACTTTGCTCCACAAGTGTCAATTTAATTAGCAAACCTACAGAATTGCATAGCAAACTGATACGCGACACTGCTTATTTTATTCCTTGGGTTGGATGAATTCTGCATTGCATATCTGGGTGATATAGCAGTCTTCAGCCCAACTTGGGAGGGACATGTAAGACACCTGGAGGTTGTGTTGCAGGCCTTTCAGAAGGCCCAGCTGACTATAGAGTCAATCAAGTGTCAAATTGGTCCAGGTTCAGAGGCCTACCTTTCCCATGAGGTTGGTGGGGGTAAGATTCGGCCTGTCCCTAGTAAAGTACAAGGCTGGCCTACTCCCCCACAACCCAAACCCAAGTGAGAGCTTTCCTAGGCCTCACTCGGTATTACAGGAACGTTATGGCACCATAGCTGCTCCTGACTGCCCTCACTACGCCAAAGAAATCCAAGAAGATCACTTGCACTGAGGAGTGTGAGAGATCCTTCCAAGGCTTAAGACTCCCTGTGCCAGGCCTCTGTCCTCAGGGCACCTGAATATCAGAAACCTTTATTGTGCAGATGGATGCCTCCGAAACTGGGATAGGTGCAGTTCCATCACAGCGAGATCAGAAAGGCAGGGAACATCCTCCTGCCTATCAGTTTCCTCAGCCGCCAGCTTAAGGACAGAGAGCTCAGGTGGTCTACCGTGGATAAGGAATGTTTTTCCATCGTGTGGCCCCTTTGGAGGCTGAGGCCCTACCTCTATGGGACACACTTCACTGTGCAGACTGGCCATAAGCCCTTAAAGTGGCTGATGACTATGAATGGCGAGAATCCTAAATTGCTCAGGTAGTCCATTACCCTGCAAGGCTTTGACTTCACTATTGAGCAACACTATTGAGCACAGGACAGGTACCCAACGTTGCAATGTTGGTGGGTTGGCCAGAATGTTAAACCAACCTTAACATGAGACCCATCCAGAGGTGATTAGTTCCCCCTGTCTTTCGTTTGGGGGAGTGGGTTAGTGTGAGATTTGTTTTGAAGCAACTTTTCCTCCTTAGTCTATAGACGCCCAAACAGTTTGCATTTGTTAGTGTAGCCTGACCTGATGTTATACAGTGCAGCAGTAGCTTTTTCAATGTATTTTAGTATATCTTTTGACCGAGGCGCTACCTCGTTTAGCTCATACCTGTGGCTAGGGTCCAAAATGGCCATGGCACAAGGTATTTTGTCTGTTGGCCATTTTGTCTCTTGGCCTTCCCCATGCCTTTCCAGGTGCAGGACTTCCTTATTTAGGCATGCAGTTGCTCGCTAAAGCTGCTTCTTTTGCAGGTCCATGCAGGTCACTTGTGTAGGTACCCAAGAAGTGGGCTGGGATTGTCGGGTCCCAATCCACATTACTGGTGTCTGGTGAGCATGAGGACCTCAGTGATCCAATCAGGGACGACGGCTGGTCTGCATGCATGGGGCTAATTTTCTCATTGGTGGGTCGGGTGCATGCACTCGCCGGACTTTAGATATGAGGAGGGGCCCTGCATCCAATCCACTAGATCAGCAACAGATTTGAATGGATCTGCAGAAGAGACAAGCAGAACAAAGGGCGATCTGAGATGCACGGAAGAGGGCCGGCACCCGCATCACGTTGTCCTGGTTGAGCCCTGCTTTGCGCTTGTTCTCAGAAGACTTTTGATGGTGCTTTGAACCCTTGGAGTGGTGGGACCAATCACACTCGACGCCTCCTGGTAAGCCTGCAAGTAAGCCTTCTCGGAAGTCCCTGGGCCATCCCGTGGACTGATCAGCCGAAACCTTGGTTACTGTGCTGGAGGGTCGCCGTTTCGACCAGAGACTTTGGGGACTCCCATCTTCACCTACAAAGCATCTTTCTACCGAATTTCGCTGTCCACAGCAACTGTGGGGCAGGAGATGGGAGGCTGCGTCGAGTTGGGTGCTACTGTGTGACGGATGCTGAAGGCGATTGTTTTTTTGTTATTTTTTTTTTCCCCCTGTGTTCCTTCCTGTGCCCGAGCCCTGCTGCATCAGTGTTTTTTGTTCTTCATCTAAATCAAGAGCAGCAGCTCCTGTGTCCGCACCCACAGCGCCTGTGCATCTGGAAGCCGAAGCGAGGGCGTGAAATTGAACCTCTGACCACCTCCTTGACCTGCCAATTCTGTACCAAAACCGAATTAAGGGCAGTGAGTAGTGAAGTCACTTAACGGTGGCCCTTTGTTCATCAAACTCATTGAATGTTATTTTGGTCTTGTTGGTTTGGGGAGTAGTTGCTCTCCAAACCACTCCGAAAGTCGGGTCAGCTTTGTTTCCCATAGCAGATTGTATCTTTTTCTCACCCCTTCAGAATCCTTCCCCTAACTTTTTCCTGCATCCTAAAAAGTACTTTACACACGACCAGGCGCTTTTACGCGTGCATCTGAGCACAATGCTCCCTTCATTTTAGGGCTGGACTTTTAGGGTTGTCATCTCTGAAGGTTGTCTGTGCTGTAAAAGTTATTAACCCTTTTCCTTTGCAGGTGTTCGTGGAGTTCTTAACTTTCTCGCACTGACTCTGGTGATTTTAAATGTTACATGGTGTGTTGCTTGTGTGGTATTTTACTATTGCATTTCATGATTCATTTGTGTTGTTATTGGGCCTCCAATAAAGAGTATATTTTTAGTATACCACTGCCTAATGGTGGTTTCACTGTGTGTGCTCATTGGAGACCCCTGATCACTCCTGCACACACACACCCAAATTATCACCCCTCCCCCCCCACCCAAGATTTGCCGTTGACTGCTCTCCAAGCTACAGTGAATTGGTGTGGCCATCTTCCCAGAATTGTTCCCCTGTTCATCTGACAAGGGTGGCCTCCAAAACATCTGTCACCAAGCCAGAGTTTAGAAATCAATTTTAACCATTATCTCCACCCCTCATGAAAATATAGTATAATCGTCCTGAACTACCAAGCAAGGTGAAGGAGGTATATTGGGCTATACCTGTTTTTACCTTTTGTGATTGGGATCACTGCTGGTTTAGTAGTAGTGAAGGGCTGAGTATGCGTCTTAGCCACTACTTATCCAAGTACTTGTAAAGAGGAGCACTCCTTTTGTCACATTAGCATGTCTGGTGAGAATATGTTTGACACTTGTAGTATCTTGGTATGGGATAGCAGTCCATTATTATTCTTTGGTTAACACTGAGGTTTTCAATGCCATTGCTTTCTGCCGTTTTATTACTACAATATGGGTAAACCATTCTGGGACATCGATTGGTTGAATTACTCATTAGATGCCTCTCGCCCCTCTCCTCCCGCCCCCCTGTGAAGCTGTACCTCTCTTCGCCCCCCCCTGTGTATCCTACCCCCTGCTGTGTACCTATTATGTTGTTACCACTGAAAAGTGCTCAGTTATGCATCTAATGTTGTTCACTTCTGTAAAGCGCTCTGTTGCTCTTTGGAGCTAGGTCCACACTAATTAAATACCATAATCATCATAATAAAAATGACTGCCTCCTCTCTAGTTTCTCAAGTCGTTCTTGGAGCGCTTGTCTTGCTGTGGTTCAGCGGGACACACTTTGTTTAATTGATATGGATTTAGGAGTCATTCCAATGATGTTCTTATCCTTCTATGCTTTATAGCCCTGGAGCTAAATGAGTTGTGTACTCTCTTCTTGTAAGACAACAATGTCCTGTACTGTCAGCACATGTTTCCCCATCTGGGTGTAGTTGGATGTCAAGGTTTGCTTGGTCAACCCATCCCAGGAATGCTGGCCAATGTGTTGTGAGATGTACCTTTTTGTTTCTGCTTTCCTTCCTTTGAACTCTTGTTGGTATGACTTGTATCCCAAGAGTTCTATGTGCAAACCTCCTGCATTCCATTGTTTTCTCTTTGGGTTTGTGTACACAAGTTTTGTCTTGTTTCATCTTTTACCGGTAGTTGTCTATTGGTATAATGGTGAGATCTGAAGCTGAGTTGGCCATCAAGTAGAATTCTAACCCTTCTATCCTGACTTGGCAATTGGGTTTGGTTCATCTCTTGCATGCACACTGTATCATGAGGACTGTTAAATCCTCATCTTCCAAGGGGGGAGGGGGACGCGCCTACTTGAGTGATGAAGTCTTTGCTCATCACTCTTCTAGCTCTTTGGCAAAGTGTCCCATCTGTTGCATTTGGCACATCTTATTTCTTGCAGGAGACACAGGATTATTTGCTACATAGGTGCTGCCATCCCTATTGCAACTTTGTGCTCAGTTTGACTGTGTACTTATTTCTTTGTAATATTTCTCGTGTTTGCCTCTGTTCTGGATTGAGTTAGTTACATACTGAGTTGCGCGCAAGACTTTATTTCTTCTCTGCGTGGTTTCTTCTGGTCCTCTAGCTGCAGGGCTGAATATTTGCAGTCTCACTAGATATTGGCTAGTGATAAGTTCAAACTATTTGTATGGTGTTATCCAATGTATTATCCATTTTTAATATGTAGTTGTAGTATTACTTTTTGTTATGCATGTGTAAGTATGTCCCAATCACGTTCCTTGTGTCGGGTCTTGGACAGCTTGATGAGTCTCTCGGGAATCAGGAAGAATGTACACCTAAACCCATGAGTCATGGTCCCACAAGCAATGAGGTAACACATTGGAGCTGATTTCCCCTCCCCCCCCGAGACAGGAGTGCTCCTCAGCAAAACAATAATTTCTCCAGCTATTGGGGGCTGGGGGTTCCGGCGACAAACAAGGAAAGGATTAATGCAATCTGTGAAATCTACGGTACTCTTCCCCCTTTTTGTTCCTCAATAACCAGTGATGTATTGTTATCTGGCGTAATGAGGAGGTCATCCTAGAATAGAGCAACAGTGGTGGCAAAGGAAGGATCTATGGCGGGAATCTATATCAGAAAGCTCATAGACTTTCTGGGTCTGTAGTCTGGCAATCCCCTTTGACTTTAGTTGCACCACAACAGTCAAGCAAACCCATCAGAATCTCTGCAAACAAGCCTTCAGATTGTTCAAGAAAATCGCACCAAACTCCACCTCACATGGGCTGATCTACTTGTGTCTAACCAGGATTTCTTCTCGCTTCTCCAAGAACTTCACACCACCCTTGCAACCAACATCAACCGCCATGCCTCAGTGAAACAACCCGCCCTCAAGCCTACAACTATCACACCCTGGTACACCCAAGTGCACAACTTCAACAAACCAACCGTTGGAAAACAAGAAAAGACTTCGTGAAAATCCTGCTGCGCTTCTGACCTCTCCCTGCTCGAGGAACTCTGTGCTGCATGTATGACGACTGATCACCACTGCCAAGGCCCACTACTACCAAAACACCATAGCATAGGCCAACAATATGAGCTGAGCCTTTGAGCACTGTATCAAGCCTCTGTATGACACACCTGTACCGCACTCCATTGAAAAATGTACACCATCAAATGTTTCTTCATCAACAATATCCGCATGATGCACCAACAACACAATTGACTGCACACTACACATCACATCTTGCAAAACCACAACTACCTGGAAAACATTCAAAATACTCACTATCGAAGACCTTGCTGCTACTTCAGCATCCCTCAAGGTAACATCGTACACGGACGACATCCTCGCTGCCTCTGTACACTCCCTTAGCTGACAACTCAAGGTACCTTCCCCTCAACCTTCAAGACGGGACAAATCACCCTGCTTCTCTAGAAACCAATACTGGGCCCTGATTACCTCAAACTACTCCACCCATCTTCCCATGGTAGCTAAGATCATTGAGAACGCAGTAGCTGCACAACCTATTAAAGCCAACCACCTCCTTAAGTCCTACCAATCTGGCTTCAAACCCAGATGCAGCACAGAAATGACTTCATCTGGTGATGCCATTAAAATCCTTGATGACCAACCTTACCTCCTTGGTTCTCCTTGATCTCTCTGCATCATTTGACACAGTAGAACACTAGATACTCACTGACCATCTAAATTGTTGCATGGGGGATCAGCAAGATCATCCTAATCTGGTTAAAATCTGACCTTGCAAACCACCAACAGTTCGTATGAATAGATTTTTCCAGATCACCATATCTATCCATCACCTGCGGAGTCCTGCAAGGATCCATCCTTTTCCCCTGTGATCTTTGAACCCTCCTCTCTCCACATATCCACGTTCACCAATAGGCAGCTGTACCTCAAGATATCCTCCATCAAAGACATCCACAGGCTTAAGGCCTGCCTCAAATTGATCCAGTCCTGGATGTCCAGTGCTTACCTGAAGCTCAACCCCTGCAAGACTGAATTCCTACTGCTGACCAACAATAACGAACACCCTGACATCCAGACCTGGCTCTTTGCCATGAACCTTGAGGGATTCACACCCTAGCTGACCCCCTGTGCTAAGTCCCTTGGGATCCACATCGACAGACCCCTCACGTTCAAACAGCACATAGCAAGGAAGACACACATGGCCTGGTACCAACTTTCTCTCCTGTGGAAAATCAAGTCCTCCATCCCAGAAAACCACTTGAGATCTGCTGTCCAAGCCTTGGAACTCTCCCACCTAGATGGTGGCTGTGCCCTTTTGGAAGGCCTTCCTGAGACTACCCTGGCACCCCTGTGTCCTGCATGCTGCAGCAAGACTCATTTAGGACTCATTCACATCATTCCGACCCTCATCAAACTGCACTGGCTCCCACTGCAAGCCTGTCAAATCCTGTTGCATCATATACAAGGCTGACATCCTGAAGTCCCCAGGCTACCTCACTGAGCAACCTGGCATCCCTTGGGGCCTGCAATCCACCAGAAGTAAGGAAATGTGCAGACTTGAATTATGACTGTGCAGGAAGGAAAACACCAGGACAGGCTTTCTCTGTCTACACCAAGACTCTAGAACCTCCTCCCGTCAACATCAGACTTGCCCTATCACTTCTACAGTACATGAAAGAGATCAAGACCTTCCTCCAAGGAATGGCTCCTCCTTAACAGCTAGGTCCACTCACCCAGACTGTGATCTGTTCCCCATTGTCTTCCTCACATGCTGCCAATTGACAACCCCCCCCCCCGTTAGCTCACCGCTCCTTTTTTATTATTTTTGTTCTCTTGCTTCCCGAAGCTAGGTCTGTGCTCAATAAATAACCTTTTATGAAAGGTTTCAGCTGGAGGGGGGTGGGGGAAGGGCTGCATACTCATTGGGGCTCCAGCCAGAGCCTGCATGTTCATCCTGGCCATGATGACTGAGCGGCTGAGGGCTTTCCCTTGCCTGGGCCGCTCTTGCGGGGGGGGGGGGGGTGAGCTGGAGAGGTGGAGGTAATGGGGTAGTAAAGTAGAGTGGGGGGGAGTAAAGGGGGAAGGTGGGAAGTGAAGGAAGGGTGGGCAGTATTTGTTGGGCGAAGGGGGTGGGGGTGGGCGAGGTGGTGGGCATGGCTGGGTGGGCCGGACTGGACAGCTCTCCATTCTTCACCCTGGACCATAAAGTTTGCGTGCTTCTGGTGCCTTCAGGGATGGGCCTGTGCTGTCTCATCCCTGAGCGGGCTGACGGCACTGGGCACGCAGCAAAAGCCCATAATAATTATCAGGCCTTAGGGGCCGCGACCACAAGAGAGTAAACTGTCCCACGCCTCTCTGGTTTCTCCCTTCTCTCCAAGAGTCTACAAATGCTTGTTTCTCTTTAGCATTTTCTCCCCTGTCTGACCCACTTCTAGGGCAGTGGAGTTCTGTCTTTTTTTTTTCTTTCCCTCCTCCTCCCCCTCTCCTTCAACATTCCGTCCAGCCAGGTTCCAAAGTAAACACACCCCGTCCCCAACCCCTGGCCCCCACAGGCACTGTTAGGGAGAATTATAATTTCTGTGCTAATTCCCTTCAACCTTCGAGACCCCCAGTTCTTTTTCTGGACTTTAGGACTTTTTAATTTTAACCCTGGAGTGAACATTTGCTCACTCATGTGTTTTGACCTGCTTTGGATTGTATGTTTCCTCTGTTTTTGGAGTCTGACAAACACCATAGGCATGTACATTTTGTATGGTGACACAAAGCACCCTCAGTGCAGTGTCGCAGATAAATCCCCCTAAGGTTTAAATGCCTTTTTTCTTGTGTGACTACTGTTCCCAAGAATAGTAAAGTGAAATTGACTCTAATTTTTCTTTGTAGGTCCAGCAGACACCATCTTATGTGGATTGCTGGAGCTGTTACATAGTAGCCCCTTAACCTACATTCTCAAGTAACTTTTTTGTTTTATGCTACGTCACTACTTTAAATGGCTGGTGGCAGTGGTTTAATTATCCTACCAATGTGCTTTTCTACGGTGGCTGTATCCTCAGCTGCAGTATAGCACCCATGGGTGACCATTTTTGTCAATCGCCCAGTCTTCTTTTTTTGCCATTTTTTTGTTTGTTAGGTATTTCTTGGGTTTTACTCTGCACGCTAAGCCCGGTGTGAGCCCTTTGTTCGTTTTGTCTTGGGCGGACTTCAGTACTGAAACCAACCCGCCTCTGACTCAGTGTGTCTCGAAGGGCAGGAAGCGAGGAAGTTTCCCGACTCCCCTGTCCTTGGTCTTAAAGAATGCCTGAATGCACCCAGTCCTGATTGGCTGGCTGGCTGGCTGGCTGGTTGCCCTTTCAGGACAGCCACCCTGCTGTTTGAAGGACAGCTAGGCTGTCCATGAATGGGAGAAACCTGCTTAAAAGGCGAAGGTTTTAGGACTAGAGACAGTCGACCACTGGGAAGAACATTTGGCGAAGAAACAGTGAAAGAAGCTTGCTGCATCCTCCTGGACCTTTGAATTGCCTGGTGAAGCCTTGCTGCAGTGCTGAAATTAATTTATCTGATTGACAAGAGAAGCTCCGGAAGGTACGACTTCTTCCCTTGGCTTAGTGGGACCTACAAACCCTGAGATGAACTCCACTGGACTATCTTCCCCAACTGGCTGTACTTATTTGCTGCTGCAGGAACCGAGTGCCAGGGGTCAAGAAAGAGTGCAACGTCTCCAACCCAGCCAGAAGAAAGCAGAGTCTCCTCCAGAAGCAGGACGACCAGAGCTAGAGTCCCCTAGATGAGAGTGCAGGACTCAAGGAATGAAGGAAGCCCAACCTGTGTCCAAGATCCACGGTGGTGCTGTTTACCGAGCGCTGAAACTGCAAAGTGCCGCTTATCTGAAAAGAGCCCATAGCTGCTGCCGACCTCCGAATTGCTGCCGCAGGAGTTGTCAGTCTGTCCCCACGACTGAGGCCCAGGAACCCAGCATCTGCATCACTGCAACCAGACAGAAGCCAGCTGGATCACCCTTCTTCAAACTCAAGGTACTGTTTTGATTTGGGATACCTACCTCTGTCTTTAGCTTTGCTCTTCTTAGTTGAGACTTGCAGTAGCTACTTTGCTAGAGTTGATGTCAGCTCTACCCTTCACAAATGTAACAGCTTATGACGATTTTTCTTCAACAACTCTCTAACTTTGTGCAAGACTTTATCTAAGAAGTGCCCCAGCTCCATAGACTGCGCTCCAATTGACGTTGGCTGTCCTGGCTCCCTGCAGACTGCTCTAGTCCACTTGACTTTGATATGTACTGTCCCTCAGAGGTGATAACTTGGTTTTAAACTATTATTGTTGGGGAAAGGTTTTTGTCTAGACTTCATTGGAAGACTTGTGCTCACATTGAGAACCTGTTAAACCTTTTTCCTTCCCTTAACCTTTCCTTCCTACAAACTTCAGAATCTACAAAGTATATTGGTGATTATATAAATGTCATTACTGTACTATTAGTGAAGTACCTCAGGGTGTAGGAAGTGTGTAAAAAGCATTTCTAAAGAGCATCTACTAGCTTTGTGTTGATTCGGGAAAAGTATTTTAAAGTATATTTGATTTACATCTGTTGCGTTTTTTTTTTTTTTTAAAGAATGCTTATTTGAAAACTGCTGGTATATAAAGAACTATATAACTAAAACCTTGAGCGTGTTACTTGGTTACTTGTATTTGCGAATTGCCCCAGCTCACATTTACCCCTCTTGAAATGAGCCTGGCTGTTCACTCACACTACCAACTTGTTTAGTACAGGCCTATACCAAAAGGTGGGTTACCTAACACAAGAGGACATGTTTGTGTAGTCTCCCACTGGGTTACTACATCAATTCTTGCTTAACGCAATCGTAAAGTGAAACAAACAGTTAAGAGAGATGCCTCCTTTGCTAATTTGTGGCAACGGGAGTCCTGCAAAAGCTTTTCTCTCAACGGGTGTGAATGTGAAGAAGTAGTGGATCAAACAGCAACATACATACACAAAAAGAAATGTCCAATCAAGGTTCTATACAAATCCACATACTTTATTTAAACACACCATATGCAACAATAAGTAACTAGAAAAGTAACTAGAATATTCTACGAAACCCAGCTCTTTGGCAAGAACACAGAATCTGAAAGGATGGAAAGGTGCAACATTCTGAGTAATGAAACTGGGGTGAAAGGCAATATAAATAAAAAATGTTCTTAAAGATATGTTCTGATGCGAGAAAGGCATTGAAGGTGACCTGACCAGTCTCTTTAGGGCCCAATGGTGGTCAGTTAGCAGTCACTAATACTTTTTGCTGTTTGTGGGGATTCTGCAGCATCAGGGTGTGTGTTTAGAAGTTGGCTCAAAATGCAGCGGTTTCATGGTTCCAGACTTGGAGCAAGGGTCAAGTTGCAGTACAGTATTTGAAGTACGGATTGTGAGGGCCACCGGGGTCCGTCAGTGAAAATACTGGTGAGTCGGGAGGTTCAGTTTGGCTTACAAAAGTCTTGGTTTATTGAAGCCACCAGGGTTGGTTCAACGTTCGATGTGGACAAGTGATGACGATGCTGGCGGTTTGAATGCAGTGGGTGCAGCAATGAGCTTAAAGTTTGAGCTGAGGCAAAAACTCTCAGCTGGTGCATTGGCAAACTGGTTTGAAGATTGGTTGAATGCCAAAGTTGGCTGCAGAGGGTCTTATGTGCTTGACAGGGTTGAATGGGCTTGCAGTGTTCGACAGTGAAAATTTAGGGAGGAGTCCCGGCTTTTATGGCTCTCTGTTTGCTATAAGCCCCAATCCTGGGCCTTTGGGATAAGATTGGTCCTTGTTCTCGTGTTCCCAAACACTGGAGAGTCTGGCACACATCTGCAGAGGTCCATCCTCGCAGTGATCTCTCGGGTACCAGTGTGGCTGGCAGAGAGGCAGGTATTGCTCCAGCAGCAGTTCACCCCAATGTTACCTGGGAATGGTTAGGGTGCAGAACTTGTCTCTGCTTTGGACTACCTGGTATTCACCTCACAACGGGAGGACATTGGCGAGGTCTGCTCCACCCCCCCCACCTCAATGGCATTCAATTAATTCTTCCTTCAGTGTTTGTCCAAAGATTAATCAAAGGAGTGGGAGACTCCCTCTCTTTTATAGGGAAAAGAGATGATTGGACAACAGAAGCCTGCTTTAAGGACTTCCTGTCCTTGAGAAAAGTGGCCTTTGCCTCCTGACATGCCTAAAGCATGTGGAGGAGAGGGGAATGAAAGGAAGGTGTAGTTGGAAACAAGATTGTGGAATCTTTCTTCAACTGTGCTTGGCTCCCTCTTGTCTATGCTAACACCCCCTCTTCCCTTGTCTGTAGATTTGAAAGCCGTGTGTGTGTGTGTCACTCTCTCTCTCTCTCGCTCTGCATCTTTCCTCAGATGGCCTGGGCTCACGGTGCTGACACAGATATATCAATCTGATGAGGTGTCTTATAGTTATGTGAATTGCTGTACACCATATCCTAAACTCAAGTATGGCTTTGTTTATAGATTTCATGACTGTTATTTTTGAACAAAGGTGCAAATTCAGCTTCTGTGCTGAAGTGAGTTGGCTCTCACAGCAGCTGTCAAAAGGGCACCTTGTGACCTCTGAACCTGCTCCTGTGCAACTGGAGAGCAGACCCTGCAGATCAGGAAACTGATGCAGCCGGCCACTATGCTTTTGGCATGGAGCTTTCGAAAGGGATCTGGGTAGCAGATCACCCTTTCTGAGATGGAGTTAACATTATTTTAGGAATTGAATAAAAATTCAAAAAGCCAGAGCATCTACACCCTTGCCAGATGCATTCCCAAAGGGGTGATTAGTGTTGAAAATACCAGAGGTTTTCATTCTGCGCAGGTCGCTCTGTGCTGTTGTGGGGCTTTGGTGTTATGTTTCCCTTCTCTTTAATTTTACCATTGCTGAAGGAAATGCGTTATTGGTACTCTGGGATAGTTCGCCATCCAGGAGCTTGATTGTTTCGAGAGCCAAGTGGGCTGTTAATGTGACGATTAATGCCAACTCATATAGACATTATGCTTGCTGGTTAATCTCCAGATGAGATTCTGGCTTCATGCAATCTTTGCAAGTGGTATTCAGAACTGGCGCTGAGAGGGACTCTGAGGTTGTTGACAATTTTCTCTTTCAGCCAACCGATTCTTAAAAATTTCTATAACCCGTTTATGTGCAGATTGTGTATTGAATTCATGTTTGTTAATTTCTAAATTGTCAAGATCACCTTCTGGTAAAGTATTGTAGCTATGAGGATTTCAGTCACCATAAGAGTATGCTATTGTTTGAATTTTCTGTGCACTTTCTTCCTCTTAGCTAATCCAGTCCTCTACCCCAAAGAGGTTCAACGTGATGGTGATGTTTGACCTATTCTGAGGCAGGGACTGTTCAGTGTGTGCTGGCGTTAGCAATTAGTTATTTGACCCTGGGGATGGGAGGCTTGCTCAGGAGTAGCATTCCTCTTGGAAACAACTCCAAGAAGCACAGGTTTCAAACACTGACACCAGCACCAAAGGCCATAGCTAGTGGTTGGTTACTGTTCAGAAATACCAAATGTGAATGGTTAAAAGCCATGCCTAGTGGCCATCACTGTTTTAAAATATACAGTGGGCAATGTTGAAAGCGTCAGTGGCCATGGCTAAAGACCATAGCTAGTGCCCATTAATATATCCGAATATGCAGTCGGCACAGCCAAAGGCCATAGCGACTGGCTAGTATAGTTCTAAAGACCATGGCTAGTGGCTGGGTTAGTTTATATAATATACAGTGGCCATGGTTGTAGCCATTGCTAGTGGCTGGTTAGTGTTGTGTAATACACAGTGGGCACGGCAGAAGGTCATCACTGATTGCATTTTATTATTTGAAAATATGCAGTGGACGTGGCCAAAAGATGTACAAACTGGTAAAGGTCAAAGGCCATGGCTAGAGGTCCATTTATATGTTAGAATATATAGTGGGCACAGACAAAGATTACGGCCAGTATTGTGCTAAAGTCCATGGCTAGTGCCTAATCTGGTTGAAGGCTGTATCCACTGGTAAAAGGCAAAAATCTATGGATGGTAGCCTGTTAGTGCACATGGATGAAGGTTGTGACTACTGTCCATAGCTGAAGGCCATGACTAGTGCCCATTCATGTGTTAAAATATAAATTGGCCATGCGTAATGGCAGTTACTGTTGTAATGTAATTAGTGATGTGATCTGTGATGTCCTCATTGTGGTCATAGTCTGCGCAAATAGGGGTGCGAAGTTAAGATGGCTTTAGCTGAGTTTCCAGGGCTTTGTTGCAGTAAAGTCTCACCTTAACGTCCTTGTAACTAAAGTTTTTTTCTCCCCCCTGTAGAGGTATGCCCATTACCACAGTCCATTCCTCCACAAACAACTCAAAATCACATTACAAAATACAAAGTGTAGAGAAATGCGTGTATATTTATTTTATCAAGCACCAAGGAGTTTTAGGGGTGGTATCAACAGTAAGAAAGACGCAAGTGACCACAGTTCAATAGTGTTTATTGAACTCTCACAAGGGTGTGATAAACCTTAATCTATGGATGGGAGCAAGCTATGACCTTCAAATAATGATGCTGTCCTAGTGGAGCCCTTTTTTCAAAATAAAAGGGCCTATACTATTACCAATCCTTACCGTCAATTTGCAAATAGTGTGGGGTAGTATTCATGAAAAAGAAAAGTGTTCGCAAAAAATGATATGCCAGGATGTTCGGCCGTTGGTCTCCCCTTCCCCAAGTTTTCAGCACGGGGCATCGCGGTTCACTTGAGCAAAGCACACTCTGGCTTCTGCTGCACGAGGATACAGTTCAGTTACCAGCATCAGGACCGTCTGTGTCCAAGTCTCTTTACTTCTTAAGTCTCTTGACTCAGAGGGCCTGATGTACAAACAAATAAGATGCAAAAGTAATTCCAGTAATGCCAGTATTCAATTTGGGTGTTCACCCTGGATCCCCCTCTTCCGGGCTCAGATCCCCTTATTTCAATGTTCAGAGAATATTCTTTCTCGGGTTACTCATGGTTCACCCCAGATCCCCCTCAGCCAGGCTCAGATTCCTTTCAATTACCCAGTTTGTCTCCCTCAGTCGGGCTTGGACCAATTGCTGTATATTTAAAATCATCGAAGACTTTTGAATGTGCACAGGTTTTAGCTTGACCCATTGCAGGACCACTTCATCTCAACATTCCAATTTTCTCACACTTAGCATCAGTTGGATACCTAACAGAGACTTTCAAATGAGCACCCACGTGGTGCTGGACCACTCCATTTGTGGTATTTTTGCTTGGCCTCCCAAAGTTCAATGACTCCTTTTTGTTTTCCAATTCTATTTGCGTCACTCATCACATATGTCTCACACTGTTCTCTTTAGCTTCATACAATGTTTCCGCTTGCAACCTTGGTTCATAACATAGGCTGGGTTGGTATCAGTCTCTCTGACTCACGAGCAGTGCTGTCTTTACTGATGCTGCTTTGTTGTAGGAGCCAATGATAGTACCACGGCAGCAATCGTTCCTACCCACCTCGGTTATCGAGACAGGAGAGCCCCGGGTACCTCTGTGCAGGTTAGATTAGCTGTCGTTCCTGGCCTTAGGTTTCTTACTTTCCAAGGTTCCCGAAAGTAACGGTCTTTACAGGTCAAGGGTACCTTGCAACCCTCTCTGGTGTTGCCGCCTTTCTCCTCATATTAAACTGCCATCTTGGAACTGCTGTTTCCTCTTGTACCTTGCCCCGCTCAGTGTGCTTTCCTGCTCTGCATTTTATCCGTGTGGGGAGGTGTGATGGAAGCCAGGTGTGTGTGTGTGCTTTTGCTGGACCCCCAGTGATTAACCTTCCTTTCCATTTCAGGCCAACACGTGGGTAGAAAATTTGCCTATGGTTCCAACTGTTTATCAGATGACTGGCTTAGACACCCTGAACAAGCCTTGCATCCTTAACAGCCCTTGAGGCTCTTTTGCATCTCTGGCCTATACTGGCATTTTTCGTAGTATTTCTCTCTGCTAGGACTAGTATTGCTGGAAGGTTTGTTGTATGCGCAGTCGTCTAGTGGTGCTCCCTCTCATCCCTCTTCTTTTTATGTAGATCACCCTCCTTTTCATGGTCATTGTCATTTAGCAAGAATGTAGGCAAGACAACAATATTGTCACAAATGGTCCAAAAACACTGAGGCTTTATGGATTTTTATTTTGTGGGTTCCTTTTCTCCCTTCCTTTCTCCCTTGTCTTTTGTTGTTCCTCCCTAACCCAGACATCTGTGACCTCAGGTTAGTACTACTGACTGGCAACCCCTAAAGTCTATTTCTTGGGCTACTCATGACTCCCTAAGATGATGGCTTTCTAAACTCCCTCTGGGACTTCCTAGCTGTCCATACCCAGTCCATCTGTTAGTGTTCTATGGAAGTTGGGAAGTCCCTTGCACATGTTTGGTTGGATCAGCCTTGTTCACTCAAGTCCACGCTTACCTCTTACCTGGCTAACCCTCCACCTTTCTCTACCCACCACTCTTCTGTCCCTCTGCTGTTCCACTCCTAGCTCTCACAGCCACCCTTTGAGGTTAACACTCCTCCTACTTCACCAACACTCCTTACACCAGTGGTCTTCAAACGGTGGGCTGGCCCCCCCAGGGAGACTGAAAGCTGTGTGGGGGCAGGGGGGCGGGGGGCGCAAGTTCATTAAAAAAATAAGTAAGGTGACTGCTTTTAAGGTGACTGCTTTTAATATAAAATAGAAGCAGATATGGCGGTGGGCGGCATAATGTTTATACTTAAGAAGGCTTGGCAACAATACCTTTACTGTAGGTGGGTGGGCTCAGCAACATTACTTTTACTGACGGGGTGGTTCATCATAAACAAGTTTGAGTACCACTGCCTTACACCCTAATGGTGAAAAAGAGGTTAAGAATCCAAATATTTTTTGAAGGATTTGGAGCCTCTTTTATTAAGTAATCTATCTTCTCTCATTTCGCTGTTGCGCTCGTTCACACCACACAGTGTCCTTTTTCTTACAAAGGCAATACCTCACCTTCTCCACACAACTCCTCCAGAGTCTGCTGCTCCTACTCGCCTCCTTCTTGCTGGTATATTGGTACTCTACATCCAAATCCATATTTAAACCTCCCTCCTCTGTGCTGATTGGCCAGCTTCCCCTGGATTGCATGGTGAATCCCACAACCTCTGCCCTTATTCCGACCAGCCTGATTGCTGCTTCCCCCTGCAATCTTTCCCGCCACCCTTGGGCTCCTAATGGAGCCCCGCCTTCCAGCTCCTTGGTGGCCATCTTGAGTAAGTATTTTGAATGAATGGGATGCTGCGAGACATCCTGTTAGCACCCTGGATTTTCGGATTGCAAACCTGGAGTGCTAATGGCAATGAGACCCTTGCCGGCAGGTCTGCACTCGGGCCTGTAACTTGGCCCCGAGTTTGTTGCCTCCAGATCCGGCACAGGTGGTCTTGCTTAAATATTGGGTATTTGAATATTTGTTTTAAGATTACCTATTTAGCTTCATCATACTTTGACCTGTGGGCCGTTATTGTTTTTATAGTAATATGACGGTTTTCTTTTTGATTAATCTAATGCACAGGATGAAACTAAAAAAAACATAGTGGTATTCCACCCGGGGCATGGCCCACCCACCTCCATACATCTGCAATAAACACTGCTAGACTTCACCCACCCAAACACACATCACTACCTCCAATAGAATACAGCCAACTCCCACAAACAAATTTGGTCCAACTGTTCACACAAGTCTCCTTAACTCTTCCTACTATCCCCCCTCCCCCAACAATCCATCATAGCACCCATCTTCTCATCTGATATCTATGGGTTGTTCTTGGGGACCTACTTACTCCCTACCTACCTTCGTGCTGGCGAAAAAACACACACACATTTTAGAAATCCTTCTTTCATACCTCACATCGCAGACTATGCTCCACTGAAGGGCGTTCATCCCCACAAGCACTGTACGAATGCAACATTCGTACATTTACATGTCACACAGACATAATTATTCTAGCTTTATTTTTCCCATCCTGAATGTCTAATTAGCCTGTAAAGGTATGCAAGCCTAAACAAATCTGATTTTGTGTTTTTAAAACTATGTTCGCAGTGAAAGAAAATGCAAAGCGATATGAGGGAACCTGCTTGAGTCATTATACCCTCCTACAACATGCATAGTTATGCTCCCCTCCTATATAGTTCACCTCTTTTAGTCCTTCTGCAGACAATCCTATGTCTAGGATTTCAACCTCAATCTCTTATATTAATACTTGCTGAGCAGCGTTTCTTTAAGAGTCCACGTTAGCGGACCCGCGCTTGCATGTATTGCCTCCCAATAGAACCTAGTACAACAAGATTTGATCTTGGGTGATGCCATACTCCAAATATATTCAACTGACAAGCTTTTCTTGAAGCGCATAAGCTTGCGCAGCAAGCATCTTTCTAATTTTGCCAACTCAAAAACAATCTTCATGCCCCAAACCTCCACTCCATAGGTAATGAGGCACAATTTTACTGTTGTATAATTTGAGGATAGTGCCCACTGAGTAACCTCCCGCTTTGTAAGTCATAGATTTAATAGCACCAACAACCTGGGCAGACCCGAGTTGAGCACTTTCTAACTACAATTTGCCATCTTATTTGCGGTCCATGATAACTCCAAGATATTTGTAAGAGTTAACAATTTCAATCAAATCTTTGCTCAATAGCCAGTTATGCAGTTTAGGTTTCCTTCCAATAACGGATTTAGGTGAAAAGAAACATGATTTTACTTTTACAGATGTTAATTTTAAGGGAATTCAGCGGAACAAAAACTTGAAGGTGATCCAGTAGTGATTGCAGGCCTTTAAGGGTAAGGTCTAACAACACCAGATCCAATACCCCAACCACTGGATGTGAGTGTCACCCAATTTAGGAGAAATAGAGTTGTTGTTCATAATGGCCTCACCCAAATCTGCTAGATGGAGATTGAACAGAGTGGGTGCTTCATCCTCGCTCTTACTTTGGTGTTACTATGTAAGGAGAAAATCATATTAAGTAATCCTTGCGGTATGTTCCATCAATGGCTTTTTCCATAACCTGCCCCGATCAACAGTGTCAAATGTTGCACTGAAGTCAATGTAGGAGACGTATACAGGCAGTTTTCCAATTGGCCACGACTGTTTAACAATGGTAGCAAAGGACAAACTGTTATCAATAGTCCCAGTACCCCTCATAAAACCGGTCTGATTCATGGAGATGACACTATTTTCCAAGATCCCGTCATTTAGCTCTGCAAGTAGAATTTTGGCAAAGATTTTTAAGTGGGCATTGAGCATGGCGAGAAGCCTATAGTTACCTGGATCATGCCTTACTCCTTTCTTATAAACCGGCACTATTATGGCTTCACCCTGTGTTGTCGGGAGATGGTGGGAATTATCGATTAGTTGGAACAACCGGTGCTGTGCTCTCGCCCAATCCCTCTGAGCTTTTTTAATTGGCTGATTACACTTACCAGCGGGCCCAGACGCTTTAGAGCATTTACAAGAGCCAATCATTTTTTTACATCTACACATTCATACCGATTTTCGCACCGGGACTGCATGACAATATGGTCTAGTGCTGGGCAAGTAGGTAGATGCCTTCAATGTGCTTAACCCAGTCTCCTTCAAGCACCTTGCATATCTCGTACAGAAAGATTTTTGTGAATTAATGATATTCCAAAAGGATTTGGAGTCATTAATAGAACTCCAATATACTAGTTTCTTCCACTTATTACACTCCACTGTATATGTATGCTGTTTCAACCCGCGTTTATAGTGTGCACTGCTTATAGCAACTCGAGTAGCATGATTCCAGGGAAGTGTCTCACTACCAATTTTCCTCAATTCGGTAATTTTTTTTCTATCTCGAAGAGCAATATCAAAGACATGTCTGTGTGTAGATTGAGTCTGCCTCCATCCAAACTTGGTTGAACTTGTGTTATGAACTGGTATGCAGGCACTAATACTCTTCACACAGTTTTGATATGCGGCAATGCCCATCTCCGCCTTTTCCTTGTTTAGGTCTTGCACAGTGCAGTTTACTTATGCAATGGCAAAGCAATTTAGTATCTCTTTCCCTTTCCCCCGCAACAATTAAATTGTTGGAGGTCCATATAATGCTATTCTACTTAATTATGGCCAACACACCAGTCTCTTTTTCCCAATTAAGTGCACTTAATAGTGGTAGATGGTCACTCTCTTCTCTAGCTAATGCGATCATGTCTGCCACCAGCATGGGAAACCGAGATTGAAAAACATAATCCATGCAGCTTGATTAGAGAGAAGAAAATGATGGATTTTGAGTGGGGTCTGAGGCACGATTACTGTTTGATATGATGGGTTATTTGTTACGCGCTTCATACCCAGAGCTTTCTAAGCACGGACCCGGGGATGGAACCTGTGGTGCTCCTCTTAGTCTTGCTTCCAAGGCGAGCGTGCTGCCCGTGAGCTATCCTCCTAGACTTTGCCATCGTGAGGCCAACAGAATACAAAATGTAGGCACAAATTTTACCAAGCTTATTGCCTGGCTTTCTACTGCTGTTAGTACAAGTTGAGGGACAGGACATAACATTTTCCTCTCCCATTCCATCACTGGGAATACTAGTGGTCAAAAATATTTGACCTACGTTTTTGGGATTGTTTTCTTTCTGTCAAATGCGGGGGGAGACTCCCTGCAAATCCACCCCCTAACCTATTCCCTTACCGCCTCCCCATATATTTAATTTGACCGGAAACCATCAAAAAAATGTGGTGAAATGTTTTTCAATCAAGTAAGCTAATAGCGTTAAAATCACAACATATAATAATAGTCTTAGCATCTGAGTATGTTTGGTGCTCAATGAGGGTCTGCAACTCCCTCATGAACTCACAATTCTCTTTTGGAGCCCGGGGATCATATAGTTATGACCACTATCACTTCCATTTATGTGCATTTTGCCCACTAGAAGATAATTGGAGGTACAGTCCATCTCTAAAACTAGTAAACCCCCAATGCCAATCCTCCTTTCGGTCTTCCTCTTGGACCTTGGATAGCCTTTTTGAAATAAAGGACCAACCATCTATAATGGAGTCAACCAGGTTTCAATGACACTAAACAAGTTCCTGCAGCTCTCTTTGATCAAAAAGATGCTTATGCCCCCTAATATTCCGGGATAACAACAAGGCTAAGGGGTTAGGGCCGGGAAGTCAATTTTTGCCTTGACAATTTAATTAGCCTCCCCCAACTCTCCTCATCATTGTTTACAGACAATACTTGTCTGTTGGGCAGGTTCGTGGGATCTGTACTCTCAGATGGAATAGGTACAGGATTTCTTTAGCCCCTCACCTTGTGACCGTTCCTCCTCCCATACAGCATGTTTGGTACTTAGGTTTTCTGTTCTATTTATCAAGGTCTTTTTTTTTTTTTTTTTTTTTTGAGGTTTTCTTTTGTAAGTACGTTTGGAGCGAGATTCCGGACAGAGGACTTTGTTCTTGGACATCCTGGTGACCACCCTTTCTGACTTTTTTTTTTATAGAATACATATTGACTTGAAGACAGATTATTTTGGAATGACAAAAATAAAATCTTTAAACGGTCTCGTTGTCAGTCTCGATTCTAACTTTCCTCATAATGCGTTGTTTAACGGACTCCTCATTTTTAGGCTGATTAAATTTGCAGCTATTGATTTTGACAATGATCCCTAATGTCGGCCCTCAGTTTTCTAAGTGCACGATTTAAAGTATTGTAATTTACAAAAAATTAGCACATCTGCCATTTTAGGGTCATGGAACATTTTCAATTGATGCATTCCGCCCCCGCTGAATTGGTTTAATGGTGCTCCTCTTTTAAACCAGTTTTGCTTTCCCACCCAGAACCAGCAGTAGCTTTGCAAGTCGCAATCGTTAAACCTTGGCCAGAAGGAGTAGTCCCGGAGCCAGATGACACTCCAAGTTTCCTGGACAGCATCCTTTGGATGGCAGCACCAAAGTCTAGGCGTACAATTGAAGTCAATCGCTGCAGGAGGAGAAACCCAAACAAACTCATCAAATTAAAGGTACATTTCTTGTTTAGTGTGGTATTTATTTGTGATTTCTTGTATTTTAGGATTTTGCATCTTGCTTAACATGAATAGACACTTGCTTTTTTTTTCTATTAAGCAGCACTGTTAGTCACCAGTTGTACTAAATCGGAAAACACTGCAATCTCCTAATCGAAATATTTACTGCACCAATAAATCTAACTTAAAAAAACCTGATAAAAGTGTTCTACCTTTTGAAAAAAAAAAAACTCCACTGTAGACGCTTATATTTTCGTGTCTCACTGAGAATGAAAGTTGGAGGCACTGTGAGTGGATAGAAGTGATCCCAGGTGCTGTGGCGGAGGACAGGACTTCTAAAAAGAAATGGAATGCCAGTGGACGGCACTAATCTTGGTGGATGTATACCCAACCTTTGTAGCGGAATGCTTTCATGAACTGCTAACATTATCTGGCAGTGCCACTCCTTCACTGAGGTGGTTCAAGTCCATCTCGTGACTGCATGGTCCTGCACCAACCAGGGCAATCTAGTCGTGCCAATCTGACTCCAAGCCATGGAGAATCTGATGTGAAAAAACTGTCTCGGACTCAAGATGCTAAAACTCTTGCCCTTCTCCTGCCTCGCCTATTCAAAGAAACACCCTCACTTGGAGGTACACTCCCTATAAAAACTAAGGCACACATCCTAACTGTCACCTCGTACCCAACCTCTGCATGAATACACTGGTTGGTTCCATTGTCAAATTATTCTTTCAAATCTAACCCTGCAAACGTGTGTACTGTAAATAGCAATATTAAATGTTTTCTACCTTGCAGTAAGAAATGCTGTATTTTCACGTAAATTCCTAAGAATCGCCTGCAACATGATGACCTTCAGGCGAAACTGAAGACCCATCTGTTCCAACAAGGCCGAGCAAGAAAACGCGACAGGAAACTAACAAAATACCACAAAGCAAGATGTTGTATAGTAAGCGCACTTCAAATGAGCAAACCTATACACGAGACTGACTGCGCCATTAGGTGAACAAGCTACAATAAAGCTAATGTTTTGCCTAAACAAGTAGTATCGTGCATCACGTTCAAACATTGAAGTAACTGTGGCTGGCACCTTGGAAGAAAACCATTAGATCACTTGCAAATGGCCCCCACATGAACCCTCGCGTTTACACCTCTGTGCCCCTTTTAGAATGATTCTTTTCCACTCTGCCACATCTTTTACTAAGTAACAAAATGGATTGATGACTGGGAGGCTGACCTTGTTTAGATGACACTACTTCCGTTTAACATTATGTACAGCGCCACCTTGCATCACTGCACTATGTGATAGATGATGTGACTGAAATGGCAGTGTCTATCTCGTTTCATCTTGTGCTCTATGAAGGAGTGGTTTAGTAAGGATGGACAGAGAGAATGCTTGGATGCTAGTTAAGTAGAGGTACATGTACATGGGCCGTAAATCATTGAACACAATTTTACTAAAAATAAACTAAATCAAGACCTTTTTAAAAGCGTGTGCACAACAATGAGTGCATCAATTTTACATCCGCCTTCTTTTTGCATTTGCAGTGGTGCATGGTGAATTGGTGGATCCGCTGCCTGAGCTTTGTAAGCCACTATTTTATGATGGGCATCCAATATTTGCTGCTGCAGAGAAAAACTGTTTCTAAATACTCCGATCCAGGAAAATTGGAATGTTTCATGATCTCCTCAGATGTCCCTTGTTAAATTGATATACAGTGTTTGGAAAAGTGTGCTGAAGTGCGCAGTTGGACGTTTTTGTTTTACTGGATCAGGCTCGTTCCATTCAGTAGGCGAGTGGATTTTGAAACCCCACTGATTGGAGTTCACCAGCCGCCAGTGATTTACTGTTGAACTGGTGACTTCCATTGTAGAGGGCCTGTGCAAGCAGACCCTGCTGCTGCCACTTCAAAGCAGGTGAGTGACCCCATCTTTGCCTTCTTGCCCTCCCCCCTCTTTTTCAGTTTTGATTTGTTTGCTTTCTTCTTGTCCCTGCTCCATCATGGTCCCCCTCGCTTGGATCCCTCTTTTCTCTCTTTTCCCGTCTCCACTTCCCTTTTTTCCGCCTTTTTCTCCGCCTCCTTCCACCTCCACTGTGACCCAATTGGTTGGTGGTAGCCTTGTTTCCCCATCCATGTGTTGAGCGGCATTTCGAGTTGCAGACGGCCTTTGCAAGCAGACGCTGCTGTTGCTGCTATTCCAAAGTAGGTGAGTGACCCCAACTATGCCCCCCTTTCTTTTTCCGTTTTTGATATCACCCTCTTCATCTTGCCTTCTCTCTTCCCCACCCCTCTCTTGGATCCCACTTCTCTCCTTCATTTCTGGGTTTACATTTCCCAATTTTCCCCCTTGTACCTCCCAAGCAACCCAATTGGTTTTTGGAAGCCTTGCATTTTGAGTTGCAGAGGGCCCGTGCAAGTGGACCCTAGCAGGGTCTATCTGCAACTCAAGATGCCACTCCAAAAAACACAGGGCAAGGAAGCAAAGCTTCCAACAATCATTTGGGTCGCCGGGAAGGCAGGGGGGGGGGGCAAAGGCTAGGGGAACGACAGAGGAAAAAGGGGAAATGAGGCCGGAAATGAAGAGAGATCCAAGAGCTGGAGAACATGAGGCGTTGGTGGGGGGGTCGAGCGAAAGCAAGATGAAGAGGGGGAAATGAAAAACAGAAAATGAAAGGGGACAAAGATGAAGATGGGGTCACTCACCTGCTTTGGAGCAGCAGCAGGGGGGTCTGCTTGCACTGTTCTCTGCAACTCGAAATGCCGCTCAACAAACACGTATGAGGAAGCAAGGCTTCTACCAACCAATTGGGTTTCCGGGGAGAAAGGGCGGGGGGGGAAACAGGGAAATGGAAACTGGAAATTAAGGAGAAGAGGGATCCAAAAGGGAGAATATGTGAGGGAGGGGGAGAAGGCAGGATGAAGAGGGAAAATTAAAAACTGAAAGAGAGCCACAACAGGCAGGAGGCAAAGATGCGGTCCCTCACCTACTTTGGAATGGTAGCAGCATCTTCTCTTACCCCTCCCCTTCCAACCCCCTGTTGTCTGTCTTTGTTTATTTTCCCCCCTCATCTTGCATCCCGGCCCCTGCAAGGTGAGTGTACCCCCTTCTTGCTCTCTGTGCCTCAAATTTTGCCACTTTCAGATTTTTTCTGCCCCTTTTCTCCTTTCTTCCTCTTGTCATCTTTCAAGGCCTCTGGCTCCTTTTCACCACTTTTTGCTGCTTTTCTGAACCTTTCTTGGTTTATTGTTTTCAACTTCCAGGCCTCTACCATACCTAGCTCTCTTAGGCAACCTCTACTCTGCCCTCTTTCGCACCCCCTATCCCCTGCCAGCCTCCCCTCCCCCTAATTGGGTCCTCCTCAGAGGGTGCCAAACCCTGCTTCTTGGGGACCAGGACGCTGCAGTCTATCTTGTATCCTGGACCTGTGAGGGGAGTGTAACCCCTTCTTGCTCTCTGTGCCTCCATTGTTGCCACTTTCAGATGTTTTTCTGCCCTTTTTCTCCTTTCTTCCTCTGGTCATCTTTCCAGTCCTCTTCCTCCATTTTCGCCACTTTCCGCTGCTTTTCTGAACCTTTTTTCACCTTCTAGGCCTGTATCGTACCTGGCTTTCTTAGGCAACCTCTGCCCTCTTTCGCACCCCTGCATGCCTCCCCTTCCCCTGATTAGGTCCTCCTCAGAGGGAGGTGATTCTTAAGTGTCCCCCAGTGCAGTCCCTGTCTGTTCAGCCCGCCTAATAAGTGCCCACCAGGCAAACGGCAGCCCCCGAAGAACTGGCTCCAAGCGTGTTGGGCCGTGTTAGACTGTAGAACATTCATCCATCAACCAGCAGTGACGGACAAGGTAGGCAAGGTCTGGACATGGTGACCAACAATTAATGCTCCCCAATAGACTGTCCAACCCATTTTATTACCCTGTTAACATATTATCTAAAAGCCTGTAGTTTGTTGCACATACGTATGCCAGCCATATTCAACGCCTAAGCCTACTGTGTTGCTTAGCCCTAGCTCTCATTTACGTAGACTGTGTTAGTCAGTCATCTCGCATTCAGAAAGATTGGGCCAGGTAGCTATATCTCACATCTCGGCAAATTGTCCACGGTTGTACTCGCAGCAGCAGCACTTACCCTCCGCCCTGGTAACCCAAACCTTGCAGTTACTGCCTGCACTGTTCTACCCTCATCTAGATTATTCTCCCTCTATCCAGTTGTCCGAAATTTAGGAGCTATTGCAGTTTACTGTCTACTGTTGTATCCCCATTTAGGCATCTCTCCCAAATCTAGGTGCTATTACATTTTACTGTCTACTGTTTTATCCCCATTTAAGCATCTCTTGCTCCATCCAGGTGCACAAATCTAGGTGCTGCAGCATTTTACTTTCTACTGTTTTATCCCCATTTGGGAATTTCGGCCGCTATCTAGATGTCTCAAATCTAGTTGCTTCTGGGTTTTGCTGTCTCTGCTGTGGTACCTCATTTAGTCACCCCCACTCTATCCAGGTTTCCTGAAACCCGCTCACACATCTACTGTTGCACCCAGTTGGATGTGCCCCCGCCCCTCTCTTTTCAGTCACATCCAATACATTTGCAGCAGCACACCATGATAGATTTTCGTCCTCCTCTTCTCACCCTTTAATTTAAACTCTTAGAACATCCTACACATAGACTGCGGTCACCAAGTGCGTTCCAACCAAAAAGCGCATAGAGGCCATACAATTGGGGAAAGGGCACTATATAAATGACCAATACAATACTGTTATGGGGGGGATATTTGGCATAAATGTTGGCAGCATTTGAGAAACACTGGTATAGTATTTGATTGTAGGTTATGCGCTGCAACACACATTATTTATTTATTTTTCTTTTTTTACTTTAGTGTAAAGGTGACCATATCTATGTGGACCATCTGAAATCCTTTGGTTTCTATGATAAATTGTTTTCATGATACACTTAATAAAAGACTATTTCTAACTTTTTTTTATTTTAACCGCTTCTTCTGTCCTGAATCCAAGAGATATACATTTTGTTCAGTAATAGTCTCCATAGAAATCAGTGGATTAAGAAATGAAAACTGTAAATCTCCATATTTTCCAAACCCCATAGTCTCTGATTCTAGTCCTCAGAAAAACGGGCTTGTTAATTCGGATGCTAACGGTACATACTCACAAGAGAAGTGAGGTACAAGTGCTGCCGTTCAGCAGGCTGGTTTTAGCAGTTTGAATGGTCTTCACTTGGGTGCCCCCAAGCCCCACCTAACGTGACTGGTTGGTGGGGCACACTCCCTGGTTCCACATTGCCACTGATTGATGGATGGAGGTGCAGGGTTGTGCTTCGCTCTACCGAATTTTGCCCTTTCCATGGCTTGAAGTGTCTTTGCATGCAGATTTTCTCTGTGGTGTGTCAGAAGCAGCAGCTGTTTACTCTGCCATGCTAGATTACATAATTTTTACCAAAATGGCTTATGTATTTTTAAGAATGCACTGTTTTTTAGTGCTTCTGTTTTTGGGCATTTTCGGTCCAAAAGTAGAAGATCGATAAATAGGAGCATTGAGGTCAACTTCTTTTGGATGTAATTGATAAAAAAACAGTTGTGGAACCTCAAGTATTTTAAAAAAAGATAGTTGGCCAATCATTTTCTCCCCATGTCTGGATTGAAACTCTATCAACAAAATCGGCTGGCACTTCGCTTAACCTTTTGACAGTTTTATTTTACATCTTGGAATTGGAAGACATTTCCAACCAAATCTTTAGCTATGGACACATTCAGGTTTCCATGAAATTAGTAACTTTTCAAATTCTCAATTTTTCTTTTCCTAAAAATTAACTAAACTTCCGAAATGACATATTAATGGTTACCTGCATCAGCAGTTGTTGCGGCGCTGCAGGTGGTTGCAAAGGACAACACAAGTTTAGATTTGCCAAGCACTTGACATTTTGTCTCTTATCTCAATGATTTCATGGTTTTCTCTTGACTGCAAGACTGGTACTCTGTTCCTTTACTTGGGCAAGAAGTATGGCTGTGTTGTGGAGACATTCCTGGCCCATTATATCTGCTTTCCATATTGGAACCTTTAAAGTAAAGGGTATAAAACCTATAACCTCCAAGTAATTTTGTTGTGGAACTTTTGTCTTTTACTAAATGGACTGGAAAGAATTCATACGCATGTACTTTATGGATATGGGATGAAAGAAGACTTGGCTAGTTCAAAGGGGAGGCAGGGTGGGTGCAGGGGGCAGGAAGGAAAGAGGATCTGTTCCTTGAAATACGTAAACAATGGAAGTTTATTTGTCTCCTGAATTAGCATACCAATTTTTAAAAGAGTGACCATATGTGGTGGTAGTTGTCGAGGGTGCTTTCTTGTGTGAAGAGTATCTTTTCTGTTGCCAGAGCACAAAGATCCTCCTTACCATATGTCCATTTGTGTGCAGTGAACATTCTTCAATTTCTGGGGACTTGCACAGATCGCATCTCGCAGATGCTATATTTCAAAACTTGCATTGCAATTCTCATAGGTGTACATTGAGCCCCCCCCCCCCCCACGAGCTCTGTGAGTCAGTCGGGATCAGCACGGTCCCTAGTATTAAAATGAATCTCGCAGATGCATCCTCCTGAAATTGTTCATGTGCTGCAAGTCCTCAGTCCCAGCATTTGTCTTGGTCCAGTTGATTTTTCTGTGGTCTAATATTGTCTGAACCGGAGACCTCTGTGGCATCCATCTAATTTCTAAGTCTTTAGAACATGTTCTGATTTTCCCAGAATGCTATATTGATTGATTTTAAACAAAGAATTTTGCAGTTCTGTGCAGTTTGATTTTTAGTTTTATAGCGTACATTAGTTTCACTCATTTGTTAGCTATACATGCCCACCCACCTTCTTTGTTGTATCGCTAATAGTCCCCATTGCTTTTTAGTTGGTAGGAGGATTCTGAGGGTACATTCACCAACCTTGTCCAATAGATTGAACCGTGTGTGGATTGCCTGTGCTTCTTTCCCTGACTCTGAATTTCTTAGTGTGCTGTCAGCTTTGGGCGTTATCATAGGCCTGTGGGGGAGGTGTAGTCCTTATTATTGGGTACGACTGATTCCTAGTCACATTTCTCATTTTTGTTTATGCCACCTTTTGCTACAATGTCCTTCTTTTCTCACTGTTTGTGTGAATGCACTGTTCATCCTTTAGATACAACAGAAGGAAAATAGGTTGCCACACGCCACCTGCTGAGCATAGGACTGGGTCACAAGGGTTCCGCAGCAATGGACAACTGTTGTCAAAGACGGAATTTCAAACTTTGCAACAACAAGTGCTACTCAAACACCCAGGTTTGCCCTTCCCAGCAAAGGGAGTCGGTATTGCTTCTGGTGTCGGAGAAAGAAAAACCCTGAACACACAGAAAAGTGATAACTGGTTAGAGTGCAGAGTCTTGAAAGGGAACCTTGTTTATCATCACTGAAGAGTGATGGATGTTCAATTAATTTAACTGTTGGCATTTGCTCTTGGAGGCCTCCATAATCCATCCTCCTGTGTCATTACAAAACAGGAAACGACATCTGGGAATCAGGCTTGGTCTCTCCCCCGAAATGGACAGTGTAGTCTTCACTAGTAAGTCTCATCATTTTGACACGAGACAACAAGTAATCCCAGACATGTATCAGCCTGATGGGCATAATCAGTAAAGTGTATCTTAAGATTCTAGGCTTGGCAATCTTGTGACCTATGCTTGGGGAAAGCTTGTGCCATTCAGGGCGATTTATTTAACAAGGCCTAATGATTGGTGGAAAAGCTTTGAATTAATCATGATCCCTGCCAATGGCTCTTAGTAGCCCTCTGTTCTTCCATACCACCGTTTTTGTCTGCTTTGTCGTGTTTGGCGAGTTGAGCAAACCCCCCATGTTGATCTTTGAGGGCAGCCGAGCCACTAGGCGCTGTTTTGATCCGACCACTTCCCAATGTGCAACGCAGAGGGTGGAAGGAGAGGGCAGGTTTTTGCCACCCCAACTATGGGCAGTATTATACCCTCTGAGGTGTTGCAGAATCTAGTTGGCAAAAAATTCAGGTAACGATCTCCTGTTTTTAATCAAAAACTGTTACTAGACATTCATGCAAATCTGTGTGATAATTTACCAATATCTGAAGTACTACCAAATTGTACTACATTGTTTGTTCCCCATGCCAAAACTCTGCTGGCAAGTAGAAGGCTCAATCCGTTCTAACTAGCACAGCATTTTGGTACCGGAGCATGCAGTACATGCAATGTTCACCGAGAGTTTCCGAACTTGCCGCATGAAGGGTTCGACAGAAGTATGGTCCTTTCGTTTGGGGTGAGAGATACTTTGGATCCCCCCCCATCCTGAGGACATGCAAAGCCTCGGCCTCTGCATAAGTTTGAGAAGGTTTCCAAGAGTACTGCTAAGGTCCGTGCCACATTATAAAGGCAGGGAACAAATAAGTGAGGAAAATAACCTTATTAACCAATGAAGTGAGAACTAAATGGAGGAATTTCAATATCTGGTAGAGGAAGTGATTGTGGGAACTAAGCCAAACCCTTGGAACCATCCATTTTCGACCCAGCCAAAACTAAGGGGTGAAACTGGTAACAAGGCTCTACAGCAGATATTAGGAAATGGCAATGAACAGAGAAAGGACTGAATATTGGGAGCAAGGGGCATTGGTATAATTCTTGGGAGGAAGCTACCACACTTCTACACATGGGGGGAACATGTCACCGGGTAAGAGTCCACACCTTGTTCGGCCAGCCTGCAGCAGTCCCTCTGGAGACGGCTAACCCAGAGCACCGACCCACAGGAGCCAGACTGCGGAGTGTGAGGCAGTCCTAGTGAATGGTCCGGAGCCAAGCAGGATGCTTGAATGTGAAACTCCTCCTAAGGAGGAGAGATCTGTTGCAGAAGGGTAGCGTATTGCCTATCTGAAAGGACCCTGAATGGAGTGAGGGGAGCGAAGAGGGGGTAAAAAATGCACTTTGGTGAGACCCAAGGTTTGAAGAGACTGCTAATGTGAATGCTGTGAAATGCAAGGGCTAGGAGTTGAAAGCTGGTGAAACCAAAGTTCTGGGAAAGACCTAGTCTGCAAAAAGTGTTGCAGGAAACCACGTGTATGGTGAAGACTGGGGGGAAAGTCTGAGAGAGGCCCTTATTTGTAGAACCGGGAGGGAGGGAGGGCCAAGGAGTTGCAATTCTAGGTTAAGGACTTTGATTTGGATACTTGTCTGCAGATGTGTTGGCACATCCCCAACACTGTACTTTAGAAATAACATTTTTGTTTGGAGATATTTACCTACATCCTATAGGCGTTTGGGCCAACCACTACCCTCAAACAGTCACTAAAATCAGTTTATTAACCATGGTAGTTTTGTCATGTGTCCATGCTTACCCCGACTGCAACTGACAAAAGCCAAACCATATGCAAAGACGTGGGGTCCAAAACTTGCTGTGCCTAGGGAATCCAGCTGCACTTCACTGATGCCTAACCTGGCTAGCACGTCTGTGGTTGACTGTGTTCGATGTAGGGGGGTATGTGGCAGGACTGCTTCTATTGGTGGCATAACCAAGATTGCTTTGTGTATGGATGTACTGGTGCAGACCGGCTAAAGAAACTGGAATTGAAGCTGTCTACAGCAATGCTCTGTGGTTATGACATTCAAAGCGGTCCATATTTTATTCAGTTTTATTGAGGCTATAGCCCAGATATCTTGTCTTACTTGCTCTGATCCATGCGTAGGTTCTTGGTTCTCGCGCCACTCCAGTTTTGTATCTTGGCCAAGTGCAGTGCACAGTAGTTCAGAGTTGTAGTCTTATCAGGCAAGGTAAATCAACATTTGAGAACCCTAAAGGAATGAAGCAAAAGAGAGAAAAAAAACGTTCTTAATAGAAATCTGCGATTGGGTTGGCAAAATGTTGTGGGTAATGCATTCGCTGCTTTATTTAAAGTATGTGACAAACGGATAGCATTTAATATCCATGTAGAATTTGATCATAGAAGCACAATGTGTTTGTATTCCGGTCTGTGAAGTAAGAATAATCGGGAGCACTTCATTTCAAATTCCCTTTGAAAGCTGTGTACCATATTCTCTCCTTGCACACATTTGAGTAGATCTCTCTGCCAAACCAACAATGATTGAAATCCGCAGGACTGATTCTAAAGATTTTGTTTTAAGGTGGTGTACTTGATTTGAAGCAAGTAAAATAGGAAATGGTACAAATTGTTCCTAGGTCCTCCAGAAACACAAATTTCTCCGATCTGGTGAGTAAAGAAAAATCTCATCTAACATGCAGTAAAAAAAAATGCATTACTTTGAAATTATGCACACTACAAAAAGCTAGTTAATTCAATAATGTTGCATTTGTGTCTTGTGGGTTTCATAGAGCACGGCGTTCACTTTTCGTGAACTTGGCATTGTACAGTTTTTGGAAGAAATATCCATCCAGTTTTTTTTTGTTTATTGCAAAGGGTGAGCAGATTGCGTTCCATGTGCAAATTTGAAGACTGCACTGTGTTGCATCCTAAAGAACAAAGGATTGGTCTCCTTTTTTAAAAAAGTTTATTTTTTTTCAATTAAGCTTTATTTGTAAGACGGTCAGATCATGAAGAAGAATGCAAATTGGTCAATTCATTACACAATGATGGTACATTTATAAATGCATGGATCTTGAATACATTAGTCTCACTCCATAGGTTTCAAACGATATTCAGGGATATGGTCTCAAGTTTAGTGAGAAAGGATCTATATGGTGACCAGATGTCTTCTGGCTGGCTAGTGGGAGCAACATTTTGGACAAAACCTTATTCGCGTTCATTCACATGGATCATGTCCTTAAACCAGCAGCTTAATATGGGTGCAGTTTTAGCCTCCCAGCATTTAAGTATATTCCTTTTTGCCACTGCACAGGCCACACTGAATAGTCTAGGCGTCGTAACCGGGACCTTTTCAATGTTGCCAAGAAGGTATTGATGGGGGCAAGGGGAATCTGGGTGTCAAGGATGTCCTCTACAACCTCAGCCACTTTCCTCCAGAATTCAAGTAGAGGGCATGCCCAGTACATATGGAACAAGCTTGTTTGGCCAGACTTTTAGGGCAGCCAGGAGATACCTGGGGAGAATTTCGCCACTTTTTGGGGACTGAGGTGCAAGTTGTTCAAGAACTTGAATTGCATCAATCTTAATTTGGCAGTGATTGACACTGTTTTGGTAAGTTGACAGTCTTTGGCCCATTGTGTGTCGTCAATGGACAAGGCCAGGTCTCATTCCTATATCCCCTTCATAGCATTGTGGGAGGGAGTGTGGGTTTGTACTGTTTCGTACAATTTGGAGGTTCCAGATTTAATCCCATCCGATGCCATGATGTCAGTTATAAATGGGTGTGTCTCAGGTTTGCTCCCGGAAATGAGGGCCATCGTCTATGAAATGCTGCACTCATTCTGTGATTTTGAAGGGACTGTGTTCCAGTTTAGCCATAAAGTCGGACAGTGACACAAATTTCCCATCTGGGAAACATGTCGCCTAGTTTTAGTTGGGCATGAGGGTCCCAGGGAAACGCCATAAGGGGGAGTAGGGGGGAGGGGCGGGGGGGAGTGTTGCTGTAATGCATGTTGACATTACTCTGCTTAAATATTCTGGACCATGCATTTACTGTAGTCTTCACCGGGTCGAAAGAGCTGGTATCTGAGTAGCACTTGGCGAATACGTCAGTGGGGGATGCAGCGTACCTCTCTACCCTAAAATGAGCAAAGTCATCAGAGGCGGAGAACCAATACTTCGCGTATTGGGCCTGAGCGGCCAGATAGTATACAAAGTCGGGTGCCGAGAGGCCGCCAGTATCGTACAGTTCGTCCTCTTCGCCCAGCTCATGCTAGTTGTCCCTCCACTCCAAGTAAATGAGGAGACCATGGATTGCATTTGGCCCTCTTGGGCCCTATGGGGATGTTACTGAACAGGTGTAATAGTTTGGGTAGGACAATTCTTTTCAGTAACGATATCCGCCCGTAGATTGATATTTGGCGGTTTTTCCAAATTCTAAGCTTGGCTTCCAGCTGATGCATGTATAGTTCCTGATTGTTTGCATATAGGGATCAGTGATCATTGGACACTGCTATGCCTAGATAGCGGATAGATGTTGGGTACCAGCAGAAACCCATTAAGTCATCGGGCTGTGTAGCGGCGGGCGTGAGAGGCAGTAGGTCAGATTTGGTGTTTATTCTATATCCGAATATACAGAGAATTTGTGGACGTCTTTCATGACAGGGGCCAGATTCATTTTGGGGTCTCGCATATAAAGTAGTGTCATCAGCGTATGAGATCAGCAGCGGGGGCCACTAATACAAACCCCTCTATGTAAGTGTATGGAACAAATCAATGCGACTAGAAGTTCAATTGTGAGGGCAAATAGGTGGTGAAGGGGCATCCCTGTCGCGTACCCCTGTCTAGGGGGAATTTATTCAAAAGGGTGTAGTTAGTTCGGACCACAGCACTAGGGTTGGTGTACAGAAGTCTAATATAGCTCGGGAGTTGTGGGCTGAACACAAAGCATTTGAGAATGGCGAACATATATTGCCACGGTACTGTCAACCGCTTTCTCTGCATCTAATGATGCTGCAACAACTTTGGTCTTGGGATCTAATTGGGCTATGATGGCGTCTATGTAAGTTCAGGAAGGTCAATCTGGTGGGTATAAATCCTGATTGACCGGGGTGCACCAGTTGAGTCATAAAGGTTTGCAGGCGGTTAGCATGGACTTTGGTAAATATTTTGGCTTCCATATTGATTAGAGAGTGGGCGTTATGAAGCAACATCCTGTGGGGGCCTATGTGGTTTGAGTAAATTAGAGATGACCACCTCGCTTAGCGATGGGGAAGGGTCCCAGCTGTGAGAGCCTCGGTCCACAATGCTATGAGTTTAGGGGCGGTTTTGTGTGCGTAACATTTGTGGTTTATTTATATATATTTTTTTTCCAGCTTCAACACTTAACATTTTTCATTTTACAGCATAAACAGACAAGATAACACAATAACTAGTCAAATATCCAACAGAGGTGCATAAATGGAGTATAACATATAACTGGACAATAGCAATGATACATTAACTTATAAAATCTAACCAATGAAGTCAAGGGAGAGAAGGAAGGAGACGGAGTCAAAAGTTATGGGCAGAGGTCACAAGCATTATTATTCACAAGCATGAATTAACAAAAACTGTACATATCACAATGGTTATGAGATCCATGGTCTATACATGATTGATTGTAGCAGATCATTAAACATTGGCAATGAAGTCATCCGATAATAGAATTCTACAGATTGTAACATCCACATCAGCCATAAACAGCTACCCCATATGTCCCAAAACTTATCAATGTCTACTGCTTGTTTGTAGATGACTTTTTCATAGGTGGAAATGGTGAGCAGCTCCTCCACCCAGTCATCAATACAAAAGGAGCTACTCAATTTCCACTTCTTTTTAAATAGGAGCCTACTTCAGTCATTCAGCTAGCCCAAAAATTATTTCTATATGTCTTGTTCTATGTGGCCCTCGCCATGTCCTGTCTCCTATATTCTACTCTCTCTTTGTAATGTGCTCTGATGCCTGTGGGCTGCAGCGCAATATAAACATATAAATAAATAAATGATTTTCTTCGCAATCATGCAAGCACGTAGAAGCCAGATCTTCTTGCTGAATGAATTCCTCTACCAGAGACACATCCCCCAGAACCAGCAGAGAGGCAGTCATAGGGATAGTACAATACAGGATCAAAACCAGCCTTTCGCAGACCCCCTCCCAAAATGTCTTAGTCTTTGTACAGGACCAGATCAAATGGCAGAGGGTGCCCCTTGTGATTTTACACTTCCAACATTGTTCGTTCTCCAGAAGGTTTCTTTTGAATAATCGTACGTGTGTCCAGTAAGATTAAAAAGGAGCATTGTTTGCGATGGTCTTAGGCCCCAGTCAATACTCACTAGGCACGTATTACCACAGATCTGCTGCCAACAATTCGGATCAATATCTTCCCCTAGTTCTTCAGCCCAGATGGTTGGCAACCTCGGGTCCTCTTTTCGACAATCCTTCAAGACTCCATACATAGTAGCAGCAGGATGAGACACTCCTTTGCACGTCTGTAAAGATGACCAAGCTACGTTTCCAGCTGCCAATTGAGATACGTCCATGCATGCAGCTATAATGCTCTTCAATCTCCTATACTCTACATAAGTGCAATCAGTCATATTAAATAAACCGTTCAATTGTGCAAACAACATCCATTTGTCAACTTCCCTCAGATCCTTAAAGTATTTTATTACCGTTAAAACCCATCCTGGCCAGAATAGGACTTTTCCTTGTGTTTTGAAAGCCGGGTTGAGCCAGATAGACGCATCAGGGAACAAGTAAGGCTCATACCCCTATGTTTAAAAATATCACGCCAACAGTCCTGTAAGAAATCAGTCAGTGGATTTATCACTTTAGAGGATTTTTTTTCTTGGTTGTCAGCAGGGCCTTCAGATCTAACTGGTAATGCACTGCACTCCCAAGTTATACATTGTGCCTGGTTTTCATCTGTTTCGATGATCTTCCATACGTGATGAGTTGTGAATGTTAAAGAGAGCTGCATTTTCCAAATTGCGAGTCTTGGTGGCTTTCCGTCCCAAATGAACTTTTGCATGATCCTGTCAATTTCTTTGAATAGATATCCTGGTACTTTGATGGGAAGCATAGCTGCAATATAATTTACCTGTGGTGCGAAGTTCATTTTTATACTTGATCTTCACCCACGTGGATAGTTTTAAAAGTCCCCACCTTTCCAGGTCATATTTAAGTTTCGGTAAGATCATTGTAAGATTAATTTTTGTCAGCTTAATCACTTCTGGACCAATCCAAATACACAGATATTTCATCCTTTCTGGACACCAGGTGAATTGGAAATGAGCACAGTTGTGACGTAGGCAAGTATTGTTCACAGGGAGGATTTCAGACTTACCCCAATTCACCTTATAACCAGAAACTAAGGAGAATTGCTGGATATCTCGCACCAGATGCCGTATGCAATTTTCTGGATCCAGCAGGGCCACCAGCAAATCTGCGTAGAGCCAGAGCAAATCTTCATGATCATTCCCAATAATCGGTTGAACATTGTCATCAGCTCGTAGTAGCACTGCCAATGGCTCCATAGCTAGGATGAATAATGATGGCGAGTGCGGGCAGCCCTGCCTAGTACCCCTATGAAGCCGGAAGGTGTCCGAAATGGGGACATTTGTAAGCACACTTGTAGATGGATTCGTATACAACAGCGGTATCCAGCGCTTGAAGTCCTGGCCAAAGTTAATTTTGTCTAAGCATGAGAACAGGAAGGCCCACTCCACACGATCAAACGCCTTCTCTACGTCCAGCGAGACCACTGCTGCGGCATTTTATTGTCCGTCTATGTTCAGTGGTTAACAGGCGTCTCCTATTGTCGACCACGGACCTTCCAGCAACAAAGTCGACCTGGTTTCCATGGATTAACAAGGGTATAACTGGTTCTAATCTCCTAGCCAAAGACTTAGCCAGAATCGTGCAGTGTGTAACATTTGTATAAATCAATCCCCCAAACCATTAGGGCCGGGAGCCCTCCCAGCAGTTAGGTCCTTTATAGCGGAAATAATTTTGTCAGTGGTAAAGTGAACCTCTGGAGTTTCAGATGCCTCTGATGACGTGGGGAGTGGGATCGCAGCTATGTAATTGGTGAGCTCATAAGTGGACATGGTATCAATATTGGTATATAGTGAGTAATAGAATTCAGAAAACACTTTAATTGCAGTTTCTTTCACACATTTCCCCATGTTGGTTACATAACTGATGAATGGCTGTCTAAAGTTTTCAGCTTTGATCAGTCTCGCTAACGACTTACTGGCCTTCTCCCTTACCATATTTCCTCGCTCTAATGGGCTTTGTGACATATAGGATCTCTGTCGTCTACTTTATAGAACTCACCAAGTTGTGTGTAGATTTGAGCTAGCGTTGATTCCGCAGGAGCTAGTGCATGATCATTCTCCAGTGTGTATGTATTTTGGGTTCAACCTTTGGCGGTCTTGACGGGTAGTGAGAAGGGCCCCATGTGTCTTGGATATAATCTGGTCTCGCAGCCAGACCTTAAAAGCCTCCCACACTGTGGACAGCAAGTCCACTGTACCTTCATTACGTTAAAGTATAATATCTCAACCCTCGGTGTCGGCCACCACAGTAGTATCGCGAATAAAGGCCGGTGTCTTTTTCCAAAGTTGGGGGGCTCTTAAGTGTGTCTACTTAATGTCAATTAGTACGGGAGAGTGGTCTGCGATTGTGCGCGAGAAGATTGTGCATTCAGTAGTGTGCAGGGGTTCAATCAGGGGAGAGATTAACCAAAAATCAACACGTGATCCTGAATTGAGTGAAAAGTGAATCCTCTACATGGGGGTGTGGTTCCCGCCATATGTCTACCAGGGGCAAGTATCCCATTGATTGAGCCGATCTGATCAGTGTACGGGGGTTCCTTCATGCATTGGGTCCAGAATGGTGTTGAACTCCCCACCCCAAAAGTACCCAGGTATTTTCTATGGGGGATATCAAGTTTATGATAAGATAAAACTATGGATCATGTGTGTTTGGGCCATATGTGTTAAGTACAGTGGGCTGTCCATGTAATTCACCCCAGACAATAACCTATCTGCCTAATGGATCCACTGTGGCTTTTTAGACCTGATAGCCCAAAGTATAATGAATAACAACCCCTCTGGATTGTGGGGGAGTAATTGGTTGTGAATTTCTGGGGGCCCCAGCTTCGTGCGAAGGAGTCGACCACCCTCAATGCATGGGTATCTGACAGCATCAGAATTTGTATTCTGTATCTTTTGAAATGTAATTGTATTTTCCTGTACTTGATGGGATTATTCCGACCATGAATATTCTATCTAAGCATCCTAATGGAGTGACTACCGCTCCCCATCATTTAGTAAAAGGGAATCTATTTCCCAGATGACCGTTTGTGACAGTTGATTTTTTGTGTTTTTAAACCCTTTAACATCCCAACCCCCACCCTCACTGTACGTCAAACATGACAGTGTTGTCCCATAACAAAATAAACAACTTTAAACAGTGGGGGGGGTGTGGCTAACTAGCCATGGATTAGGACGTGCTTTCTTGCTGGGCTCCTGCCGATCCGACCTTCATCCGTGAAACTATGCTCCAAAACGTTGCAAGCGCATGGAAATTGAAGGGACGGGCGTCTGAATGCATTCTCACTAAGAATCCTGAACAGCAAGTCATCTGTGCCCACGGATCGGAAGATGATAGTCCTGATAAAGAACTACCGTGTGGATAGAATGGGGCCAAAATGGTGGACAATAAAGGAGTGCAATTGAAACCCCGAAGAAAATTGAATCCTCCTGAAGTGCGCGTAGCGCGACGAAAACGACTCCCGGTGGTGCTGCATTGTAACTTTTTTTGCTACTGTGGCAGCGAGTCGGCGCTTCTGGGCCTGAACAAATGTAGCGATTGGAGGTTGCCACAGTGATAGAGAAGAGACTCTGCGGGCTAACGCAGCTTCCAGCCGCCTACCGAGGCTGCCGAATCCCGTCGGATTGAGCGTGTGGCAGTTGTTTACGAATAGCAGGACAGAAATGACGAGGCAGCGCTTGAAAGAATGTAGCCCCCGCAAATCGCTACAGTAACAACGTGTAAACGCCGCATGCAGGCGCGGCTATCAGCTACTCGTGGAAGCAGCTGGGCTCGAGGAACGCTGGAATTGACGGCAGGCAGAGCGAGCAGGAGTGAGATAAATTAGAAAGGCTCTGACAGGGGGCTGCACGTGTTTGTAGGCAGCCAAGCCCTGATTGCTGAGGACAGCAGTAATATATCTATGCATGCAACACGCGAAACGGTGCCCTGCCGTTGACACGAACAGAAGAAAATGTCGGATTAAGCCCCCTTGCACAGCTGCAGTGCACTGCGAGCGCAAGGTGGTGTGCTGACTACAGAGGAATACAGCTGAAATCAGTGCTGCCTGGCTCAGAAGCAGCGGGGCGCACTGTGGCCCTGCCCTGCTGCATCAAGAGCCTGCGATCCGACCCCCCTTCCTCTGCTGGGACACTGGGTGAATGCAAATGGCTGGACGGTATAGTGGCACAGTGACAGTGGAGTTGGGCCACATGTAACACAGGGCGGAATAAGCATGCAAGGTGGGCACATGGCCAGATATTTGTGAACTGGTGCAGCGCTATAAGTTCCAGCAGGGGTTGGGATCAGCAGACTGTACACTGAGCCCAGGTAGACATGTTGCCAAGAAAAAGGGGAAAAAGTGGAGGGCGAGCACTGTTAAGACGGATTTCTGAACTCTGTCCTGGTGGCGCAGAAGTTCAGAAGGCCAACCTAATTACTTGGAACAGGGTAACCTCTGGACAAGCCAGACCAATCAAGGTAGCGATCACGGCGGTCAAGACTAGGTCTCAAGAGGGGTGAGGGTGACTGAAAGCCCGCAATGAGCACACAAAGCAAGAGCGCTTACAAACTACTCCAAACAGTTGTTATATCAAAAATAGATACACATTTATTTTAAGGCCTTTAAAACAATGACCGTAGCGAGAAAATCACAATATCACAATATTAAACCAACACATACCATATCAACACAATATATATACAAATACACAGTCGCAAGCGTTTAAAGCACGAAATATGTAGTCCACCTGAAAGGAAAGGAAAACAGGCAGTGCGATAACGCTATAGACTCAGTTCGCCTTCAGAGGCACCTAACTAGATGGAAGTCCGAGCCCTGCGAAGAGTGGAGCCTTGTGCTCAAAGTACCTGCCACGCCGGTGCCAACGGGCAAAAGGGGAAGCTCTTCGGAGGAAGTCAGGCAGTTCGGGTTAGTGCACAGCAGAAGGAGAACAGGTTCCGCAACTCAAGCGCAGCCTCCACAGCGGGCAGAAGCAAGAGCGCGAGTACGGTCAAAAGGGTGCTGTTTTTACACAGCAGGGAAAAGCAATGGGATACTGCAGGAGGGCGACCAGATCCTAGTTAAACTACTCACCGGTCCCCGAAGCAAGCAGACCCAGGCTTTTCCACGTTAGTTTCAGCAGCTGGCAGGTTCAGAAGAGCAGGAAACGCCTCGTAGTCGTGTAGAGCAAAAAGACGTCCCAATCGATGAAACCAGCACAGTTTTGTTGCCGCAGCAGGACAACGGAGCGGCCGTGTGTATTCAAGCCAAATGTACACTCCTCCCTTCAGACTTGGGAACACCAAGTGTACGAAGCGTGGGAGAGTGACAAGGACTCGAAATACAACACAACCTGGCGGCAGTTACAGAGCAGGACTCCCTTGTAAGCTGGTCAGTCAACTGGATGGCCCAGAGACACTTCCGAAGGCTTACTTGGCAGGAGATGATGAAGTCGCCGGGAATAGCTGTTCCTGCTATTCCAAAGGTCGAAGCACCAGTACAGGCCTTCTGGTTCGATCCAAGGAGGAAAGGGTTTCACAGGACGACAGCAGTGCAAAGGAGGATTCCTTCAGCGGGTCAACAGCGATTCCTCGGTCCAGCCTCTTGGTTGCAGGATACTTGGCTCCTGTATTCCTTCGTTCATGAGAACTCAGGAGATCGACATGGTAGTGGCGTTTCCAGCTCCCTCTTATCCACGGTTCCCTTCGCGCCAAAACGGAGGGGAGCCAATGGGGGATCCGCTCATCAACACACATACCATGCGTGGACCAATCACGGACCACGGTGGTCCCAGGCATTCACACCACCCTAGACTCTCTGGCACCCAGGATGTGTATTGGGACCAGACATCCCAGCCCACACCCTGGAGGCACACAAACGACATGTAGAAGCCCGCGAAAGCAACCACGTTTCGCGGGAAAGTACATGCCCAAATAAGGAAGGCCCCGGGTCGCCCGACCTGGGGAAGGTGAAGGGAGCAAGACGGTCAGTGGACAGGACAAAGGAGCCTCGTGGTCTGGCCATTTTGGGAGCCAGGCCACCATTTTGGGTTCAGTGCGAAAAACGTGCTCAGAACGCCAAAAGGAGCTCAAAATAAACAAAACGATCGCTGCCACCATTCGAGTCCCTGAATGACTTGCACCGATCAAATACCATCCTAAAAGAGTATCTAGGGTCTGTAGAAGGCTAGAGACCCAAGAGAGCTGTAATTTAGCTTACAGTGCCCTCTTGTGTCATGTTGCACTAAAGCCGCAACACGATAAAAGAAACTACGGGAAACAGCGTTCCCCGGTACTGACTGTCTTAAGGGCATGTCAGTTTCCCCGTAAGAAAAGGAGCGAAAGCCCAGAGAAGTGCGGCAGAAGGCTGTACTTTTCTGGCAAAGTCAAGAACAAGGTTAAAAACAATAGCAAAAAGTTTAGGGGTTGCCACATGGAAGGAAAATTCCCTACAATTACGAAATCTTTCCTAACAAGCACGGACCCCGGAAACGCGCTATTGAGTTATTGCCCGGAGGAGAAACGTGGGAGGACACAGCCCATTCAAAGCTTGGTCTTGCGGGCCGTCTTGCAGTATGGTCTACTAAGGACTCCCAGACACTGAACTGAAATATATTGCAATACGTGAGTGCTGATATAGGGCACGAAGCGAGATTGCAAGATGTCGGTGAAAGGGCTGAAAGCCAAGAGTAAGCGGCCCACTATGGACACCTTTACAAAGGCGCAGCGGACCCCTCCGACTACAACACAAATAACGGGAGAAGCGTCGGGAGAGGATGCCCATGAGAGAGAAAACCAGCAGGTCCTAGCGGCCATAACGGATCGAAGTGCCAAGTGGGGCACGGCAATGGCAGAACTGCAGACGGCTCTGGAGAACAAGATGGATGCCGTAGGAATCGAAGTCACCCTGCTACGACAGGACATCAGAGCATTGGCAGAAAGAACTAGCGGCCTGGAAAGCGCAGTGAGGACAAACACTGACGTAAGCACAAATAATGCGACAGAGGTCCATGTGCTAAAACAGGTCGCCAACCTTGAAAATAGAGTGGAGGAAGCAGAAGGACGGGCGAGACGGAACAACATCCGGGTGGTTGGCCTGCCAGAAGGAGAAGAGGGCCAAGACCCCACGGACTATGTGGAGAACATGATCCTACAGGAAATGGGAGCGGACAAACTTTCACAGGGGTTTACGGTGGAGCGGGCACACCGAGCCTTGATGAGGAAACCGCGGCCGGGAGCTCCTCCGCGACCGAAAATTGCAAAAATGTTGAATTACAAAGATGGGGGAAAAGATCCTGGAGTATTTTCGTAAGGGGGGAACAATAGAAAGAGCCTCCTCTAAGATTACAGCCTACCCTGACTACACTATGCTGGTGCAGAGACAGAGATATAGTTATGTGGCGGTCAAGAGGAGACTGCGTGCAGCGGATATAAGGTACATGCTATTGTATCCAGCACAGTTGAAAGTTCTGCACAAGGGCAGAGCGCTGTTTTTTTGACACCCCAGAAGAAAGTCGTGGTTGGACTCACAGGGCTGACTGGAGCGAGATGAGGAGCAGAATGGCCAGGAGCACGATAAGTGAAGATACTGTATCAAGTACATTGCGAGGATGGGAGAATGGGAATGTATTATTGCGCTTTGATGTACTCTATAGTTGAGGCGTAGCCCTCGAACTTTATGACTTTGGTGGACAATAATATGGTGTATAATAGCGCATACGGAAATGAGAGCATTAGGCGTAGAAGATTTAATATAGTGTGTTAAAACGCAAATGGAAACGGAAATGTTGGGCGTAGCAACTCTAAACAAATAGGAGCGACAGGATCGCACTTACATACCCCCGAGATTTAGTAGAAAGGCAGGCAATAGGGCGGCCTCACACTGCTGAGCCGCAAGTACGGGTTTTACCAGAAAGGGCTAGATGCGGGGGTGCCTGAGATCCAGGGATGGAGCTGGGCAACAGTTGGGGAGGGTGAAGTTGGGGGAAGGGAAGGGAGGAGGGTGGGAGAGGGGAGAGGAGAGAGGGTGTTTGGGGTGCTTGTAGTTAAGGGGAGTTTGAATTGGGAAACAAGCCTATATAGATTAAGATGGAAGTGGGATCTGGACTGCACCGGTGTGAGGGGGAGAGGGGATTCTAATGGGTCATGGGGGACCTTAAAATAATTACGTGATCGTCAGGGGACTTGATAGTTATCTAAAAAGGAACAAGGTCATGTTGTACTTGCGCAGACAAAAGATAGATATTGCACTGTTGCACGAGACACACCTGACACGGGAAAAGATGGAGACGGTGGTGAAGAAATGGAAAGGGGTTGTGGTGGGCTCGACATACTCCGCTTATGCTAGAGGAGTACTCATCTGGGTGGCGCTGCATGTCCGTTTCAACTTTTGCAGGAAGTGGTGGAAACGGATGGGAGGGGACTAGGGGAGAATAGAGAAATGAGCATTGTGAATACATACGCCCCCAACCAAAATACGGCAGCATATTTTAGAACTCTGTGCCATAACCTCAGCATATGCATGGGGGGGGGATTTTAACTGTGTTAGACCCCAGGGTAGACAGATCGGATGGGAAGATCGATAGACCTGCCCCAGCGGCTAAAGCGCTGCAGACGCTACTGGACGACTTTGGTCTGGCAGATGTGTGGAGAACAAGACGCCCCCAAGATGGGCAATACTCGCACGATTCTGCTCCGCAGCAATTGCATATGAGGCTGGACTATGTCTTTGCTATGCCGGACGTGGTGATGGAGTGTACTCAAGCAGAATATAAAGCGAGAGTCCTTTCGGACCACTCGCCCGTGGCTATTGGGTGGCAATACTGCCCCCCGAGGGCAAGGATTCCGACATGGCGCCTTCGGGCAGAGGCACTTAAGGATCCCGTCTTCAGGGAAGATATAAGGGAGGAGATTATAAACTACTTTGAGACAAATACGGGTAGTGTCGACTCGGCAAGCACATTAAAGTTTTTTTTTCTTTCTTCTTTTAAACAGTGGGAGACATCCTGCGAACATCAGCAAGATCTTCGGAAGACTGTCTGATGCTACAGAAACCACTAGGCGATAGTCCCCAGGCATAACTTGTGTTATAATGTGGGTAAAGGATGTGGCGCCATAGTGTCTCCTCCTGGAAACGGCATGGAACTGGCAATAGTGTTTGCCAGTCAGTAGTTCATGTGTCAGGTGAAGGAATGCCATGTGGGTTAAGTCAATTGGTATCGGGAGGCATCGGGATGGATTGCTCAATATAGGATGAAGCGTCTTCTGGAGTTTCCAAAAAATTGGTTTTACCCGCATGTTGTATCCAGTACTAAGCGGGGAAGATCATGGCATACAGTATTTTCCTGTCTCATAGGGTACGCTTTACTTGGTTGAAGTTATGACGGGCCATCTGGACTCCAGTTGAAAAATCTGGGTATATATATGTATCCTGGTCGAGTCGAACTGTAGGGAGCCCTTCTATCGTGAGAGTCGGTATCAGGTTGCGGTCTCGGTAATTGAGGAGACGGGCAATGATTGTGCAAGAGGGGTAGGGGGGCTCCAGGTTTGGGGGGTTGGAGCCAGAGAGCGGTGTGCTCTTTACATGAGGAATTGTGCCTCCGGGTACAAGGAGCGCATAATTTCCTCAGCAAAAGACTCCATGGGGACATTCTGCTGTTTCTCCAATACGCCCACCATCCTGATGTTGCGGCGCGACCGCAATTCTAGGTCATCGCATTTCACTCGCACAGGTTTCAGCTTTTTTTTAAAAATTATTATTTTTTTAATTTGTTCAATGTCCTTTCCGTGTGTGGTGACTGTCTTCTAGGTCCCCATCCCGGTTTTCAGCCTGCGCAATACGTCCACTCTTTCTCGAGTTTTGCTTTCAATGAATTCACAGTTAAGCCAATATCATTGAGTTTAGCGTTCACTGCTGCGAAGCCCGGCTTCATTGCAGCCATATATGGATCCATGGCCGGATTAGTGGAGGAGCAGGCGTGGAATAAGTCCTGTGGGCAGCTGGGGTCCGTGACACGGCGGGGATGTGCCTGCAAACGTGTCCATGGGGCCCTTCTTGCTCCCCTTGGCTCCTCGCCGGCAGGGAATTCCCAGGCAGTATGTGTTTAGTTTATAGTTGGAGGAGCAGTGTTAATGGGGCTCTGGGGTGGCTGGTGCCAGTATGTGATGGCAAAACGGGCTAAGGATTTGTTAGTGGTGGTCTCAGGCCAGTGTGCTGGGGCTAGTGCTCAGCAATGCATGAGGAAAAAACCCACCTGTAATTCACTGCCACTGTGCTTGGGTGTTTCCGGATTGTGAATTGGTCTTGGGGCGGCTTGTGTGTACTGGGGGCCCCGTGTTAGGCCAGTCCTCTGGCAAAGTCTGTGTATTGCTGGCAGCAGGTAGCCGGTGAAAATCGTGTGGGCAGACAAGTGTGCAGAGCTCCTCCTTATGGATGCTCACTTTCAGTTGCACAATGTCTTTATTACTTGATTCTGGCGCCCGTATCAGCAACAGGGCCAGTGTTGGTTGATGCCGTGTATGAGCGGGTGCGCCAGCTCCTCCTCCCAGCTGTCTGCACTTCGTAATTGAATGCTCCTGTACCTTCTAGCTCTGGCACCCGAATCCCTGGTGGGCCCCGATCTGGCTGGGAGAATGTGCTGCGTTATGCAACGGATGGTCGGGAAAGTGTTTTTAGTGCGGCTCCAATGCCGCTTGCAGTTCCCAGAGGTTGTCCCCCAATCGCAGACTCTGCTTCCTGCGTGTTCCATAACCACTGCATTTGTCCATTTGCCTTTTCTGCCAGTTCAATTATTCCTTTGCGCATGCACCCCGCTGCGCTTTGCTACTTTCCACACAATCAATTGGCATGACACAGTATTTCAAATGCCAAACTTGGCCGCAGTTTTATTTGCATGACAACAGAATTATTGTACACATTTGTGACCTTCAGTCTGCAAGTGTGGCGCTTGCTTTCCGGCTTTCCCTTGCTTCCCCCCCTATACTTTTGTATAGAAGGCCCCCAACTCCCCCGACCCTTTGTACCTGAGCCTATCCTGCCCGTGCAGGTGTCCGTGGGTGGGGAGAGCGCCGTTTGTTTGGGGGAAGCTGAGCCTTGTTCGTTACCACCAGACGCCCCCGCCGTTTAGTCCCCCAAGAGGCGCTGGTCCGGAAGAGCGAAGACCCATTCCATTTCCTTCTGGCTCGTCTGGAGTCTTATCATTTGTGCTTGGTTGCCCAAACACCGCCACGCCACTTAGTGGGTTCTCGCCCACTGTGGCTCCCCTCCTTCCTGTCTCCTTCTCATAACTCCAGCAATTTGGTACAAATGTTCCAGAAAAAGAGCTCCATTCCCTTTGTGGACAAGTGTACTCCATCCTTTAGGAAGTACTCGGGCGTCTTCCCATCAATCAAGCCATGCCTGATTTGATGGAAACCTCTGCCCCTGCAGAATTTGCAATGGCCCCATTCAGCTTCCTCCTTGATTTCTCAACTGCTGAATGGCTCTCTGCCCCTCTCCATTGCGCCCGGGGACTAACTTCAGACCATACAATTTTCGTTTCGCCCAACTGTGCTGAGATTTCCAGCAATGAGCTCGTAATGTCCCTCAACAGGACACCCCTCCCTGGCTGGTCAGGTCGTTCCCTCCCAAGTGTATTACCAACACCTCTGGCTTCTGCTGCCTATTCAGTAATTTCTGCAATTGCCCCTTTAGCTGCGCCCACTTAACATTCGGGAGTTTCCCGTTGATCAAGCCATGCCTGATTTGATGGAAGCCTCTGCCTTAACCAGGCCCCTACCACCTTTCCATCTTGCTCCACCTTAACCATGGTGGGCCTGCTCCGGGACACTTCTGCCCCTGCCACTTTTCCACCTTGCTCTGCCTTAACCAGGGCGGGCCTACTCCGGGACACTTCTGCCCCTGCCACCTTTCTGTCCTGCTCTGCCTTAACCAGGGCAGGCCTGCTCCGGGACACTCCTGCCCCTGCCACCTTTCCCACTTGCTCCTCATACTGCACCCGCCATAGGTCCCTCACCACTTTTATTCAGTAAAAGCTCCCCCACCAATTTAACCTTCCATTGTCACGTCAGGCCCATTTCCCCCTCCTTAATCCTCTGCGGGTGGGACCTTTCCATTCCTTTAGCCGGCCAGAGCTCTCCCGCCATAGCCCCAGCAGCCTGCCTCCCTGCCGCTGATAATATGCCGATGGGGTGCAGTTCCCAACCCCCACCATCTGTCTTGTCCTTGCTTCCCGTCAGCCACCCTTGGCCCTCCTTCTGGCCTCTAAGTAGCTTCTTATTACGAACCGCTCTATCTACCCGATGAACCACAACCACTGTTACTTGTTTCTCGACCCCGGAGGGGTAAAGGCTGCGTTGGCCTCACTGCCCAGGTCAACTAAAACCCCACTCCCAATGTTTAACGATGTACCCCACTGCATGCCTGATGGTATTGGTAATACCTGACCCCTGGCCCTCAATCCCAACTTCGCCAACCCTGCTCCCCCTTGGGCCAGCTGCCATGCGAAAAGAACCACGTTTGTCAGTGTCCTGTGTGCTTCAGCACCCCTCCAGTTCGTCCTGTTCGCGGGAACAGGCCGATTTCACTCCCTTGCACCCCCACAGCACGAATCAACCTAATTTCCATATTAGTTTACCGAGCCCTGTTAACTGCTCCCCACTTGAGTGTTACCCCCTCGACCACACTCGCTCAGTAACATTCCACCGGCCACTGTTCTTTCCTGGCACGCACCTGTTCCCCTTAACTGTAACCGAACCCCATTATACCCCTGCAGGTATTGCGAGCCCCTTCATGCGTTTTTGTTTCCTTAGCAGTTTAAGTGGGTTATGAAATTGCATAGGGGGACAATCCACGCTGCTTCCTCCTCAAAACCCACTGAAAATGATGGAGGAGAAGTAACATAATTATGTGATTGATCCTTAAACGCTGTCTAGGGATTTGTAGGCGTTCTCTGAAGTTCTGAAAAGGAAGCGTCGGTTTACCTCCCTGTTCCTCTCTGCCCAGGCAGTGGCACCCCTGCCTCCATTTCACCTTTCCTGTACCTTCCGGAGGGTTTTACATCCCCTGGGCTCCAACTAACATGGTTTCGTGGGCACGGGTGCACAAAGAGACATGAGGTCCCAGCTTAACATGGCAACCCTAATCACCACAATGACTGTAAAATGCCCCCATAAGTGCCCCACGTTCCCATAACCACACCCCATAACCGCACCCTCAGGCATTAGCCCCCGTGAAACCCCAAAACAAGATGTCGTCCCCAAGCAAAGTTCTCGCGAAACTGCTTGCCACCTAGCCCATGGTTTCCAGGACAGGAGTGCACCAGTAGCCATGAGGTCCCAAAGCTCAACATGGCAACCTCCACCAACCACAATGACTCTGTAAACATGCCCCCATCAGTGCTGCGTGATCCCAATAATCGCGCCATCAGGCATTAGCCAGCTGTGCGACCCAAAACGCAAATGCAGTTCTTAACATCCGAAGCCCTAATTAGCCCCATCGTCTGCACTGTCACCGCAATGCGCAACCTAACGCATGTGTGGCGCCCAGCCATAGTGAACATGTCCCTACACCCGTCGGTATTACCCAGTCACTAACGGGGCTTCCCCTACTATCGGTCCCAGACTGCCCAAAGAAAACCGGGTCTTGACCGGTCCCCCCACACCCCCCCCAACTGCAATGAGTAAAGAACACGGTATCTCCAGCTTGTCGAGCTTTACCTATGACCATGCCTCCGCCGCTCTCGTGTGCAACTTAATGCACTTTCCCCTCCAAAACGGTAATTTCCTTATTGCTGGCGGAAATATTGGCCGGAAAATCGCGTACCAGCTGTCGTTCAGCTTGTCGCATCTTGGAAATAAACCGAGATGAAAACCCCATTCCCTTATAGTAATCATTTTTGAAATGGTGTTGCAATGGTGTCTGCGCAATGCAAATGAACACTGCCCTCCTTTGTTGTACCTGGGAAAGCATGACTGTCATCTCTGTAATGTGCAGATCTACCGCTATTTTTGTACTGCAAATCCCTGCTCCTTCTCCATTGAGAAAGCAAGGCACGTGGAAGATCTCTGCTCTGCAGTACCACCCCCTGCCATAGCAACCCCATGCACCATTCGCCCAGAGTTCGCCGCTGTCACCATCACCCGATTCCTGAGCAGGCGGCAATGCGGAACACAATGACACCTTACACGCCCCAGTACAAATTAAAACAACTCCCGGCACTCTAGAATAATACCGATACGGCACAGAATGCCCCAATGACGCACAGCCCCCATGACCTCTAATAATGCCAGCCCCACAACCGATTGTAGCCATCTCTAAAAACTAACTTCGTCGCACACACACACACACACACACACACGCTTTTGTCGTACTGGGCCACCCCGTAAAGCCATTCCTGTATGGTCCTGTGACCGACAAGGTACGCCCCTGTTGGCGCAGCAGGCACCCAACTCACTGAGCTATTTTTCCAGCCGAAGCCCCTTAAGCACTGGATGGAACACTGAGCGACGCAATTCACAAACCATGCATGCCTTGTAAAGCAGCACATAGACCCTTCTCATTCCAGTTCCTGGCAATAACCCCCCTTGGCGTCCCTAGTGCGGCGTGTTGTCCGTCCCCATACTGCCACGCTGGCGAGCTTCCCACCCCCGCGTAGACGCCCCCACCGGCTGGGGGAAACAGGCGTGCATAAACCAAGACATAGTAACGCCCCTGGGGAACTCTACATGCATCTCTGCCCATGCGTGTTATCCGACCAACGAGGGGATCTTTAACACTAAATAACAAATGGGAGCAGGCGCCAAGTCATTCTAATGAAACATACTTACTTAAAAGTGTCCGATCACTGCAGTGATTGTACTAACAATCCCCATGCCCGATTGAATTCGACGTTTATATAACGCTACGAACCTGGGTATCCAAGTGCTGCTTATTATTACCCCGGTGTGTGGTGCTCATTTGTGGACCTCAAAAGGATGAAAGGCTGACTTTGGCCCTGCCGGGATTTGAACCTGCGTTAGCAGGATCTGCACTGATGTCAACGCGCGCATTCTACTCGCTGTGCCACTTGATTGGTCTCATAATGCAGATATAGTCTGATGCTATACGGCTGCCGCCTTAACTCGAACATCCTATTGAAACCCGATGAGATTGGTTCACCCAGAAAGACACCCTCCGTATCTTTCAGTTTTTAGTAGGGCACTGGGGCATGATCTGGTCATCGCTTGTCGCTGGACTGGCCCTCATATTTACCAGACCTCCGGTACAACCTTGGAATGCGCAGCGCGGAGGCCATACATAGCACATGTACTTTTCAAACAGGTGCCCATACTCAAGGTGAGAGATGCCAATCCTGACTCGCCCGTGCTTATTCCACCCACTTTTAAACATAATGCTTGTGCAAAGCGCCCGAAGGGAGACAAAGTACGATGCCAAAAATTCCTCCATGCCTTTATAATTGCGCACATCGCACGCATTTCTTGTCCCACCTATTTACATTTCCTGACAACAGTCGCCCGCACAGATCCAAACGGGATGCAAAATTACCCTCTATGCCACCTCAACAAGCACAGCCATAAAAGCGACATCCCAACGTCATTGCACATTCCCCTGTTTTCCTCACGCACCCAGCCTCGTGAGCACTGGTGCTGCACTTCATGCTCCTGAGCGGATCGGCTGGAGATTCCGACCGCCGTGTTATAACCCAGTCTCCCGCATTCTTGACTACTACCCGAGAGCCCGCGCTGCTGGGACTTCCCATCTCCCATTAAACATAGTGCACACACGTGAGCAAAACTTTTAGCAATTTTGCTGCCGTGTTGGCCGACCCACCGTAAGCGCCACCCATTGTATAATTACTGTAACACAAGGCGCACTCCTGCGCTCCAGCCCCGACATTTAACCTTATCGTTATGGCGCACACCGCCGGTCCTCAAGTGCTAACTGCTGCCATGCTGTAAATGGTCCCCATTAATTTCCAAGCCACCGGATCGCCTATTAGCTCCTGAAACCAGCCCTCACTTCATCCTGATCCTGGCATAACCGCAGCAGAATCCCACTTTCAGCAGAGTCCCACTCTGCTCTCTATTAACCCTGCTCCTTACCCGACGCTCCTTCATTACTGTCACGCTGATCCTCCTTCGCTGGAACCTGCCATCACCGGAACCTTTCTTACTCTGTAACGGACCACAGCAACACTTCCTCACCAACGGCCACACGAACCGGTCCAAAACGAAATCCTTCTGATCCGGCGAGTCGGCAGGGTCCCACTGCAGGAGCGAGATGTCTCTGCAGACCGGCCCTGCCGCTTATAAGGCGCTCGCCCCGCCCCTTTCCTTTGTTAGCCCTTTGCGGGCTTTTTGTGTTCTGGCGCCGTTCCGCCCCCTGCCCTCCCTTTCCCAGGGGGAGGGTCAGAGGTTGTAGGTGCCATGACCCCGCAGCGGTTACAATGCTGCCTCCTCAATTTTGTTTTGGGGTCTTTTCGTCGTCAGCGACACTACCGGCTGTCCTGACACATGGATTTTGGGCCCGCTTTAGAATCCGCCCGCAAATACGCGTCTGACTTCAAGGGTGATTCCTTGCCTGATCATGCAGCGATTTCTGACCAGGATTTGCTCCAGTGCCTCCGGATGCGTTCCCACACGCTATGCTACAATCACAACAGACGTTTAATCCCTTGGAAGTTGGGTTTTCTCGATCAGGATTATTTGTGTGGTCACACTCACGGGTCAGGCAGCCATTCTTATCGCTGCTCAACGGTGCCCCTTGAAGGATCTGTCTCGGATTCTTGATCATTCTTACTTAACTTGGGAACAGCTAGCTCAGAAGTCGTTCGTAACCTCATTTTCCTAGATTCCACGTAACACAATAGTTGTGTCAGTATGTGTTTTTTGCCATAGACTTATTTGTGAGGCACATTGACACCAAGAAAATGGTTTCCCTCACAATTGGCTAATAAAGAGCTACACGGCCAGGTGTATATATTGTACTGCCAAAGTCAAGTCTCGAAGAGGCGAGCGCATTTGCTAAGTAACGTTCTGAGGAAAGGAGAGCAGCGGAAGATGTTCGAGGATCCTTTAGATGAAAGAAATCCAATTTCACTATCCTGTGAGATTTGTGAATTCAGTAAGAGATCGGCGTCCATCAAAATCGCCAAATCTTTCAGAGGGTAAATGAAGGCGACAGTTGTCAAAATATTCTGGCCAATACAAGGCCTTACCTTGGCATTAATGACCAGGGTAGTGTCCCCTAAAATCAAAGCGTTCAGAAAGTGTGACTGCACGTTTTTGCTGAGAATTCTCCTCTGAATAACGGAACAACAAAATCTGTGCTCCCCCACCCCCTTATCAGTAATGGCAGGTTTATCTTGAAGATGTATATTTTGAGAAAACCGTCCACCTACACCGGCTCAATTAAAGAACTCTTTAGGATAAGTGTTTGACTGGTGCAGGGTCCTTTCTGAGAGCTGGGTGAGAACGTTTTTAATTGCAGTGAAGTCCTAAGACATTTAAGGCAACACGTGTTTTGTATTTTTTATTCAAAGTGAAAAAGTTCTGTGGGAAAGAAAAAATAAAAATAATGCCCTTTGAAACATAGAGCAAAAGGAGGAAGAGCAGGGTGGGGAAGCAGTGTGCACCCCTGTGGTGTTTGCATATATAGAGCACCAGGATCCAGAACTGAATCACTTCTACCATGTCCAGCAGCTATCGCAGCAGCACCTACTTACATTCTCACATAACTTAGCGTAAACAGCCTTCATTCATGGCTCCCTACAGACCGAAACTATGCACCAAGGTACTAAAATATACTGACTGTTTATAGCACTGCCCAAAGAAAGCCAGAGGAATTAAATTAAACTGCTGACCATAGCATGTTGTGCCTTATTTATTTATTATCATATAACAGAAAATAGTTTTCCCTTGAATCGAAACCCACCGCATTCTCACTTCCATCCCTGTTACAGCGTGTCACTGGCTGGACTGCATGGCAAACGGAAGTACTATCCTCGGTCCTCCAGGGGAACTGTTGAAGAAACCTTTCTGAGAGTAAACGGGTTCTGATTTTAATTTATTTCTAGGTTATGCCGAAACTGTGTATTCGGTTTCAAAACACTCCAAAATGTCCAGAATGTGACGGCTACAGTTATTTTGGCCATTCCAATCCCCATTGTTGTACCTCAAGGCTCCTGCCTTTTCACCGACACTATACAACGCATATACCAATCTTCTCTTTTCCGCGCTAGACGATATGGGTGTCATCTACACAAACTTTGCAGATGATACCCAGATCCTCATCCCACTTTCAGGGAACTACACCCAAGATACTCGGACCATCAACAATATTTATACCAGAATTCAAAATTGGATGGCACTAAACAGCCTCCGACTCAAAGATTAGAAGACAAGAGATTCACATTGTGGGCCCCAATCCAAAATAAGCGCTCTTCATCCAGACTACTCTGCCATCAACATAGATGGCACTACAATCCCGGTACTGAAACACGTAAAAACACTAGGAGTCTACTTGGATGCTAACCTCTCAATGACCAAACACATCAACGCCCTCTCTTCATCCACCTCTAAACTTATCGAACTCAGTCGCCAATTCCTGACCCTCACTAACTGTATCACACTAGCCAGGGCTTTCATCCTATCAAGGCTTGATTATTGTAATGTACTACTACTCAGAACACCTAGCTCAAACCTCCATAAATTACAACTCGTACAAAATAAAGCCCTTCAATCCGCCCTCGGAATAAGACCATCCAACCATATTTCCAAAACCAGAAGAGAACATCGCTGGTTACCTATCAAAGCGAGAGTCGTATTCAAAACTCTGTATCATCTTCAAATGCCTCCATAATAATGCTCCCATCTACCTAAACCATGCGATTACCAAAAGAAATCATCGGATCCTTAAGATCCAACAACCAAGCACTCTTAGCTATAACCTGCTACAAAAATACCAGAGTAGGGGCAGTAGTTTATCTAGCCCTGAAACACTGGAACGTCCTACCGCTCGCCATCAAAAATGAGGGAACCTTCACAGGCTTCATAAAACTGTTAAACTTGGTTATTTAATCTATACAACTAATAACCACTACCATGCTACTTTTAAATAGTCTGTACTGGTGCATACCACCCGCTTTGTAAATAACTGTGCCCTCCATTTTTATATCTGTTGTTAATTTCCTATTATCTATCTGTAATTTGCGCCATAATGGCCTTTGAATGTATGATTAATTAAGCTGTCTGTAACCTCGGCGTGATACTTGAGGGTTTGGGCATGTAACAAATGCAATAAATAAATAATAAATAAATAAGATGCCAGTTAAAAAAAAATCTTGCGCTGGCTACCAGCATTCGGCAGAATACACTGCTACCTCACTAAGCTGTGCTAGCAACAACCAGCTAGTAGTGCCCAGTACAATATGCAAACTGTGTTGATTGTAGCTTTTTCACAATAGTGGGGCTATGGAATGGTTCTCCGATTACCCATCAAATTCTTTTATTTTTAACATATGTTTTTTATAGCATTGGATCTAATTCCCTGTTCCCCCACCCCAATTCACCCCTTGACTTCTCCACCCTTTAATTCTTTACTGCCAAACCCCCATATACAATGTGGATTGGGGATGAAGCTTTCGAAATGTGTGCTTTTTTTTCCGAAGTAAGGGAGTAGAGTAATTTTATACCTGAAAATACAGGTTTATGCTCGGTGGAACACAAGGCTAATGGAGTCCTCCACTGGCTTAATGCAATTTAGTGGAAAATTTAAATCACACCTGTTGCAATGCACCTAGTTAAGACATCAGTAAAAATAGAATGACCAATGTCCTAACAATATGTTGTTACATTGCAAGGAACTAGTCGGGCATGAACCGTGACTTGCCACCTCAGTTCTCCACATGCACACAGTACACAATTTCCAACTCGCCAAAAGTCCCTTATCACTAGCCATGGCCAGTGGTGGGTGCACGTTTTGAGGCCGGATTACAAGGATCTGCCTATTGCATTATAAATACTAAATATTCACCATGTTTTCATTCTGCTCCAGTTCGCTGCAGCCTGCAAATAAATAATACTCTGACACCCTGAAAGATCTCCAAATCTTTAGATGTGAACAAATCAGAGAACACTCCTAGTTGTGAGGGAAAAGGTATTTAACCATTACAAGACGTTAATTCATTACATTACCTCCACATCTTTCTCATCACAGTACTTGCCTCTTAGTCCCCACCTCCGACCCAGGAACCCTTCGACGGCTTCTTTTCTTTTGATGTGTTAGGCAAGATTTGGAGCAGTACCCTTTGGGTGCACTACAGCAACCATAACCTCCTGGCAATAGGAACCCAACCTTTGGTATGAGTCTGTACTACACAGGTTGGTAGTGTGGCTGAGTAGCAGGCTTATCTCAAGAGGGGTCAATGTGAGCAGTAGGGGAGTTACACAGAGATTCACAGTGACAAGTATACTCAAGGTTTCTTGATTTAAACAATTATTAATTTATTTAAGTCAATTTGAATAGGCCTTCTTCAGAAGGGGCAATATAATAGTAACACACACATCCACTCCGAAATACACACTCTTAGTTTTCTCCAAATCAGCAAGTACCCATTTGGGATGGCACACAGACACTTCCTACACCCTCAGGTGACTTAAATAGCTAGGACACTGTGGACATTGATCACTGGTACATTTAGAGCATTACTGAGACGAGTGTTAAAGTAAAGAGATTTCAGAATAAAACAAGAGATCACACAAATATTCTAAAGCAGGTAAGAACCCCCCCCCCAATGCAAAGTAAATTAACCCTTCCCTTGAGGGAAGGTAAGACACAATTAGAGGAGGGAAGAGTCATTTAACATTTAACATTCAGGGAGCCAGCCAATGTCAATTGGGCAAAAGTCTAGGTGAGTTGAAGCACTTCTTGCAGTTAAGTAAAAGTCTTGCGCAAAGTTTAAGAAGTCTTTGTAGAAAAAGTTGAATCAAAGTAGGGTCACAGGCTGGGAGGCTTGTGAGAGGTAGAAGATGCAAGCAACTCTACAGAAGCAACCAAGACAAGTCTTGCTGAGATCAAGTAAGGCTACCACAACAAGAGACACATCCTCTCGAACTTTACAGTACCTTTTGGTTAGAAGAAATGGTTCCAGCTGTCTTCTGTTCCTGTGTGGCTCTACAGATTCTGTTGTTCCTGTGCCTCAGTCGTGGGGACAAGCGGGAGGACTTCTAGGGGACTCCTGCAACACAACGGGACAGTCAGCGACAGAAAAGGACTAACTTCTATTTAGAGGCACTTTGCGGTTTCAGCTCCTCGCGTCTCAGCAAATGGCACTGCCACAGTCTCACGGATACCACTCTGGACGTTCCTCACATCAGGGGTCCAGCACTCTGTTGAGGTGGCTCAGGCTTGGTCAGTCCTGCTTACTGGGAGTCAGGAGGATCTTCCAGCAGCTCTGATCCGTCTTAAGTGATGCACTCCATTTGGTGTTCCTCTCCCTGGCACTTTGGTTCCAGCAGCAGTGGAAGTACAGCCAGCTCCGAGAGGATGTCCAAACGAGTTAACTTTGGAGTTGATTGGCCCCACCAACTAAAGGGGAGAAGTCGTCCTGGCAGGGCTTCTCTAGTCCAGGCGAATTCGGAGCTTCAGCACAGCAGCAGGGCTTCACCGGGCAAACCAACGGTCCAGGAGTTGTAGCAGGCGTCTCTTCCAAGTTCTTCAGATTCCTTTGTCCAGTGGTCGACTCTGCCTTCCAAGCCAAATAGCTTCACCTTTTATGCAGGTTTCTCCCATTCATTCCAGCCTAGCTGTCCATCACACAGCAGGGTGGCTGTCCTTGGCGGACAGCCAGCCGGCCAATCACCTTTTGGGTGCATTCCTGTAGGGGATTAAGCACAGGGATTTTCGGGCACCTCCCTCACTTCCTGCCCCTGCCTGACGTGCTGGAACCAGAGGCGGGTTTCACTCGTGAATCCTGCCAAATGAACAAAGCGACCACACCTGGTTTGGTGCGCAGAGTTAATCTCAAGCAGGACCTTTCCAGCAAGAAATGACGAAAAAAGACTGGGCCATTTTGACAAAAAGGGCTCCCATGTGTGCCTTACTGCAGCTGCAAATGCAGCCCGTGGTAAAAACTCCCAATGGTAGTTAAAAGTAAACCACTGACACCAGCCATTAATTGTAGAAAGAGTAACATAAAAATGTAACATGAGAAACTAGACACCGGGGGATACTTATACACCCCTCCAGCACCCTATTGTACGATAGTGTGCAATGGTTCTAGAAAGTTACAAAATGTAAGTAAAAGCCAATTTACTGCACTTGGAAACAGTAGTTTCACCAAGAGAAGGTATTTAAAACTTTGGAACACCTAAGAGACTTCCCTGTGCCACTGCACTGAAGGTGCTGTGTCACAATGTAAAGAATTATGCCTATGGAGTTTCAGACTGCAAAGTCACAGAGTCCAAATCACACAAAAATACATGAGTGGGAAAAAGGTCTTGCTCTCTCCAGGTTGGAAGTTAAAAAGTCCTAGAGTTCAGCAAAAGTGCTGGGGGGGGTCTCTAAAGTAGAGAGAATATGCACATTTCTGGGAATTCTCGCTAACATGATGTATAAAACCCCCTCCTTACCCACAAGCCCCAGTTCACATTTGACTGTCCTCCGGCCAGGTCTGTTTTCGGTATGGGGCACTGAACCCTCCTCATCTGGCTCTAGACTGTCCCAACACTTGTGCTACACTCTTCTTGCATTACCACCATCTCCTCTCCACACCATCTCCTCTCCAACTCCAAAGGTGGATGAGGCACTGCCCATCACTGATTGCTTGTAGCGGATACACAATGTCATTCTCCTGCATAGTCAAGTATATATTGCCAGTCCTCCCAATCGTATCCACCATTTCTGAACTACTGCAAGGGCCTTGCCTCCTCACCCTCCCTCCTGTGGTAATCCTTCTATCAGCCAGGGCTTCATCTGATACCCCTGTGGCAGGGGAGATCCTGTCCCCAGTCGGTCTTTCCTACTCTTTTCCTGAGCTTTTCTCCATTGATTCTCCTGTCCCTTGGCAACATTTGTTCAGGCTGTGGACTCCTGCCACCAACCAGCCCAAACACCATTCTCCTCAGAGACCTTCCCATGGCAACCAAAATGTTACTTCCACATCCTCATCAACATACTCTTCCTCCCCCAATCAGATAGTACTTCCTAAGAAAAAGGGAATTGCAAACACTAGGCAAAGCAAGCAACCAACTAGGGCAAACAAATGGATTTCGGTTTGTTAGAGAAGGTGATAAAAACTGGGGTTAAGTAAGAATGGGTAACAGAACGAAAGACACAAGGCTTACTAGAACACATACATGCAGCCAGAATGAATTACAACTGCAACTGTGAAGTATACTTTCTCCAGCATGGGGTCTGCCATGGATTCACATGCCCATGAATATTCCCCCGTTGTCGGGCTTGGAATCCTTGGTAAAAGAAAAACAGTTTCACTTTCACTTACAGACTGTATTTCTCCTTTACACCAATCACTGTCCTCTGGGTTACTGCCCCCATTCAATGATTGGCCTCTCACTAAGCCCCTCCTCTGGCAGCCATCTTCAGATTTGTGCTGCAGGCTTCAGTGTTTTCAACCGAAAAAGTTTCTATTTTTGTTCGAAAAGAGCCTGTGTGCTCTCTCCTCCATTTTGTCGACAGCAGGGATCAATTGTTGGTGAAATACAGTGCCCCTCAATGGTAAATACGTTTACAGAAGGCAATCGGGCCTACTTTACGCACTCAGACCATGATGGAGGAGATGGAAGGAGGATCCCTCTTCAAGTCCTGCACCAAGTGCGGGCTACGAAACCTGTTTGTTGAACACCAGCACCTGCAATGCCTCTATTGCCTGCATCCAGCCCACAAGGAAGGGGAATGCGAGATATTCCTCGGTTTCTCCAAGAAGATGGACACAGTAGACTGGCTGTGTGTGTCTGGTCCCTGGGTAACAGGAGACGTTAGTTTAGGGAGGCATTAGTAGTATTGGTTGTGTTTACAATATTTCCTTAACCATCATACCAGACAGCTACTATTAGCCCAGTCCAAGATGGAGGACTTAATTGGCTACACGACTATTGTGATGCAGTTTGGAACCTCAGAGGTTCTAAACTGCCTTTCATTCGAGATCAGCTTAGGAGTGGTCACAGCGCTCAAGAGCTCCAGAGGAGACACTAAAGTAAAGAAACCACACATCCAGGAAGAAATACACCAGAAAGTGCCTGAGACTCAATTCAGATAAGTGACTGATAAATGAACTTGTCTTAACAGTTTGACCAAGAGAAAATTGCATCTACAGTAAGTTTGAGAAGTCTGAAGAAACGTATCGGCTTGCTGTAGTGATACACCAAGTTACCAATCGGAGTGTTAAATAAAGTTTTATATATTGAATTGGATTCTGAATGCACATGCTAGCATTTGTAGAGAAAAGGAACTGTGTTCCGGCTCATGCGTGAGTTTTAAAAGCATTGCAATATTATTTTGTTTCTGCGCATCGTGTTGTGAGCCGCTTTAGAAAAAAGGACCTAGCAGCGTGGATCTACGTGTCTGCAAAGGCATGGAGTGAGCCGCGTTTCCGAAGTCAGCTTTGTTGCGCAGTTGAAAGGCACAGCTGAGGCAATCGTTTTTCGTTTCTTGTGTGTGCTGTACTTGAGGGGAGAAGCAGTCTTCCACACAAGTTAGGCGCGGCGAGTCGACTGTTTCGTGCATGCGCTCCGAAATTGCTGAAAGGAATGAGGCAGTGAGTAATGGTGCATTTTTTGCATTAGCAATTATATGAAGACTAACCAGTCAGGCGCAGAAAGGAACATTCTTTTAAGGAGAAGGCAAAACAGTAGAATAAAGAGGCAGCGTGATATAGTAATGTTATGAGTTACTGCAAGGCAACAAAGAAAACATTTTAAAGACTATGTTACCAAATAAGAACTAAGCAGCATTCTGAAATGTTGTTCTGTTAGGCTTTAATGGTGAAAGCAAGCAGTCATGAGAAGCATGTGATCAGGAACTGTGAAAGTACATTCCAGTTAGAAGGAAGTCAAGCTCACAGAAACAACTGACTAAGAAACTAATTGAATAAAGACAAAGGTTTAGATGTTTTAAGCAAGCTTTAGCACAAGGAGTTTTAGTAGCCGCAGAGGGCACAACAGGTTTTTGCAAAGTTTAAAGAACTCCTATGCCTCTAGGCAGTAAGCAGAGGCAGACGGGTAAAAAGAGGGTTATGGGGAAATAACATCTATTTTCTAATGCTAGAGTGTTGTGGTTAAGTTCTAAATCAATGCTGTATTTACAGGGTTTCCAGTGTTCAGAGTCGTCTAGGAGTTGAAGGGAACCAGAAGAATCCTGTCTGTTTGTTATTTTATCCACTTCCCCTTTTTCCCCGGTCTGGTCAACTCAGTAGTTTCCAATTAACTCTCGGGTGTACCGGTTTCAGGGATCTGGTGGGCTAACGTCTGCTCCTGCATGGTTTCTGCACAGGGACCTGTTATGGCGTGGCTGAACGCCAAGGCCTCTGCCCCATGCTCGGAGCAGGGTCATGCCTCACCCAGGACCGGCTGGTCTGAGGAACGGTCTTCTAGGTCCTCTCAAGGCACCTCATCCGTGGGGGCCCAAGACAAGGCCAAGAACCGCAAGCCCGGGTCTACTGGGGTCACCGCAGAAGCTGGTCCCATAGTGGACTGGGCGCGATCGACATCACCCTCCGCCGCCATTGCCAGCCAGCAATCGAGCTCCTCCTCGAAATGGAAATTGTGCAACCCGGCTAAACTGCGGGAGAAGCCTGAGAAGCCGCGGACGGGGGAGATGGCCGAACTGCTCAAGAAGGCCCAATTGGCACAGGAGGCGAATTTGTCGATGATGGAGTTGGTGGTGGCTGATCTCACGAAGGCTAAGGGGGCTGACCATGTGGAGGTAACTCCTGCAGTGCAAAAAGTATCCCTGCCTCCAAGGTGCAAAAACCGTCGCAGTGACTCTGGCAAAGTCTGCTGGCATGCTGCAGAAGGGTACACCGTCTCAGAACCCAGTTCTGGCCCCGCAAGGTGGGGGGAAAAAAGGCGTGGGGGCAAATAGGCCCCGGATCAGTCCCAGGCTGTGGCCCAAACCATGGAAGTTTTGTCCACGGATGCGAAGACCTAGAGTCCTTGCGCACGGTCCACGAGGACGTGGAAGAGGAGAGTGACGACGGTGTGGGCCTAGTGTTACGATCATGCCAGCTCAGCCAAGGGATGTCTCTGGACATCCTGTCGACCCTCCACACCTTGGTGTCAGAGATCGAGACGAGTATGCCACAGAGCCTGGTTCCAATGGTCCCCCACCGCCAGCGAACAAGAGGAAGCATAATCCGAACGCCCCCATTTCAGCCTCCTCATCTGGCACCCTCTCGCCCAGCAGACCCAGATATGGCAACAATGATATTATCACAGCGGTCAGCGGGTCTCCACAGCCTAGTGCGTCCCCACCGGATGAGGTTGGGTCGTTCCATTCCATGATCGCATGAGCTACTGAGCTATTCCAGCTTGTGCCCTAAGACACCAAGAAGGAGCGTTTCTTGTTCCAGAGGCACGAGGAGGGCATTTGTGGCAGTGCCCCTTCTGGATGACATGTGAGAGGAGGGCCTGGCCCTCTTGAAGAACCCCTGCACGGCTCCAGCCAAACGGGATAGGCTGGCGAAGAAGTACCGGTTGCTGGAATCCGCATACAAGTGCCTGAGGTCGCAACCATCTGCGAAATGCAGTGTTTTCAGCAGCCACAAGGAAATGGTTGGCTAACCCATCGTCTTCAGTCCCTCCGGACAGCGAGGGGGAAGATGGGCGCTATGGGAAGGAAGGTGATTTACACTGCAGCCTCTACCATCAAGGTGGCCAATGCGCACTGGCGATCATAGCCAGGTATGACGGAACTTTGGTACAAGCTGGGTCTGATTTTGGAGTTCCTCCCTGTCAAGAGGATGGAGGCAATCGCTCTCTTCCAGGAAGGGGAGGTAGCATTGGATCATTTCATCAGTGACACTGGATATTGCCGACACAGGGCTCCGGCACATGGGCAACAGTGTCTGTCTTTGTCACCAAGGCTGCATGAAGGCCAAAAATTTCCGCCAGGAGGTCCATGCGAAGGTACTGGACATGCCTTTAGACAGAGAACCTTTTCAGGAAGGTTGTTAACGAGTCCCTACAAGCCATCAAGGCGGATACGTAAACGGCCTGTTCCCTGGGCACACTCCAGCAGTGCTGCTCTTCCAGAGGAAGGTTGAGCAGGTCTTCAAAAGTTTTCTCTGTATCGGAAGTCTTCCAGATCCACGACTCGGGAAGCCTACAAAGGCTGTTCCAGGCCTATGGTGGCGGAGGACAGCGCCGCCCGCAGGGCAGGACGCCGGCACCGAAGCAAGCTTGATCCGATCAGGACGTCGGGCCCCCACCCGTGCACCCCAGTTGGAGGCCGTCGGACGAGGTTCATCAGCGAGTGGGGAAAGATCACCAACCCCAACAGATGGGTGCTGGATGCTCTCGCCCAAGGACATGCACTGAAACTCCAGGGTAAGTGTCCCCTGATCCCTCCACTGGCTCGTCGGGTGCAGCACATCCCTCCGCTCTCGGAGGAGGTGCGGGCTATGCTGTGAAAAGGGGCGCTACAGCTACTTCTCCAGTGACCCCGGGGCTCAGGCTATTCCAGATATTTTGTGGTCAAAAAGAAGACTGGAGGCCCATTCTAGACCTGTGATATCTAAACAAATACTTCAAGTGCTGAAAATTCTGGATGGTCACCTTGCAGCATGTGCTTGGCCAACTGGAAAAAGACTTATTGACGTCGCTGGACCTGGAGGATGCCTACTTCCACGTCCCCATTCACAAGAAACAACGTAAATGTATACACTTCGTGTTGCAGAGACAGCACTACCAGTTCAAGGCCTACCTTTTTGGCTTCAAGTCAGCCCCCAGAGTGTTCAAGAAGTGCCTGGCACTGGTGGCGGCCCATCTATGTCTACGGGTCGGTTGCGAGAGTTGGCAGTTGGACACACGGAGGCGACAGTCCAACTGCTGACAGATCTGGGATTCTTCATCAACTATCCAAAGTCTTTCTTGACACCATTGCAGAACCTGCTGTTTCTAGGAGTCCGACTCAATACGGTATCCTGTCTGGCATCACCCTCCGAGGAGACAGTAGCAGCCATTCAAGGCAAGATGCAGTGGCTGGTGTCGAAGACTGCCGCGGTGGGAACCATCAAGTTATTGCTCGGCATGATGTCGTCTTCCATCTACCTTATCCGGCTCTGCAGGTTACAGATGAAACCTCTTTGGATACAGGTGTCCGGAAGCTTCGCGGACAAGATCCCGCTTGACGAGGAGTTCCATCGGGTGATAAGGTGGTGGAGTGTCTGCTCCAACATCGCCTGGGGCACGGGGGTTTCAAAACCCCCATACCAGGAGACGGTCAACACAGACCCTTGCCTGGAAGGCTAAGGAGCCCACACTAGGCATCTGCACGCCAGAGGCTGTGGTTGCTGAAGGAGAAGGTTCTCCACATAGACCTGCTGGAGCTATGGGCAGTGTTCTGGGCCCTCAAGTCATTCCTTCTGTCTGAGGGGCAAGGTGGTGAGGAATTTCATGGACCACACCATCACAAAGTTCTAGATCAGGAAACTGGGGCACTCGCTCACCGGCGCTCTCCAAGGAAGCGCAGGACATGTGCTGCTGGGCCGTTGGACAAGAGATGTTCCTCATTCCTCTTCACCTAGTGGCAGTCAAGATCACCATTGCAGACTCCCTAAGCAGGGAATTGTGCTCCTGCCACGTGTGGGAACTCTGGCCGGACCAGGTGGACCGCATCTTCAAGTGGAGCAGGCCCCAGATCGATCTGTTTGTGATGGCAGCAAACTCCAAATGCCAGACGTTTGCCAGCAGATTCCACCAACCGAGGAGCCTGGGGGACGCGTTCTCCTTCCCGTGTGAAGTCCTGTTTCTGTATGCGTTTCCTCTGTTGCCTCTTCTGCTACGAGTCAACTACGCACTCCGGACGGGTGTAGTTCACTTTGGTCTTATCAACTCGTCAAGGAGTTCCTCAAGGGAATGTTTTGATCTTTCCTGCCGGTGAGGGGCCCCTGCCCCGGCGCGGGAACTCAACATGGTGCTGACGAGGCTCATGGTGGCCCCCTTTGAGCCTCTGCATCAGGCCCCTCAAGTTTCTATAGTGGAAAACCACTTTCCTTGTGGCTATCGCCTCTGCCAGGAGGATAGGTGAGATCCAGGCCCTGTCTTGCAAACAGCTATACCTGACTGTCCACGAATCGAGGGTGGTGCTGCAGACGCACCCCTCTTTTATGTCGAAGGTTCCGTCGGATTTCCACCACAAGCAGCCTTTGGTCTTACCGATTTTTCTTCCTGAAGCCTTAGTCACCGGCTGAAAGGGCCTTGCACTCGCTGGATGTAGCTCGTGCCCTGAAGTTCTACGTGACGCACACAGAGTTTTCGGAGGACTTCTCCACTGTTTGTGAACTTTGGTCCTGTGAACCATGGGAAGGCCTTGTCCAAGGCTTCCATCTCAAGGTGGCTCTCCGGCTGCATCACAGTCATCGATTGGCAAACTGACCACTGCCTGGCCGTCCACCACAGCCATCGCTGCAACAACATTCCTGTCTAGTGTGCCCCTGCTGGACGGCTACGTGGAGGTCTGCGTACACCTTCATGAAATTCTACTGCGTTGACAGGGATTCCAAGGAGGAGTCGGAGTCTGCCAAGCAGTGCTACGCAACCTGTTCGCTTGAGGTGAGCACGGTCCAGAGGTAAGAGTTGATTGCTTCTGTTGAGCCTTGCCACCTCCCATGGTTGTGCGTTGTTGTACTGCTGTGTATTAGTTATTCATGAGCATCCATGCCAGACCCCATGCTGGAGAAGGAACTTACCTGTAACTATTGTTCTCCAGCAGGAGTCTGGCATGGATGCACATGCGAACCCTCCCTCTGTCCCCTGTGTCGCTTCTTGGTTATACTGCGACTTTACGTGCTTACCAAATCTGAGGATGGCTGCCAGAGGATTGGTTTAGGGAGAGGACCATCATTGGATGGGGGCAGTATGACCCAGAGGACAGTGATTGGTTTAAAGGAGAAATACAGTTTGTAAGTGAAACATATTTTCTTTCTTTTACTGAGGATTCCCAGTCTGATGACGGGGGAAATAGTCATGAGCATTTGAATCCATGCCAGACCCATGCTGGAGAACAATAGTTACAGGTAAGCAACTTGTTCCTTATGTTTGTCTTGTTTTTGTTGCTTGGTTTAAGAAAAAAGGTAAAGGTGCCAGGGAAGGGCAGGATTTTTGAGTGTTTTATGTGGGGAAACTGAGGTTAAAAAGGGGTAACTAGTAAATGCACAAATAGACACAACTGGACACAAGGAGACAGACGCTCAAATCTAATGCACTTGCAAGATTTGCCAGCAGCCAATAATGTAAAACCCTGTACAGGGTTCTTATAAAAGGGAGAACTGTTTCAACAACATCCTGTGAGAAGAGAGTGAACGTGTTTTCTGCTTTTCCATGGAGATGAGCAGTACCTTTTTTGTAGATGTATGCTCCATAAGTGCAAGGCCAATTCCAGGAGTGAGAAAACCATTTAACTTAATGAAATGACTGTGGTATTGCTCTGCTATTTAGAGCCAGGTTGTGTTTAGGTCGGGTTTTATTTGCTGTTTCATTTAATCCGTGTTTGTTCCGTCAGGGCAGCTAGCCTTAGTTAAGCCGTTTAAATTCCCTAATATGAATGTGTTCCAGGCGTTAATCTTCCCTTTGTGGCTGACACTTGTAGCAACCAAATTCCATTAATGAATGGAATGTGTGGATTTCGTTCTACCCCCCACCCCTTCTCCCCCTCCTTTTGGCAAGTTGGCTAATTTAGACATCTGAGGTTCTTACAGAGAATTAATAGCTCCAGAGCTTTGCCTTAACTAGCTCGAAATAGTCAATCTTCATGACTGCCTGCTTAAATTTCAGTCCTGCGAGAGTCACAAGGGCTGGATCACTCACTTTTAATTCTTGCTTGACTCGTAGCCGGCAGCTATCTTCTGCTTTTGACTAGGTTCTTTGGCAGCCTATACTCTTTAACTCTTCTACCTGGACTGCATATTCTACTTCACCTGAAATCAATTCTCGTAGCTTCTCTGCACCTTCCTGTCCCTGCTATCCGCAACACCGCTTGGTATGCCTACACAGGAAAGGATTGTTGGGGCAGTTGATCTGTTTGGTGTCTGAAGCCAGGTGTGTAGCAATATACAAATTAACAAGGGGGGTCCTGGGAGTCCCGCTGCCAGACATTAGTCCTGGTTATCATTTCGGCAGTCCAGCACCGAAATGCTAGGCCATTCTCCTCTGAACAAGAGTACCAACAGAAACCCCCAGACATGTGGTTTGTGGTCACGTGTAGCAATATACGACGGATTCACTATAAACTTAACTTGCATCGATGTGTGCTCTACGTAAGGAGTGACATGCCTTCTCTAACGTAACAACAAATAGCGCAACTTTGAGTAATATATTATGTCTATAGAGGAAACGGAACTGTGCTATTTTCAACCAGCTGAAAATAAATCTAAAGAACAAGGAGAGTGGGTGACCAACTGTGCTGGGCGTTTATCAAGTATATTGATGAGGGCTTCAAAAGCGCATGCTGCACATGCCTTGGTTTGGGGCCATAACATGGAAGTTAACTGGGAAAAAATTAGGGGGCAAAGGCAACTTTGCACTTGCAGTGTTTGTCAAGGATTTTGCTTCTGTTTTATTAGTCGGCAATGTCATGGTACATTGTATACAATGTAGGAATGTGTCGGTGTCAGACCTGTCCTTGTAACAGGTTACAATTATAATTGTATTATAATTATGATTCGTTCACGAGCATGTTATTAACTTGCAAACATGCTCCTGAACCATTCAGTGTGAATTTCTGGTGTCACTCTGGTAAAATAGCACCTCACTAAATGCCACAGCCTTGGTAAAATAGCACCTCACTAAATGCCACAGCCTTGGTAAAATAGCACCTCACTAAATGCCACAGCCTTGGTAAAATAGCACCTCACTAAATGCCACAGGCTTGATTAAGACCCTTAGTTTGAAACACGTGTTGGCTGTTCTTTTCCTTCGCAAGTGCACAACTGTTTCTATGATTATAATTCTATATGATTTATAATTGTAGCCTAAAATACCTATTGAAAGTTTCCTGCAGTCAAAGCAGCATATCTTTAGGTCCGGCTAGACCGTTTGCTCTCTTGCAGACTTAATTCATAGCAATCGCACACAGACTTTACAGATGAGGTAAATAGCGAAACATTAAATCTGATTGGTCCACTCGATCCGTTTTTCCCTGATGGGAATGAGACCGTTACATAGTGGGTGCTTCCTCCAGCAGAAAGTTTGCCTCCAGAGAGGGAGACCAAGGGCAGCCGCTACAAAGTTAGTCGCATCTACTTTTTTCGCGTTTGGGACAGGGTCATGGACGAATCCTGGAAGTACATGTTGCCTCCTTGCAGAACAGTTAACGGTGTGTGGAGAGGGGAAAGCAGTAGGAGTTTGGAAAGGTGCATCAGTTAGATCCCTTTCACACAGCCCAAGTGCTCTGCAAGACATCTGGGATGGGAGTGCCCGCGTGGCATGGTGCCACAAGCACCTTGCATATAGTTTTGCCTTAGTGGAACCTATCACTAAATTGCTGCTTGATTCTCGAGGTACAGTGAGCCAGGTGGCCTCCTCTGTATATACCCATGACAAAATGTGCCTGTGGGCGAATACTGGCTGGACCAGCGGTTGCATGTTCTGCTGTGCAGGGGAAACATTATCTTGCATTTTGGACTATGCTTCGTTTTGTGGCAGGTCCAAGTCCGGTTTCGCTATATTATTATTATTTTTTTTTTTATATTGTTTAAAGCGCAGACCTAGCTCAAGAGTTGCGCTCTTCAAGGTTTAGGGAGCCAGTGTTTTGGATGGCCTGTTTTAAACAGTAGCACAATACTGTAAGTTGCGTTCTGTGCATCCGTTTGGATTAATCCTTGAAAAGCCACAATTTGAGAGATTTGTGAAATTGGGGCATTACGAGTCCATATGGGGATCGCGTTCCGGTGGGTGCGTGACAAGAGAATTATTTTTTGCAGACTAGTTGTTTTGAGACGGTTGGTGAAATGGTTGCACAAGGCGGGTGTTCCACAAGATATGTGGAGCTTAGCTGCCGGGTATGCTGGTGTGCTACTCGTGACTACTTTGTTGTTGATGCATGCAGTCTTGAACAGTATCCTGGCCAGGATAAGAAGCCAATGTAGTTTGCTTTGGACAGGAGTGGTTCTGTCAAATTTCTGAGCACCCATAATAAGACTTGTTGCAGCGTGGTGGACTGATTTTGTTCATGGTTTGCTTCCTCTTTTAATGGTGCAAAACACAATGGAATAAGATGCTTAGTGACATTCCTAGTGGCTATTATTGTTTTCTATCCAGTCGTTTTTGGTGTATATGACCTAGGTCTCAACATATGTAAGATCACTGGTGCTTGAAGTTAGCTGCTGCAGAACTCTGCAATCATGTGTGTTGTGCAGGTTCCAATACCAGTAAGATTGCCTAAATGCCTGCTGCAGGGTTCTTTTGTTTAACCTAGAGGTCGGTATCCCACCACGACTGACTTGCACAGTCGCACCAAATGATCTGTACTTTGGCAAGACATTTTCTTATCGCTTTTCCCCTTGGTCAAATAGTGTGTATGTAGGGCAAACCTTTCCCTCTCAATACCTCTATATCATTGCCTCCTAAAATTGAAGAGCCCTTGGTGCATTTGATATTTTGTCAGGAAGGGCAATCCAAAAACGGAACAGGACCCCAAGATGCTGGGCCTTACTCCGGTAGAAAACACCCAGGTACTCTGCTCGCCCCGAAGGTTCTGGCGGGGTAAGTTGCCAAGTTGACCAACCTGCTAAAATCACTGTCTTGCATCTTTCCCACTTAACTGTATTGGTCTGTGCAAATCGCTTTAAGTTCTTAGAAACCAGATGAATAATATACAAAGAGAAATCTGTGAGTCTTTGTGGGACAGGGCAAATGGGCAACCTCTCATCACCAAATACATATAACAAAACTGTCATTGTTTTTTTTTTTTTTTCTTCCAAAAATCTTTCCAAATCGTACACAAATATCTTCATGATCGCCAGACACTTTTCAATCTATGGAGGCCAGGCTTGTGGGCTTTGCCAAAGCAACGTGTGCAGCTAGTAGCATCCTTCTCTTTATCAACTGCACTTAGAATGTGTTCTATGTTTTAATGTGTTTCTATGTGTTACAATGACCATGCAGGTTCCTTTTTTCTAAAAGAATAGTGTAGATTTAGCATCTGAACCCACCAGTACCACACATTTTCATAATAACAAGAATGATTAAGTGCTGCTGGCCACAGTATCTAATCTAATTATACATTCTCGTCATCAGCAGCTTCATTATTAGATGATGAAGTGGCCATGTTAAGTCGGCTCAGTGCAAGCAGAAGCAGTGTCTTCGCAACTCAAAATGTCATGCTTGTGGTTTTACAAACTTTACAATAAGTGTCCATTATAAGCTAAGTAACTGCCTTTTTGTTTTGGCCAAAGTGGCAACACTTACCACATACTTGCCCCACAGAGTCCTGGCCAGGAGACTGAGTAAAGGTTCATCAGAGGGGCCCCCTGTTTTCAGAGAAGACTGGAGCCTATGCTTCTGAATATTGCTGCTGTGGTTATTTCTTAAGCAATACAAATTGAATATCAGCAGGTGGGTTTCAATAGCATGCACACAGCAATCCGACGATGACTGAACCCGTTGGGACTATGCGCAAGTATTTTTTTTTTTTTTTGTTGGATTCCCACTCAGAAGGGGTAGGGCACGGCAGACTTGCGCATACAGTTGCCCTGAAGCCGCTAGCAGTTCTCGAGAGAGATGGTTGCCTTTTCCCCAAAGGGATGAGAAAATGGGAAGGCACTGTCCTGTTTGACAAGGAAGGCCCAGAGCTCTCTGCTGCTCTTTTCGTTTCTGGCAGTGATCAGCTGTAAGTTCTCCATGGCACTCGCTCAACGCTGTGCTTTGCTGCATGACCGTGTGAGTTCTGCTTCTCTGCACCGCCTACAGCGTGCGTACAGACGCACAGCATCTACCCCGCCAGACGTGGGGCAGAAGAGCTGACATGGAGAAGGAGGCCTCTGGTGCGTGAAGTCCCTGCTCTGAAACACTGCTAGGACGATTAGGTGTATAGGCCGGCAAAGCGCAGTGTTGACTGCGTCCCATTACAAACCTCCAGTTCATTGGCAAAAGCGTGGGAAAATGAGTTGCTACAAAATTACTCGCCAAAATCAGACCACTCCACCTCCTAATTGACTGCAAGTCAGGGTTCCGCCCCAAGTTTACAGTTAGCCAGCATCTAGGTGGTGGATGATGCCCTCCAAATCATAGATACAGGCGACTCATGCGTCCTTGTCGTCGTTGACCTTTCGGCTGCATTCGACAGTCGACCACTGCATCCTTCTCTCCCTCCTTGCTGACGGGATGGGATTCTCTGGCACCGTCTTGAATTGGTTTACCCCCTACCTCTCAAGCAGACACCACGCAGTTCAAATGAACCTGCTGCGTTGTAACAGACTCCAGGTCTCCTGTGGAGTCCTCCCTGGCTCCATTCTCTCACCAATTTTTTTTTTTAACCTTTTCAGGGAGCCTTTGGGCACTCTTTTAAAAGATCCCAATATAGCCATCCACCAATATGCGGATATTACTCAGTTGAACATGAGTAAATAGCGTGCAGGACATAATTAGTCTCTGTGATTACCCAGCCATCATCCAGTCCTGGATTTCGACGGCCTACCTCAAAGAAAGCAAACCCATCCAAGACTTAATTTGTCCTATTCGGTCTGCTTACTAAAAAACAACTTGTACAACAATGGCTCAATGATGTGCGCCTAGAAGTATTTGATCTACAACTCTCAGATTCAGAAAAATCTGTAGGCATCTCCATAAGCCTGTCCTTTGAGAGATGTAGCCAAGAAGGCCTAAATGGCCTGGCTCCGAATCTGTACCTTTCCAAAAATCAAAACCTTCATCCGACAGCAGGACTTCTGGACCGTAGTGCAGGCCCTTTTGGTCTTGCACATCGATGGTGGAAATGCTCTCCTGACGGCTCCCAGCTGCTCACTTAGCTCCCCCAAAAGCAGTCCACCACGCTGCAGAACGTCTTATTACAGGAGCACAGAAATGTTACCAAATTACCCCATGCTACCCAAACTGCATTGGCTTTCACTACAAGCCAGGATACTGTTAGAGACTGCATGTGTTATCTATGAAGCAGTCGGGAGTAGCACACCAGCGTACCTGCCGGTTAAGCTCCACATATCTAGTCGCACACGCTCCTCGTGCAGCAAATCGACCAACCTGCTTGAATCGCGTGTCCACAAAGGGAGCACCCGCAAACGAGCATTCTCTTATCATGCACCCACCCTCTGGAACTCTATCCCGGTGTCAGCTCGGAATGCCCCCACAATTCTCCTTTCACAAATCTCTCAAACCTGGCTCTTTCAACACCACCTGGACGCACAGACCTTGCAGTACTGTTCTACTGTTAAAAGATGACAACCCAAATGCTGGTTACTGACACCCAAATGCTGGCAGCCTAAATTTGCTGCTCTTGAGCTAGGTCCACGCTTTAAACAATAAATACAAAATAAAAATAAACAATTCACCTAAATTTCAAAATTTTATGTCCACATCAAACCCTTAATAGCCCAAACAAAATAAAAAAATAAGACCGACTAAAGAAAAATACAACGTATCAGATCTGTGTTAAAAAGAAAAAAAAAAGCATAGCGTGCTGCCATTTTGGAAGGAATGATGGCTGCCAAATTCAGCCTACAATACAAATACTAAGAAATCGTGCATAGGCGTGTGTTTTTGGGCAGGAACGGGTTGAAATTCACATTGGTATGCGTCTGCTCATTTGTAGGAGCTAACACCTACAGACGATGTATCCATCATCGTATGTCATCTCCATTTGAAAGCATTACAAGCCCTCATTCTCATCTTCATAACAATTGGATCAAATTACATTAGGCTAGAGGTTGGAATTTGTGTACAATGTGAAATTGGAGAGTTGGGAGTGGCCTGGATAGCAAGTTGGAGTTCAAATGTTCGATTTGTCGTGGGAATACTGGGGGAATCTTGCGAGATTACTGCGGTAATATTGGAAGACGCTCTCGTAAAAGAAAATGCGTCACTTGAGTCAAATGAACAAGAGTGAACGAGGGCCTGGGTGGGGAAAAGCAGCTGAGGCGAGTGTGGGACCATGGAAAGAGGATGAGGGCACTTGGTGATTGCTTGTGAGGGCAGGGAAGTGTTTATTTTATGTTCACATTATCGCGGGAATATCGGGGGATTACCATGGGCATGAGTAGTTCATTAACATTATCTGGGAAATCGGACGAGAATGGGGGTGGGGGGAAATGTGTGAAAGGAACCTATTGGTGCAACATGTACAGTGGATACAGCCTTTGGCTGTGGCCACTGGCCAGGGTCAAAGGCCGTGGCTAGTGGGTCGCAAAGAAACCTAGTGTTTCAAAATATACAGTGGCACAGCTGAAGGCCTCTGTTATGATTAGATATGCCTGCAATAGAGTGGAATGTTGAAATGGAAGGCAGAACGCAGAATGTTTATCCATGAGTGAGTGTTCCAGGGTGGTCAGTTGAAAGATGTAAGCCCTGAGAGAGGATGCCGGTGGGAGTCCTATTTTCCCCACGACTTATCTGACATAAGAACTGTAATTAATAAGTCCAAACTAAGTAAAGAACTTACAGTTTACAAGAAGTTGTCAGTCATTTGTAACCAGACCCAGAACCCAACAATGCCGACGAGGATCAAGCTTGTTGTGCTGAGGGGACAACAGCACCGAGGATGGACACCACCGGCACCACCAAGAGAAGATATCCTCTCTCAGGTAAGGGCGCTGATGGGCAGTGAGGTGCTGCAGGCTAGGCGCAGTGGGGGCAGATTCGGTCCATACTAAGAGCTACAAAGAAGTGGAAGCAACAGAGACCAGTCCAGGAAGCCAGCACTGTAGAAGGAAGGGAGAGTGGCGCTGCAGGCCCACTGAGGGCAATCATGGCCCATAAAAGTATGTTTCAGGAGCAGTAAATAGAAATATAGCCACTGCTACGACCGATGTCAACTGATGCCAAATCATCAGGCAATGCAGTGGTCAGGGGCCTTGTGTAGTACTACAGACGTCCTGCATAAACTGTAAGAGGGAGCGCTTTGTGATCAGTCTGCTCTATCAGCCTGTGAAGTGTCGCAGAGGCAGTAGGCAAGAGAGGACCATGGGCTAATAACAAGCGGCCAAGTAACGTTGGGGGGGGGGTACTTTCTTACATAGTGTGGCTGCTTACCGTAACGATATTGACGCTAACGTGCACCTGTGTGTGTGGCGAGCGCTGTTCTGGGGAGTTTGCTGCGGCCCTGAACTGTGGAGTGGGTGTCCTCCAGCAGAGTTCTTTGGTGTAGTGAGCTCCGTCCTCTTTGGCTTCCCAGCCCGACTGATGACGTCGGGTAGAATGCTGAGGGAGTTGGCGATTGTGCTTGTAAAGAATTCCATCACTAGAAGCAACATCCGGTTGCTGTGAGGGAGCACTGAATAAACAAAGAAAAGAGAACCCTGCTACGTGATTAGCAGCACACTGCTATGAGAGGTTCACTTGTTAAATAAATCGGGCTGGAAGTAATACGTTGACATTTCTGATGTTCTGCCGATATTTTCGTTGGAGGATGGAGAGAGAAAAAAAAATAAAGCGAAAAAGGGAAGTGGAAGCGTACGGCTGCACTGTGACTTGCGAGTGACTGTGCCCTCCACATTGGCGGTTCAAATTGCAGGGACAGGATTATCTGATGCCGGCATAATGGGGCTAGGTTCCCCTTACCAAGTACTCTAGTGTAACGTTAGTGCCAGCATGGAGCAGGAGGAAGGTCATTAAACTGCCGATATCTATGGCTTAGGTGTTTTCCAGCACGCGAGTTTTGAACATGTTAGTTTTTCATTAATATTGGAAATGGAAAGTGAAGCTGTGTTAGCATTGGAAGTTATTACATATATGTCTTCATGTAATGATGCATATATATTAATGTTAATGTATTGTGCTTGCATCGCTGATAACAATGAACTTTTACAAAGCGCAGCTGTGATGTGAGGCCTGTCTGAGTTCTAGTAATGGAATTAATATGTATGCTGTGTACTGGTGTGCGCTGAGTTATGTGCAAGCGCTATGGCCTTTGTTGAGTTGTGTGAGTTTTAAGTGGATGTCGTGGCCTCTGTTGATAAGGAAATGCAGTAGAGTTTTTTTTTTTTTTTTAGAACACCAGGAAATGTTGTGTAGTTTCTTTTCCTAGGTAAACAAATGTGAGCACACAAGGTTCCTCAATTTTTTGTAAAGGGAGCTGTGGTATATGAGGAAGGATACATCAAACAAGCGAGTACATTAACCACTAGCTACCCACCTCTAACACACCCAAGGGGAAGGCTACTTATCAGAAATTACCCTCGCAGTGGAATTTTCATACAATTCTGGCTACCACCACGGTCAAAAAAGTTATCTTAAACATACTTTAATCAATATTTACTCCAAACATAACAGTAAAAACAACATAAAAAGCCATATACAGTGTTCATCTTTTACGAAAACCGTAATGGACAAGATGGAGAGAAAACAACACTTCACACTTATGGCTGTAATTCACATCACAATGTTTACAATTTATCAACATTGGTTATTTAGCGTGATGTTAGTAATAGTGTGACTGAATCACATAACTATTATACACAAATATGGTAGAATGGCGTCTACAATCTGATGTGTTTCTGGGGCAAAGGGCAGCACTGTTGCAGTCAAAGGCTCGTCAGTAGTGTCCCAGGACCCGTCTTCAGGACGCAGCGAGTTAAGAGGGCGGTTACACTGTCACCATGACGCATATGTAGCAGTGTAGTCACCTATACAGTGAATAAAAAATTGAAGCAAATATAAGATTTACTCAATACCAGTAAAAACCTTTGTATCCGTGGTGTGAGTGTAATACAGAGAAGTAGCCAATTCGCTAACCTTATGGTGATTTCTTTTGGTGTGATGAGTGAGGCGATTGCACTCGTCAATCTTATAATGGCGGCCGACACGTCCGTCCAAATAGTAACAGCTGTAGATCAATACATGTTTTTAGTCAATCAATAATACGATTTTCAAGGGATACTAATCACTACCGTTTGGCGTGGACCTCAATTCAATTACAAGTTCCTGCACGGCGTGTTGATCGTGAGCATAGGTTATGTAATCATTTGGGCACTACATGCCCCATAATGCATCATGGAATCTATAAAGGATAAGGAATAGATCAGTTCTGTGCTGGTTTAATTTAAAAAGTGTGGAGGTTACATACACTCAGCACTTACTTGACAAAGAATGTCCCAAACGCTATCTTGCTTTTTTTCTCGTATTTTCTTTATTTTTAAGTGTCAGCTCGCATTGTCAACCAGACCAGGGAATCAAGTCCTGCATGGGGGCAGAAAGAGCCAAAGGAGACGGTCAGCCCTCTAGTTATTTGTCGGGTAGCCGTGTGTGTCATAAAATCAAAAGAAGCTTACCTTATGTGTCAGTTCACGCGGTGAAAAACTACCGCTGCAGGGCACAGCTTCAATAGCATGTACCTCAAGGAGGGACTGCCTGCACACTTCTATCGGAGCCCAGTGGTGTCGAAATAGAAAGTGGACTAACCTGATAGTCTGAGGTTATAAACCTCAAAGAAGGACTGCCAGTATAGTTCTATAGGCCCCTGTGGTCAAGAGGGGGGCCATCTTGGAGTGAATACATGTGTTGATTGCAAACACAAGGCGGCAATGTGATCCCTGTGAGGGCAAGCAAGCCCTCAAATGATTACTTATACGGCTACCACTGTGTGTTGTGTCTGTATTGTAATTATCAAATGTCATTAATTGTCCTTAGTAACCTCGATTATAAAGAAACGACGCCTCGCTTAGTGGAGGCCCATCTATATAAAAAAACAATTCACGACAAACGGAAATGAGGAATTTTTTCAGATTAATAAGACTCAAGTATTTCTTCCGCAATCCCAAGGAAGGACCCACTATAGATGATGATACATCAGGATTAAAATCACCCTCATCTTTTACACCTACATCAGCCATGATTCCCCTGAGATTTTGACCTTTGAAAATAAAGTCATTAGAGAATTGGACTATCTCTTTAAGCACAAAAATCAGCACAAGGACAACCTTACTCGTGCAGAACGCAAAGCTTTAAAAGATCTCGAAAATAACACTTCTTTTGTAGTAAAACCTGCTGATAAAGGGGGGAGGGATTGTGTTGTGCGATACCAATGCATACAACACCGAAATTGAGAAACAACTGGGCAACCAACTCTGCTACCGCAGATTGGTAGGCAATCCCTCTGCGGGACTTGCGGAGGAAACCATGAGCCTTATGAACCATGCGAATGATCAGAAATGGATCTGCAGAGATGAACTTTACTTTTTGACTAGACCTAACTCCATCATTCCGGCCTTTTACTTACTACCAAAAATGCACAAGAATGCGACCCACCCACCAGGCCGACCAATTGTTTCAGCAATAGGCTCATTGTTAGAGCCTCTCTCTATCTATGCAGATTCGTTTCTGAGACCTTTTGTGGCCAAGATGAAATCATATATACAAGACACGACAGCTATGATTCACACCATTGCCAGCTTACATCCCGGTGCCAATGACATTCTGGTTACCCTTGATGTAGAATCATTATACACAAATATCCCCCAGGATCATTGTATAGAAGTACTATATCAATATCTTGAGAAAAGGGTTGATCTCACAGTGCCTTCAAACGTCATCATTGAATGTGTGAGGTTAGCCTTGACAAAACTTTTTTCTTTGTAAAAAAAAAAAAGTTTTACCAACAAAGACAAGGTACATCAATGGGGGCCACATTTGCACTGGACTTGGCTAATTTGTATATGGATCATTATGAAACCAACTTCATTTATGCGGCGACCAATCCGTTCCATGAGCACATCAGCTCATGGCACCGCTACGGCATGGGAGCCGAGATGCACTTGATCAGTTTCTTATGTGGCTCAATAGACTAACTCCAACCATCAAATTTACCATGTCTTTTAGTAGTGGAAGTATAGCCTTTCTTGATCTGACAATTTTCAAAAAGGATAAATCTTCTTGGCACCACACTTTTTAAAAAACCCACAGACAAGAAAACATTACTACTTTTTAGTAGCTTCCACCCGTCTAGCCTACGGGAAAACTTACCTTATGGACAATTCCTAAGAATAAGACGGAACTGTAGTGGAATTGCTGATTTTAAAACTAACAGTCAGGAACTGAGCGAAAAATTACGACATAGACAATACCCCCAGAAGATTATTAAGAGATCTCTGAAAAGAGCACGTAATGCTAATCGTGAGGTCATCCTGCAAAAATACAAAAAACCTAAAGATGAGAGAATCGCATGTGTTGCTTCCTTTTCCCCCCTAAGCAATGATCTAAGTAGGGTAATACTAAAAAACTGGAAAATTGTTCATACTGAAGATTTCCGACCGAATTACCCAAGATTTGCCTTCAAACGAATGCCAAATCTTCGAGATAAACTAGTCCACACCTATCCGACTAACAATAATGAGACACCAACTCAGCCCACACTATGGGGCCTACTGCCAGTAAGTGGACATTATGCATGCGGACAATGCTCAGTCTGCCACTTAACCAAAAACCTTAAACAAATCGACCTTAATGGCCGGATGTGGAAATATCGATCCTTTTCAAACTGCTTGACCAAATGGGTGATTTACGGGATCAAATGCCCTTGTGGGCTAATATATGTGGGTAAAACCATTAGGCCCGTAAAAGTGCAAATTTGCGAACATCGTTCAGCTATCCGAAACGGTACCCCTGACAAACCGCTTGTGGCCCACTATGCAGAGGCTAAACACACGTGTGAAGATATGTTCTGGTTGGTCATTCAAACAACTAAAGCCCACCCACGAGGTGGCAATAGGGATTTGTCCCTCAAAAAACTGGAACAAAAATGGATTTACAATCTAAAAACAGCCCAATCCGGCTTAAACATTTCCGTGGAATGGAATTTGTTTATCCACTAATAGCTGATACACACACCAAAGTCATAGCTGACTTAGACTTGTCCCACACATGACATCTCAATGAATATTTTATGCACGACCCGAGATGGTAGACACTAATAGTGTAGGGTAACACTATGTGAGATATCATAATCCAACAATAGATGAATATTGTATATCATCTATCGATGTGTTTTTTTTTTTTTTTTTTTTTTTTTTTTTTTTTTATATAGATGGGCCTCCACTAAGCGAGGCGTCGTTTCTTTATAATCAAGGTTACTAAGAACAATTAATGACATTTGATAACTACAATACAGACACAACACACAGTGGTAGCCGTATAAGTAATCATTTGAGGGCTTTCCTGCCCTCACAGGGATCACATTGCCGCCTTGTGTTTGCAATCAACACATGTATTCACTCCAAGATGGCCCCCCCTCTTGACCACAGGGGCCTATAGAGCTATACTGGCAGTCCTTCTTTGAGGTTTATAACCTCAGACTATCAGGTTAGTCCACTTTCTATTTCGACACCACTGGGCTCTGATAGAAGTGTGCAGGCAGTCCCTCCTTGAGGTACATGTTATTGAAGCTGTGCCCTGCAGCGGTAGTTTTTCACCGCGTGAACTGACACATAAGGTAAACTTCTTTTGATTTTATGACACACACGGCTTCCCGACAAATAACTAGAGGGCTGACCATCTCCTTTGGCTCTTTCTGCCCCCATGCAGGACTTGATTCCCTGGTCTGGTTGACAATGCGAGCTGACACTTAAAAATAACGAAAATAGGAGAAAAAAAGCAAGATAGCGTTTCGGACATTCTTTGTCAAGTGAGTGCTGAGTGTATGTAACTTCCACACTTTTTAAATTAAACCAGCACAGAACTGATATATTCCTTATCCTTTATAGATTCCATGATGCATTATGGGACATGCAGTGCCCAAATGATTACATAACCTATGCTCACGATCAACACGCCGTGCGGGAACTTATAATTGAATTGAGGTCCACGCCAAACGGTAAATATTTAACTTTGATATACCGTATCGTGATTAGTATCCCTTGAAAATCGTATTATTGATTGACTAAAAACATGCATTGATCTACAGCTGTTACTATTTGGACGGACTTGTCGGCCGCCATTATAAGATTGACGAGTGCAATCGCCTCAATCATAACACCAAAAGAAATCACCATAAGGTTAGCGAATTGGCTACTTCTCTGTATTACACTCACACCACGGATACAAAGGTTTTTACTGGTATTGAGTAAATCTTATATTTGCTTCAATTTTTTATTCACTGTATAGGTGACTACACTGCTACATATGCGTCATGGTGACAGTGTAACCGCCCTCTTAACTCGCTGCGTCCTGAAGACGGGTCCTGGGACACTACTGACGAGCCTTTGACTGCAACAGTGCTGCCCTTTGCCCCAGAAACACATCAGATTGTAGACGCCATTATACCATATTTGTGTATAATAATGTGATTCAGTCACACTATTACTAACATCACGCTAAATAACCAATGTTGATAGATTGTAAACATTGTGATGTGAACTACAGCCATAAGTGTGAAGTGTTTTCTCTCCATCTTGTCCATTACGGCTTTCGTAAAAGATAAACACTGTATATGGCTTTTTATGTTGTTTTTACTGTTTATGTTTGGAGTAAATATTGAGTAAAATATGTTTAAGATAACTTTTTGACCGAGTACATTAACCACTAGCTACCCACCTCTAACACACCCAAGGGGAAGGCTACTTATCAGAAATTATCCTCACAGTGAATTTTCATACAATTCCGTCTACCACCACGGTCAAAAAGTTATCTTAAACATATTTTACTCATAATATATATATATATATATTTGCTGAGCTTCCAAAACCACAACTACCAAGCTAGCGCTCTGAGCAAAAGCTCTCCCTTCACTGAGCCATATACTAGCTAACACATAGCTACACTCCCACCAAGACAAAACAACTGTTCCATAGCTGGCCTACCATGAAACCCGACCAGGGAACCAGCCCACAATTCAACAATCATCCAAAACAAACCAAACTACACTCACAACCATCTTCCTCTATCCACCATGAACGAAATGTGCAAAATTACACCATTCAGGGTTCCTAACCCCACACGCAGCCTAAAGCTGTAATATCATTACCTAAATTTTGCAACGCTAATGCCAGGGATCTCTATCCCTACCATCATTAGACGCCACTAGTGTCGGTATTCTCCATGGGATTCACCATCCCCCACAATATTTGCCCACAGTGTTGGGATCTCCATCCCCCACAATCCAGCACCTAGTGCCGGGACAACAAGTTCCACCGAAATGCACCTAGTGCGGGGACCACAATACTCAATACATCCCTCTTTCATATGCACACTTCCACTCTCTGTCACATCACACACTAGACAATTTGCGCACAAAATATTTGAAAAACAAGTGTATAAACATCAATTGAGTCCATAATATTTGGCTACAAAGTCCTTTGTGATGTTACCTGTAAAAAAAACATTAACAACAATTGTGCAATTGGGATGTTCTAAGAAAAAGAAACAAGCGAGTGTATGTATGTATATGTGTATATATATATATATATATTTGAGTGTTTCTTTTCTTATATTTCCCACTGGTTACACCCTGGTATTTATTGTGGTTGGCTGGCCCTATAGGGGGAAGATGTGTTATGATTAGATATGCCTGCAATAGAGTGGAATGTTGAAATGGAAGGCAGAGCGCAGAATGTTTATCCATGAGTGAGTGTTCCAGGGTGGTGAGTTGAAAGATGTAAGCCCTGAGAGAGGATGCCGGTGGGTGTCCTATTTTCCCCATGACTTATCTGACATAAGAACTGTAATTAATAAGTCCAAACTAAGTAAAGAACTTACAGTTTACAAGAAGTTGTCAGTCATTTGTAACCAGACCCAGAACCCAACAGCCTCCAATTGTTTTGGTCATTGTGAGTGCCATCTGTAAGAATGGGCTCATGGTCTTGGCAACATGGGAGACACTGAGTTAAGATGATCATCACTTCCCACATGTGCAGAATTTCCTGGGTTTTGTTGCGTTAAATCTGATCACCTTGGGGCACTTTGGGAGTAGAAGGGGTAAGGAGGGAGGTATTCTCGATTTAAGCTCAACATACACAACATCATATAAAATGTGACGTTTGAGAGTTTTCCAAAATTTGGGGAAGTGGGTTGAAGAGACTTGCAAAGGAAAACACCCTGATAGTGTAATTTTCTTCTCACAAAATATTTGTATCTCCTTGCATGGAGGGATTGTCTGTTATGAGATGTTGTCCTTCTGGGTCTGGATGCGGGGGGGAAGAAGTGTGTTTCTTAGGGAGAGTAGTGCATTGCTATTTAGGCGTTGGAGGTGGATTTAAATTCCACTCTGTTTAATACGAAGCCAAAAGCAAACCTTTGAGTTTGGTTGTTATATGGTCTGAACCCCACGATCAAGAGAGCTGCTTGGTTTTGCTTTTTGTTGTAGCTTGGCTTAAGGTTTATCTCGTAAGCTTGCATGGATACTGTCACCATAATTAATACAAGGAAGAACCACTTGTAGGATTCTGGTGATCCTTCCGGGATTTTTTTTCAGAAGTTGGAGACCTTCCAAGAACAGCGGGGAAAGAAAGCTTTCTTGAGGGCCTTGGTAATCTGCAGTGGGTATGTTGGCTCGCTGTTTAAGATGATGCCCAGGTTTTGGACCATACGAGAAGATTTTGATGTTGGAGGCATTGAAAAGCCCCATTTGAATGACTGGATGGCGTTTTTTTGGGGGTTTTTCCACGGCCTAGTAACATATGTTTCGAATGCCTAAAGACAGACTGTTAGTTCCCAACCGTTTTTGGACATGGGCAAGGCAGATTGATTTTTCTGGAGAAAAATTAGGTTAAGCGTCATCCGCATGCATCCGACATTTGATGTAGCTATCCATCTCTGACTTTCTACATGGGACCATATAGACATTGAACACTATTGGAGACAGCAATCGGGCCTCGGGCTCGTTGCAGGTGAAATGTGTGGTTACAAAGAGAAAGGTGTTTAACCTGGTGATGGACTGGAACCAGGGCATGGAGGACCCTTTCATTGAACTCAGTCTGTAGACGGTTAAGAAGAATGCTTTTTTAAATGTTATTTGGCTGCAAAAAGATTACAGAACATTAAGTTTCAGACATCTCTGGAAGTAGTTAATTCTTCTCTGGTGTTTATTTTTTTCTGCTTCTGGATCGAAAATCTGATGGCAAGTTGTAAAAAGATAACTTTCCTCTGTGATGCATGCTGTGGAGTCGCTACGCCTTGAAGAACTTTGGCCATACAGGGAAGGTCTGAGATGGGTCTCTAGTTACCCAAGCACATTGGATCAAACTTTTTATTTATATTTTAGCAGACCTGTGGTGATGCCGTTTTTCAGCGTTGGTGGCACTGCTGAATGAGGCATGCAGGAATTGTGTGATAGCCGCAGTAAAAGCTGGGTGGCAATGTTTGACGTTTGCACAATGCAGCTTGTTGGTGATCTTGAGTTGTTCTCTTCCTCAGTAGGGGATTGAAAGTAGGATATTTTTGCCATGAAAAATTGACATTTATGACCTTGGTCATGGATACGGCAATCCAGGTCAAAAGGGAAAGTATGATCAGAGCAATGGCACAGAACATGTCGTGCATCAATAATGTATGCCAGTACTGACGCTGTAAAACACATTTTATATGCGGCTTATGTCCAAAGGAAATGAGGCTACAGGAATTGAGGCGGCGGGCTTTAGACTATATTTCTGCACTGGCCCTATTTGTGCTGATTGTGTCAATGGTCAAATCATGACGTGGTCTGTTTCAAAAATGTGTCCCTTTCCTAACGAAATCAGGCGTTTTTTCTCGACACTATATCTTGGTGCTGGTTATCTTCATGATACTAGTTCCCAAGGCAAATTATGTGGGTTGTTGCAGCAATGTCTGTTGCCCTTCGTTTTGCCTTGGGCCCTCTATACCAGGGATCTGCAAGCTTTGGCTCTCCAGAAGTTTTTCACTACAACTCCCATTATCCCTCAGCATGGACAATGGTGGCTACGGTTGATGGATGTTGTAGTCCAAGACATCAGGAGATCCAAAGGTTGCAGACCCCTGCTCTATACCCACGAACTTCACTCCTCTGCCCACTCACCCCACATTATTTTAAACCCGTTTTAAAAAATGGATCGTTTTTTTTCTCACTGGTCTCTTGGCATCGTTCGGCGGTCCTGAACCTCAACGCCAGGAAACTGTTTTTGTTTGTTTATTTATAATGCGCGCCAGACCCAAGGGTATTGGGGCGCAGAAAGCAAAAGAGGATTGTTCAGCTTAGGTTACAATGGTGTGTGTTACATTACAATACATTAAAAGCAGTGCTGACATCAGACAACGGTTGTACGGTAAAGGCGGACAGTAGTGTGATCAAGAGTGGTGAGGCGTCAAATGTCATGTTCCTTCATCCAATGGATAAGGTTGCCATTATTTTTATTTACATTGGACAAATTGAGATCTCTGTAAAATGCCTTACAGGTCATAGGTTCACGACAAACACACCCCAAAAGCCTTTGTGATAAACCCATACGATTACAGTTACTGTTCGACAAAGCTATGCCTCTTTGTTATGCTAATGTGAGCTGAAATTCTGAGTGGGTCACTAATGTGCTGTTCATAGTAACTGCTGCAGCCAGAACTACTTCCCATTGTGGAGGCCGCCAACAGCACATCAGTGCTCTCTTGCACTTTTCCTGCTTCCTCCCACTAACCCATCCTCCCCTCCTCTTTCAGAGCCGCCAGAGCGCCAAGGGACCACTACGGTGGTGATAGTGCGCGGTACAAATGCCCTTTAACTTAACATAACAAAGACGGTCTGAACAAACGAGATGTGTTGTCCTGACGGCCTGGATGAGGGGCATTCCGTGGCTGGGACCCTTTCTACTACTTGCTTGCAGAGACATAACTGGTCCAAAATTACACGTTTTCCTCCTCTATGGGAACAGCTATTCCCTGCCCTCCCCCCCTCCCCGCCCCATAGACTATATGCTGCTGCACTTGCAGAGTATGTAAAGTTGCATGCCATGATGAAATGGCAACCGCTACGAACGAAATGGGGCTCGTTTTCCGATGTGGCTCAGACAGTTTGTACACTTAACATTTCTTTTCCATTAGCCTACTATAGGCCTGACGATGCAGATGTATTAACTCTCCATTAGCTGTAAACCAAATGTTCCAAGAGCAGTATTTAAGATGTGTATTAAGATCGTCCGCGTCTGTGGCACTGGTTGCATTATTTTGAAGCGCTATGCCATCGCTCTAGAATTTGTGCAGTTCTGTCCTGGGAGTACCGTGAAAGATCAAATGGATGCCATCTGTATTAAACGTTGCCAATTGGTAGAAAATTGGTTATTACTAAATTTTCCTTTCTCTTTTTCCAGACCAACATTGATGTCTGTCCTGAATGTGGTCACCTGAAGCAGAAGCACGTCTTGTGTGGCTTTTGCTATGAGAAGGTTCATAAAGAGACTTTCAAGATCAGAGAGGAAATTAGACTGAAGGAAGGCGGGCACTTCAATGTGGCAATCGTGGAGACTTCAGTCCTCTATGAAGGAGAGAAGCCTACGGAGAAGGATGAAGGAAACCGAATCATTGAAAGAAATCGCAAGCGTCCCTCTTGGTTCACAATAAATTGATGCCTAAACAGTTTTTATTTTGCTTTTTTTCTTATTGGGGCAACCACAGCAGGCCTTCATTCTGAGGGGGATGGGGGGAAAGGATGGTGAACATGACCAATTGTTTTTGTTTGAAATGTTTATAAAGTCAAATAGCACGGTCTACCTATTCTGAAACCAAATATTTATCAAAAGTTGTTTTCATTTGGTGCAATGTCATTTATTAGTAAACTATGTAATTGGGATGCACTAGTACTTTTGTTTTTGTGTGAAAGTCAGTATCATCTTTAAACTTATTTGGGGGTGTCGGAAGGGGGCAGGCCCCACTGCTGGTGCCTGGACACTATTTTTCTTTAGTTCTCCTCGTGTCTCCCGTCAGCCTCTCCTTGTTCTTCGTCCCCTGATGGAAAACATCTATTTTGTTGAAGACCACTGACGTGCGAGCCCAATTACACACTTTTCCAGCTTTTCATCAGGGCAACGGCATGGTTCTGCCCACATACCCCTTTCTGATTGTTGGGTAAGCTGGAGAGGTGGTAAAATGTTTGCATTAATTCCCTGTGCCTCCCCCTCTTACCCCGCACCCCCTTAATACTGGTTGCTTGGAGATTCATCCAGGAGTAATGCAGGTCTATTCCTCAAGTCCCTTCTTTGTATTTTCCCTAAAGGCATTGTATGAACTACAATTTAAATAGATCTTTTCTCACCAGGTTTGCAAATCTATATTGACTGTACCCACAAATGGAGCGGCTCATTCTGAACTGCAAGGCCACATTTCCTCTGGTGGCCGGGTTGAGACTAATTAGTGTATGGCTGATTCCCTTCTGCGAAGGTACACATGTTTACTGATTTTGTTTTCGTTTAATAACGTGTGGTATTTTGATCAGAACCACATTACGTTTTGTCCCAACAAAGGTCCGGGTGATGGGGTGCTTTACAAGAGTAGCCATTGTAGGTTGTGTTCCACTGGACCATTAGTCACCAAGTTAAACATCAAGGGAATAGAATGACAATCGCAGGATTTACGTTAAGCGTTAGCTCAAGCAATAGTCCCTTTTACTTTTCTAATTTCTCAGTGACCAACTGCTGTTGATTAAATGCATGGAAGGAAGGCCGGGTAGATGCTGTGACAATGGCATAGCCTTGACTGCATCCGTACTGTGAATGAATGGAAGACGAGTCTAGATTTGCGCAAGTATATTTGGCTGCAAAACATATTGGCATTGCTCCCCTAAATAGACACTGAAGGAGATTTACCTACTAGGTGCCCCCCAATGGTATGCAAACGACTGCTTTACAATTTCTCTCCTATTCCTCAAAAATAAATGTTAGTACTAATCAGTCCATTTGTAATTTCAACATTTCATTGATAGTATTGTGTGTCCAATGCAGTTTGGTTCACAAATCCACCTGCAGGGGAGGGAAGTCTCTAATAAACAAAAATACCTTTTTATTAGGAACCTCCCTTTAAAGCATGGGCTGTTAAATGACTTCCCCTCATAAATGTGTTTGGAATTTGAATGGGTTGATTTCGCTATAACCGGATGTCACTGATTGTGATAATGAAACTTCCAAGCTGCTACTTTGCAGCATTTTCATGGCTGAACTGAACCAGACCTTGCCACTTAAAACTTCTACATATAGCCACTCCCAAACTTCCTTAACATCAAAAGTGCTCTTTCCCAGTTATTTAAAAACTACAGCATATCATAGTATCCCCACATATATTGCACATGGGGAAGGAGAAGCATGTTTGCCAGCACAGCTTAAAAACCTACATTGTGGGTAGCGCATTCAGAAATATTGTGCCTGGTGCCCTGTTCCTACCAACACTATCCACAGGACAGAGCTTAGAACTATACCTGATGCCCTGATGCCATGCTTCAGCCACACTGTTTCTGACATGGTTATTTTTTTAATTGGATGGTTGTAAATGTTTACCATGAAAATGCGTGTCCAAAACCAGCAAAGATGGTTCGGAGGGGTTTTCCCTCTCCAATAACATTTTTAAAATAATTAAATGGTGCCTTTTACAGCATCTCACACGAACAACGATGCAAAGTTGCTTGGTTAGTAGATGGCATGTATCTCACACGTCCTTCCAACCAACAACACGAAGTGTCCTTGTGTATATATAATGTTTACACTAGGGTGTGTGCCGGTGGACCGCTTGTCTAAGGTGAGTGGACAGAAAGAGAAAACGACCTCAGATACAGCCAGATATATTCTCATCAATATAGTTACTCTATATATAAGGTTTTAAAAAAAACTAAGAATCCAAAAGGGGGGAGAGGCTTGATTTATGATCACGGAGTGGAGTTTCTTCTATATAATTTTTATTTTTAAAGCATGTTTTTATTGGCATTTTGCATACGAAAACTGTCCCTACCCCCTCCCACCCACTGCATCCTCCCATCACCGGGTGCCAAGTCCACGCCACTCCAGGGAGGCGACACCCACTTCACATTATGTCCAATATTCACAGATTCTGCTGGCACCATTGCCTCATATAGTCTCCACAGAGAAATTCCAGAACCAACCCCAGTCTTTTGTGAAATTAGCAGCTTTGCCTTGTATTCTGTAGGTGGCCCATTCATCTGCATTTTCCCACACAGTTTATGCAGCCATTCTACACATGTTGGAGGCTCCTTCTGCTTCCACCGCTTAACTAGCACAGACCAGGCCACTATAAGCATTACCATAAACGCCTTATGCTGGAGCTTAGAGGTGAGCGAGATTTCCGGGTGAAACAGTCCGCACATCCATTCCCTTGGGGTAAGTGTCAACGGGCATCATACCATTAACTGTATTTGGGCCCCCCACTTCTGACTGGAACCCCCTTAATTTCGGGCAATCACACAAAATGTGTTGCCAGTCACTGCTCCAAGCACACCCCATTCTAGCATTCCAGTGAGACATTGGGGTACATCCCATGTAGCCTCTCCGGGGTATAGTGTCACTGAGCCATAACCTTGTACCATGTCTCCCTAAATTGGATAGATCTGGTTAACTTCAGCATGTTACCCCACAGCTCCTCCCAATGATACCTCGGAATCCCCTCCCCCAGGGTTCCCACTTCATGTACGCCCAAGTACTGCTGGCCTCCAAATTCACTTGGATCGCGTATAGTTTTGAGACCATCTACTTGTCCCCTGTATGCATGGTGACAAACTTCTCAAACAGCATCAGTTCCCAATTGGCCGCTCGCTTAATCTCTGGGGGCATCAGCCAGTGCCGAAGTTGGTAGTACCCTAATCTATCCTTCTCTGTCAACCCCATCTGCTGTTTACAATCTTCAAATGATCTTATGCCCACTCCCATCACCTTGTCTCCCAATTACTTCGTGCCACTGATTGAACATGCCTTGCACCATCCCCTGGGAGTATTGTGGGTTCCTGAACAGTGGTGTAAAGGGGGGGACGGGCGCGTGGAGCTATTTGCGGACCCCCCAGATCCACCAGACGGTCCCAAATGTCACAGGTTGCCACTAGAACTTGGCTAAGATGTGTGTTCTGGGGTCTGTCCCACCTATGCAGCCATAAGATCCCTTCTAAAGCCACTCATGAAATACCCTCAGTTGGGTTGCCTCCTTATATTTAAAAGAATTCGGGAGGCCTATGCCCCCTTTATGTTTGGGCTCCATCAACGTCTTCAGGGCCACTGTAGAATGTTTGGTTTGCCAGATAAAACGAGACACCATCCTGTGTAGGTCTTAAAAGAAAGACTGCGGTGTCCGGATGGGGAGCACTTGGAAGTGGTATAGCACCCTGGGGAGTGTTACCATCTTTATTGTGGCGATCCTACCCGGGCATGAAATCCGCAGAGGTGACCATTCCCCATATCTGCCTTAACTTGGGTGAGCAATGCAGGAACATTTCCGCCATACAGTTAGGCCAGCTTGCTGGCTATGTTAACCCCCAAGTATCTGATGGTATGGCAGATCAGAGGAATATAGGGTAACATAGATCCCTGCAAAGGCAGTCGTTATAGCCTATGAATCCGTCACGATCATCCAGTCTGGTTGTCTGACTCGCATGATGGTGCGATGAGCCTCCTTCCGCCTATCTGCCTTGTTAGCTAGGACATAATAATGCTGTTTCGTCCCCCCAGAAAGGGCCCTTTCGGCCCTACCAGTTTGCAGCAGATTTAACTGACATCTCCTGATCAGCATTCGTATAGAAGTATTTGTCTATTTTATTACCCACCTCTTCTAGCATTACCATATCATGCAGTATCTCTGTGGGGAAGGTCTACGCCCATAATCCCTTCTACGGCCCCCACCCCTGCATGGTTACCACCATGGGTGCATGATCCCACATTGCAATCGCACCTAAATCTGCATCTTCTACCATCCCCACCAGACCAGCCGTCACCCAGCCATGGATAGTGTTTGGTACACCTGAGAAAAGTAAGTGCACCCCTTCTTCCCCCTCCCTCTTTACCTGCCAGACATGCCTGAGGTCCAGATCCTCAAGCCTTCCGGTAGTGCCCTAGTGGGAGCCATACAGCTCTGCCTAGCTCCTGCACTCCTGTCTCTCGCCGGATCCCATACTACGTTAAAATCCCCTGTTTAGAATTATCTCCTGACTGCAAACTTTTCTAATTTTGTCTAAACCGCACAATGGTCCTTTCCGATTTTCGTATGTGCATTTTCTGCAGCATTATTATATGTACTTGGCCTCATCTGATCTTCATCTACACCTTTTTACGCTTCACAGGGATATCCAGCCCCCTCACATTGTGTGACAGGATCTAAGTGCCATGCCCTATGTGTACCCCCTGCCCCTTCGAACCCCCCCACACTTCCAACAGGATTACATTATCGCCACCTGACCTCCCCGCCTCCCCTTGGCCAACAGCTACTCTTAAAAACTCACTGTCGTTCTACGATCGCCCCACCATTCTGCCAGCCTTCTTCCCCTCCCCCCACAGCCCCCCATGTTGCGGTCATTACCAGTCTTCCTTGGGACATGACCTCCCCCGCCCCCCTACTCCCCACCTTCATCTCCTTCCTCTGACACTTGTTTCTGGGTAGCTTCTTCCCTCTTCCACCTCCTCCCCACCACTCCCATGGCTTGACCCTTCCCAGGGCGCGCCGGTTCTGCATCCTCATCTTCCATGTGCAGGAGTGATAACCCTTCTGCACATGTTGCACCATGTTGAGTACCATCCACCGCGAACAGAAGACCAAAAGGAAAAGTCCACTTGTAGGAGATGTTCTTGGCTATTAAGGTTTTCGTCACCGGTCCCATCACTCTTTTCTGTAAGGAGGAAGGAACCAAGTCCTGAAAGAGATGGACTGGCGATCCATTGAATGTCAAGCTCATATGACCCCTTGCTGCACGTAAGAGCTCTCCTTCATTCCATACAATGGTAGGGCCGCTAGGACATCTCTTGGTCTCACTTTTGGTCCCGGCCTCTTGGGGCCCACTCTAAATGGACTGGTCGATTTGTATCTCTTGAGGTTGAGTGTCCATCAAAAGAGACCCAAAGCATTGCTGGATTGTCCTCTTTAGCTCCGCATCCAATAATGATTCATTAAGGCCCTTCACATGAATATTTGATCTACGTGAGCGATTTTCAAGATCTTCTGCCTGCAGCTCTAGCTTGTCCTCTGGCCACCTGTTTGAGGAGCTTGCTATTTTGCCTCACCTCTTCTGAGACTTCCGACGGCCCCTGCTCTGCGACATCCACCCCATCTCAGAGTTTCTTCACGTCTCCCCTCATTTCTTTCAGGGTGCTTCGGAGGTCTCCCCCACCCCCCCCCAGTCGCAAAGTCCTCCCTTCCAATTATTTGTGGCACTTTTAGATCGTCCTTGTTGAGGGCCATTGTGTGGGAATCACGCTCCTTCTCACTCTCGTGTTTCCCCAGTTTCCAAGGGTCCCCCATCACACCTCTGTCTCCAGCAGCGCTTTAGCTGGCCCCCCTGTGTCTAGGAGGAAGATTTAAGTCTGGCCGGGGTGTGCTTCCCCTTGGCCCCTGGCATCTGGACTGGGGCCACGTTGGTTCTCAGATCCCAAGCATTGCGGCTGCACCTGTAGTACCTCACCTGAGTCTGCCCCAACAGTGTTGTTGATGGCCCTCCCCTTGGGGTCGCTTCTCCCTTCGGCTCACTCCCACCCTGATGCAGCCCTCTCCACTCTGCTATATCTGATACTCTTGATATCCTGGCCCCTGTCTTGAGAATCCACCTGAAGCCCAAAGCCAAATGTAACTCCTGGTATGACTCGGATCTCGTCACCCTAAACCGCAAGTGCAGTGTGGCAGAGAGGAAATGGCGTGCTTCATGTTCATCCTCTGACAAACTGGCCTGCCGCCTGCTCCAAAGGCAATACCGGCTCTCCGTTCTCACCAAGAAGAGAGCCCTTATCCAAGCCCGTATCTCTGCGGCATCTAACAGTTCGGCCGAACTCTTTAAAATCTGCAAGGAGTTGGCCAACCCTGCTGCAGTCTCTATCTCTCCTGTCCCCACCCAGGACCTCTGCATGGCACTGGCCTCTCACTTCATTTAAAAAACTCAGGACATCCTGTCCTCACTCTCCTCCTATCACCCCCCCCCTCTATTCCCTGCTCTTCCTCTGTCCCTTCTGCAGCCACCCCTCCTCCCTCCTTCTCTGCCTTTCCCCTTTTTTTCTGCTGACAAGGTTTCCAGACCAGTCCGATCTATGAAAGTCATCAAAACGGGTCCACCCCTGTTCCTCGAAAACCATCACGGACCACATCGACTCCCTGGCTCCTGCCCTGGCTGACTTCTGCAATCACTCCTTCACTCCAGAGTCTTCCCATCCCCCCTTAAACACTCCCTTGTGCACCCTCTTCTTGAGAAACCCTCTTCCGACCCCTCCTGCCCGGCTAACTATCGCCCAATCTCCATCACTCCCTTAGTGGGCAAGCTCCTGGAGAAACTGGCCATCTCCCAGCTTAATCTCCATGCTGAATCTGTTGGTAGTCTTCATGCCCATCAGTCTGGCTTCAGAGCTGCCAGAAGCACGGAAACTGCTCTCCTGAATATCCATGAGGACCTGCTCTCGAACCTTGACTCTAACACTCTGTGTGCTCTCATTTTGCTCGATCTCTCTTCTGCTTTTGATACTGTCAACCATGCCATCCTGCTCAACAGTCTCCCTGATAACCTGGGTATCACTGGTCAGGCTCTGGCCTGGCTGACCTCTTTCCCCTCCAATCGACCCTCCCAGGTCCAACTGGCGTCCTTCCTCTCTGACATGTTTTTCTCTACCTGTGGTGTCCCCCAGGGATCTAACCTGTCTCCCTGGCTGTTCAACCAGTATCTGGCACTCCTTGCCCACCGCATCGCCGCTCTCTGCCCTAACTTTCAGTGCTATGCGGATGATACCCAGCTCATTTTCAGGCTACCCTCGGCCTCCTCTTCTCCTTCCCTCATCTCAGACTCTTTCTGCTATCCAGGAATGGTGCGCCGCCAATGACCTTTGTCTTAATGCCAGTAAGACTGAGATTCTACTCATCGGCACACCCACTCCCTCCTTCCCTGCAGCTCTCTGGCCGGCCTCTCTTGGCCCTCTTTCTGCTCCTACCTGCAAGGCAAAAAACCTCAGGGTCATCTTCGACTACAATCTCTCCTTCTCTCCTCACATATCCGAAGTCTCTAAGAAGTCACACTACCAGCTGCACCTCCTCAGAGGTATCCTTCCTTTCCTCTCCTTCCCCCCCCAGATGCTCACTGTCTCCAGAGCCCTGGTTCTCTCGAAGCTGGACTACTGTAACAGCCTCTATCGAAATCTGCCTGCCTCAACTCTCCGCCCTCTGCAACTCATCCAGGACAGGACTGAGAGACTTGTCCTTGGCCTCAAGCCCAGGGACCGTATCTCTCCAGGACTGAAATCGCTACACTGGCTCCCAGTGGCTGCGAGGATTAAGTTCAAAACCCTCTGCATTGTCCACAAGGCCTTCTGGGGTCTGGGGCCAAAATACCTTCAACTCTTCTCTCTTCCTAAATATCTTCCTTCTCGAGCTCTTCGCTCATCCGCCTCCAACTCCCTCAGGGTCAGCCGTTTCTCCAAGCAACGAGTTGGGGTTAGATCTCTGTCCACAACAGGGGCCTCCCTCTGGAACAGCCTTCCTGCCTCCCTGAAACTTGAGGAGAACCATCTCCGCTTCCGGAAGCACCTTAAAACCTTCCTCTTTGCTTCAGCTTTCTCTCCCCCTCTCCCCTGCTAATTTACTGAAACTGCACTGAATCTGCAACTGGGCCACTCACCGATCTTGGTCCTTGGCCCAGCCACTCTCCCCTGCACTGCCTCCCTAGCAACCCCTGCACTGCGGGACTGTCTCTGTATCCCTACAGCCCCCCTTCCTAGCACTTGTCTGCACTTACCTTGCACTTGCCACCAGCTGGCCCTTATTTTTATCTTGTATTCTACTAACCCTGTACTGCACTTCCCCCTTGCACTTTTCCCTTCCCCTCTACCCATGCACTTGCGCGATCTGAATGACACCTGGCCTAGTAGGATCGTTGTCTGTCTCCCCTTGTTCCCCCCCCCCTGCCTCGTCGCACCTTTGTATAGGCGCGTTACAAATGCCATATCATATCAGCACAGGCAGATTAGGCCCCCATGCAACCAAGAATTTACCTTGGCCTCCAGCAATGCATTTCTGGCACAGGAGATGTCATGTGAAGCCCTTGGGGGAGGCCAGAGTATTGGTGCCACTGCATTTGTCACTGGGTGCCTTCCATCACATCCTCCAGCATCCTCTGTGCCTTTCCAGATCTTATCCACTCCTTCTCTGCAGAGGTCTGCTGGGAAGGCATATTCCTACTGTTACTCTAATCTCCTGGGCCCTATGGTGCCTCTCCTCAGCACCATTCCCACCATGTGCCCCCTCAGTGCCTATGGTAGTCTCTTCACTTTGCTGGGGTCTCTACCATGTGTCCTGACCCCCACAATCTTAGACAATGACTCTTCCTCTAGGGTGCATGATGCGCCACCGCCGTTGTCACACCGGGCCACTTATCGGCTTCCAGCTTGGCTACGGCAGCAATTCTGCCGGGGTGGGCCTGGGGTCTCGGAACCCCCCACCCCTTCCATTTCTACCTCAGGGTTACTGCATCCCTCACCTTTCCACTCGGGAGACCGTCCTTGATCAAGGGCCTCTCTGATCCCTCCAGTGTTGCTGCAAGCCTCCACCGCTCACTTGCCTGCTTCTTCCACCCATGCCGGCGGGCCCGCAGTACTTCCCTCAACACTCATGCCCTGTAGGGTGCGCCTGCCACAGAGCTCTTGGCCAAGGATGCTACCGGCGTGCCCGGGCCAGCCAGACCGTTGCGGCACTCAGGTCTGGTCCGTGTTCTCTGTGGCACTGCTGAGTTCCCCACGCTGATCGGGTTCTCCTTTCTTCAAACCCACTCTCCGCTGTCTCCAATGTGTCGCTGCTACACGGCCCTCGGAACGTCGCCGCTCCCGCTCCTCAATAGCGGCGTCTCCGCCTTCTTCAGAGTGAGCCCCGTCCTTACTGTGCGGGCTCGTTCAATAGAAACACTGGTAGATGCAAGTCACCTCAGTGCCTCAGTGCACAGGACCGTTTTCCAACGCCTTTTCATAATGCTTTTGCCAACCATATATGCCAGTATTAAAACCATTTTAATGCTGCCTGTGTGCATACATGGTTTACAAAAGGGTGCCTGGAAATCTCCCTCCTCACCGCCAACAAATTATCAAACACTTGTATACCACACCTTCAGGAAGGAGAAATAATGTGAAAGGTTGACACCAATGCAACTTTTGTGGTCTCCAGGCGCTCAGGCAGATCTGTAATGGAAGGAGGGTGGGAGGGTGGTTGGTTCGTAGGGTTGAGCAGGAAAAGCGCAAGAGAGCTGTGATGTCCTGTTGGCAGCTTCAGTTTGGAAACACTGTTCACTGAGCTTAACTGTGATTTTCGGAGGTTGGCCACCTGGTGCTGTTGTGCGAGATTGTGTGGATTTTAATTTTTTTTACGATGTGGTCAAGTACCTGCAGACTGTGGTGCTGTGTGGAGGTCTGGTTGTGCGAAGTCCAGAGTTTGAGAGGAGTGAGTTTATTAATACGGATTGTTGGTGGAAGCCATGGAAATCCATCCAAGCACTCCACACCTACCACCCCCGAAATTCACCCAACTGCGCCACGCCCCCATCCCCTGAAATTCCTCCAAGTGAGTCACACTGCCCACCCCAGGAATCAATCCGAGTGTGTCCCGCCTCCCACCCCTCCCATGAAAATCCATTTGAGTGCATCACATTTCCTTTTCATGAAATTCACCCAAGTGCATTAAATTCCCTAACGCTGATAGTTAATATTCACAATTCTGTCTGGATGTGACGCAAGCTAATAGTCACAATTCTGCCTGGAGGAGGGCAAACGAAAATCTGAAACGGAGTGAAAGAAGCATCAGCGAGAGAGAAAAGAGCAGATGGGCCAGAAGGCAAGATGGGGGTCACTCTGCTTGTGAGCGGCAGCCGCAGGACCCGCTTGCCCAAGTCCTCCGCAGTTCAAAAATGCCACTCCAAAACACGGGGTGAGGAAGTGGCTATGTGCTACACTACACCTCAACGCTAGACTCTGCTGCGTTAAAAGCCATGTACGGTACCGTCTGCGGCAAAGCCAGTGCAGGCCAAGGGCACACTGTTGTGTGCCACAGGTCTGCAGAGCATGCTGCTTGTTGTCTACGTACTACACCTCGACTCTCAATTCTGCTGCGTTAAATGCCACTTACTGAACCCTCTGCGGCAAAGCCTGCGCAGGCCAAGGGCGCAGTGTTGTGCGCTGCAGGTGTTAGGTGCTGTATATCTCGCCTGCTACATTCCTCGCCACGCAATCTCTGCAGACCATTTGGAACCAGGACGCCTCGTGCAGCTGCAGGTACCAGCAGTTCCACGATGTAACCTAATGATGTCCCGTGATATTCCTGCATACTCTGATACCTTGCTGAGCCCTTTTCTACCACCAGCAACAGGCAGTCTCCATGCGCCTAGTCTTGTCTATCCCAGCCATCCTCCCCACCACTTCATGCATTATAACACTGTCTCCATGCAGCCTCATTTAGCGCAACTCACGCCCATCTGCCTGTACTGCGCCTCGCACGAACTAAGCAGAAAAACCACTGTCCACCGCTTGCCGTAATAAGTGCTAGGATCGAGATCCGGGCACAATCACTCTGTGCACCCTCAACTAAACCTACTCACCACGCATGACCAAAGCCTCCTTAGGAGCCAGCGTCCGATATCGCCCAGGCCCGTGATCTATGCTCCAGCCCATACCACTACAGCCTTGAGCTCTCTCCTCGCCAGCCCCTCAACCTGCCTGACTGCAAGCTCTGCTTCTAGCTCCACCAGCCACACACCTCACTGAGTGTCCTGAGTGATCACAAATCCTATAGACACCACTAAGCCCTGTGCACACCTCACCCCCGTCTACAAGTTGCCACGCAAACCTAGCAGGTCAGATGCTATGCCCTGCAGCAATTCACACGTACAGCCTCAGAAATATATTGTTGTTGCTGATTGAAACACTCCGTGTTGCCTCCTCATACCCAGCCCTCTAATGCCTATCAGAAATGTATTGATGCTGCTGCATCAAATATTGCATGTGTGCTGCCTCCCCTTGCCCACCTTTCTAACAGCAATCAGAAATGTACTGTTGCTCATGTCTCAAACATGGTATGTGCACTGTCTCCTCATACCCAGCCCTCGCCTCTAGAGTACAATGGAAACGCAACAGGCCTACCTCTGCAGCCTCCCCCATCATGCCCTGCCTTAGCCTAGCCTTAAGGAACATGCGCTCTCAGTCCGCTCATGAATTATACGAATCTAAGTGATTTGGCTGCGGTAGAAACTACGACGGCGGAAGCGTTCGCATGAGAAAGGTGCAAATTACCAAAAGTTTGCACCTTTCTCATGCGAACACACATACATACTCGCACACACAACACACCCATAACACCCCACACCCCCACCCACACCCCCAACATAAACAAACCCCAGTTACCTTCATCTTCCCGCTGGGTTCCTGCAGCGCCCAGTTCCCTTTCACTTCCGTGATCGGGAACCGGCGCCACAGGGTCCTTTTTCTTTTTTTTTTTGTTTTAAATGGAAGGCTGCAGCGGTGTCCACCACAGCCCACGCTCACTATACCATCAAGTATAGTGAGCGGGGCGATGCGGGGGACACCCCCGCAGCCCCCTTTTTTTTTTATTTTTTAACAATGCTACCACCAAAGGTTCGAACCTTTTGGTGGTAGCATTTTTAGAACTTTTGGTCATTGCGACCATTTTTGTTGGTCAAATCGGCCTATAGCAAATTATACATGCATGATCTGCTGACTGCCAACAATCCAGATGCACTAGCAGTCACGGAAACCTGGCGCAACTGGGCCTCCTCCCCAACCCTCTCCCTTGCCATCCCCCCTGGCTACACCATCCTCAGGAGTGATGGATCCAATGCCAGAGGAGGCAGCATTGCCTTCATTACCAAGGACCACCTCATTGTCAGACAAATCCAATCCACACTCAACAGATGTGACATCCTCTCCATCAAACTCTCCACATCCCCCATAAAAACCATCCTTACACATTTGTCTACCACCCTCCTAGCCATGTCCTCATTTGAGGAGGACCTACTCCTCATGTTAGGTGACGACCCTAAATCCTAGTCTCAAGTGCTACTACTGGGTGATCTTAAACTTCTCCTCAATGACCCTTCTGTCTCCCAGCTTGCTCCCTAGCCAATGGCCTCACTGCACTTGGCTTTGTACAATGCATTCACAACCCCACGCACAGCAAAGGGCAATCTCTTGACTGGATAGCTGACAACTGCCATGTCTCCATCAAAGACAATTTGCCTTGTCCCTGGTCCGAACCCTCATATAATCTCATTCTCGCTTCCCTATGGTCCACTCGCCAAACCCTCCACCACATTGATCCTGCCTTCCCTAGCTTGTTGCTCTAAGAGACTAAAAACCTCTCCCCTTGTCTCGATGCCCTCAATCCTGACTTATTTGGATTCTACCGACCCCACGCACCTAGCAGGCGTGTATTCCAAAACTCTAAGGCCATTAATTCCATTGCTCCATTGGTACTAAATAAAAGCCACACTCAAACTCCTGGTACACCCCTATTCTAGCCTCCCTCAGAACCCAAAGAAGACTTGCAGACACTTGTTGGAATAGCAACCACTCAGAAGACCCTGAACTCCAGTTCTCAAACCTGTCCAAACGATACAAGCAAGCCATTATCCAAGCTAAAGCCAGTACCTTCAACACCAGAATCGCTAAAGCCAACTCTAACTCAAAAGAACTCTTTGCCATTCTTGGAGACCTCAAAGCTCCTATCCTCCAAACTTCCACCCTAACTCCAGGAGGCCTTACTGCTATAAATGGACACATTACAAAAGAAAAGAAACAAACCAGCCTCGCCCATCTGCACAGGCTCCCCCATGCCCCTATCCTAAACAAGCCTGGAGTCCCCCTGTTCACCTTAAACAAAATTACCATACAGGACTCGCTGAGCATTCTCCTAAGCCTCAAAACCTCACACTGTAAAGGTGATGTCTGCCCACCCCCCCTTGATCAAAGACTGTGCTGAAACATTAACCTCCTTCTTAATGACTTTCATTAACGCCTGCTTCACCTCTGGGCGGGGGCCAGCCTGGGTCCACCTGCTTCTAAAGAAAAAAAGAAAGAAAACTCCCTTGATCCTACCTCACCCAACAATTACCGGCCCATCACTATGGTTCCCTTTCTCCTCAAAATTCTCGACAGGGCGGCCTACATCCAAATTCAACATCACCTCGAGTCCAATCAAATCATTGGCATGCACTATCTGGTTTCCGTCTAGGACATGGCACGGCATCAGCACTACTAGACTTGAAAATCCAGATGGATGAGATCAGAGATAAGGGAAAGCTAGCTTTACTCGTCCTCCTTGATCTGTCTGCGGCCTCTATGCCAACATCTGATTTCCTCAGCTTCCTTTTCTACATAAGCAGCCTCTTGGATTGCCTTTCTCAAAGGCAGAGTTATGAAAGTCTTTGCAGAAAATACCTATGCAATGCCCTCCCCCCGGTGCAGGGACTTTGCCAGAGTTGGAGAATGCAGCCTTCTGACTATTACAGCTAGACACCACCAGCCACCAACACCAAATTGTAGAAACTTGCTTACCTATATCCAAAGAAGGCTTGTCAGTCTGCAGTATTGAACCCCTTCATTTCAACCTGCATATGCTGGAGAAGATTCAATGAGACTTGCATGATTCCTGCACAGAAGTCACAACTGCACAGAAGAAATGTTGCAAAGCATGTGATGTGAAGACAATTGTGATGCGAAGACAATTGTGGAGGTTGGAAGCCAACTACACCCTTTACATCCCTGAAAGCCAGTGGCATGCCACACATAGCCAACAGCAGCAAAGAGTACGTTTTTTGTCGAAGTTAAACGTTTCTGAAAGGGGGAGACCTTGCATTATCTTCCAAAGGGACCAAAAGGCATACAATGCACAGGTATCTGTCAATGCTAGGAAGAAAAGCAGGAAATAGCATCTGCCCCATGCTTGAATTGTAGGGGTTGGGGAGGTGGTCCTTTACACTTAATTGGAACCCCTTGGTATGGAAATCTTTATTCGCTTGCTGCCTTGTGCAACATCTTTCAAGCCGTTTTCTGGCCTGCCGCAGGGGAAATCTTTCCGAAAAGTTGGGTAGGAGGGATTGTTACATGGCAAAATATTAAAGGTTTCTCTTCAGGAAAGGAGATTACATCTCGTTAGTGAAAATCTTCACCCGTCCAACTGCCGATACACATCAGTTAAAAGGCATACCTTGGCTTTTGCATGGTCTAATGGAAGCCCCAAAGTCCTCATTATCTGACACACACTCCAAATGTCTGATCTCCTTAAGTTGGACTCTCTTCTTCCTTACCAAAAGTGTTTTGATGCATTATGTGTCTAAATACTGTATACAAAGCTCTAAAGTGAAGGGCATTATCAAGAAGCACTGACATTTTGACCAGCAATGGGAAGAACAAAGATGTTTTCAGTACATTACCCATAACATAACTAAGGGACCCATAACAAAACTAAGGGACACAATGTATTTCATCCCAGACCTGGGGAACATATCCTGCTCAAACAGTATACTACCTGTGACGCACTTACTCCATTAGATGTCCGTGAGCTGTTTATTATGTAGGACAGACTACCAGACGTGTAAAATGAAGATGGAATGACCACAGGTCTAATGTGTGGACTAAGAATACGTGGCCAGATATTTTTCTGAGCAGGAACACTAAGTGAGTCGGATACGTTTTCAAGTTCTTGAAACCATACCTTCCAATGTGTACAGAAAAGGTTACCTCAAAGGGAGGCCTTCTGGATTGACAGACTGGGTTCTGTGACTCCAGGGGGAATGAGTGATGATTGTGATCTTCATCACTACATATGAACATGATTGTATTCACAAAAGATGAGTAGCAATATGGAGGATATTGTATCCGGTTTATAGTGATAAAATCGAAAAATAAAATCTCGGAAAAAAAAGGTCAAAAAAAAGTTGCATTTTTTTTATGCCGGTTTTTATTAGAAATGGGGGGGTTCCCCTCCAACCCCCCTTATTTTTTTTTTACCCATTTTTTTTTTAATCCCGGACCCCAAAATAAATATATAATTAAAAAGAGTAATTTGACTTTTTTTTTACGAGATTTTTTTTTCGACCTTGTCATTCGAGATTTTTTTTTCGAGATTTTGACCGACCACCATTGTTAATGTTAAAGGTCATTTGTACCGCGCCCTATCACCAACGGAGTGGTCCCCTGGCGCTCTGGCGGCTCTGAAAGAGGGGGGAGGGGTGGGTTAGAGGGTGGAGGCTGGAAAAGTGTAAGATTGCAGTGATGTGCTGTTGGCAGCCTCAGCCCGGTGGTTCCGTCGGCTGGGCCTGGGGTGTATGCGGCCGGTAGTCGTCGTGTGCTGATGTGCGAGTCTGTGTTTTTTTGTTGCAGTGTAGTGAAGTTCGTGCGGTTTGCTGCGCTAGAGGTTTGTGGTTGTGTTTGGTTTGGAGTTTGAGAGCTGTATGCAGAGAAGGAAATTGTTAATGGTATTCGTTAGTCATCTCTATCCTGGACTGAACCGGTTGGGCTCGTGTAATCTTACCCGACGGGATGCTTGTACACCCTGAGCCTCAGGAGGTACGTGCCCGTTTTTCCATTCGAGGCCGTTTGAGGATCTAGCTGTCCCCTCCGCCCGCTCCCTTAATAACCTTGCATGCTCCTCACCCCCTCCACATGACTAGCGCCGCTGCTAGTGTCCATACACCCGGTTGTGTGGTGATTGGTGGTATCTTGTCCGTTCCACAGCCTCTTAGAACCTAGTTGTGGCTGTACGGGCGGTGGGGGATGGTAAGGGTTGGCTGGAGTAGTTGTATCCGTTTCTCTGGGTCTCGCGGGTGGATCCCTGTGTCCAGCGTCAGCCCTACTGGTGCCCAGGGTACTTCTGTCGGTTCTAGGGGTTTGTCAATGTCCTTTTTTGATGAGTCGTTTGTCTTATTGTTGTTTCGGTTTTAGTCTCCGGTGTTGAAGAGGCAGGTTTTTAGTAATTTTCTGAATTTAAGGTGGTCTTTGGTGTTCCTTATTACTTTTGGGATGTTGTTCCAGGTTTTCGCGGCTAAGTGGTAGAAAGCGGTGCCTCCGAGTTTCTTCTTGATGTAAGGTTTTTGTTCCAGTCGGATTTCATTGGTTGACCTGAGCGGTCTCGTTGGCTTGTAGATTGTTATTTTTTTTTGTAGGAATTCTGCTCCTTGTCCGCTGATTGCCCTGTGCGTTATGCACATTGTTTTGAAGATGATACGCTGTTTTACTGGGAGCCAGTGTAGTGTTTTTAGGGCCGGGGTGATATGGTCTCTTCTGGATAGTTTGAGGAGTAGTCTGGCTGCAGTGTTTTGGATCCGTTGTAGCTTCTTCAGTAGGTATTCCGGTATACCGAGGTAGAGGCTGTTTGCATAGTCGATACTTGACATGATGAGGCCGACGATGGTGAGTGTTTTGTGTGTGAAGGAGAGGAAAGGTAGTATTTTTCTTGCCGTGTGGAGGAGGAAGAAGCATTTCTTGACTGTTGCATTTATTTGCGGTTCTAAGGTTAGGGTGTTGTCCATCAGGACTCCGAGATTTTTTACTACCTTAGATGGTGATGGTGTAGATCCCATTTCCGTTGGCCACGGGATGGCGGTTTCCTTCTCTTGGTCTTTGGATATGATCATGATTTCGGTTTTTCCTGGGTTGATTTTCAGGTTGTTGGCATTCATCCAGTTGAAGACTTCTTTTAGACAGTCGGTTAAGTTTGAATGATCGGCTTGGGTGTCTTCGATCTTGTAGATGATTTGAGTGTCGTCTGCATAGTTGTAGCATTTGATGTTGTGTTTCTTGAAGATTCTGATTACTGGGGTTTGGTAGATGTTGACGTACAGTGGAGATAGTGAGGATCCTTGTGGTACTCCACAGTCGTTGACTCGTGGGGTGGATTTGAAGGGTTTGATCCAGACGGTTTCAGTTCTGTCTGCTAGGAATGATTTAGTCCAGCGTAGCGCTGTGTCTGTTATGCCTATGTCTTCTAGTCTTTTGGTTAGGGTGTCATGGCTAACTGTGTCGAAGGCTGCAGAGAGGTCGAGCAGGATAAGGGCAGATGTTGTGTTGGAGTCTGCGTTTGTTTTTATGTCATCCCAGATGGATAGTAGTGCTGTTTCTGTACCTCTTGTGGGTCTGAAGCCGACTTGAGCTTGGTCTAGCAGGTGGTGTTCTTCAACGTATTCTTGGGTTAGTTTGTATACGTAGGTTTCGAGGAGTTTGGCTGGGTAGGGGATGTTGGAGATTGGTCTGTAGTTGGAGAGGTCATCTACGTCCCCGCTTGCGTTTTTCAGAAGTGGTTTGATGTAAGCCGATTTGAAGATCCTTGGTACTGTTCCTGTTGCCAGTGATAGATTTAGAAGGTTTCTGAAGTATTCTGCTGGTGTTCCTTGTCTGAGGATTGATTTGTAGATGTCCGGGGGGCAGGGATCCATCGGTGAGCCCGCTTTCTTGCTGTGTTTTATCAGCATTGCGAATGCCTCTGCTGACATTTGAGGGTAGTTATTGAGTTTGTGCTGCGGTTCTGATTTAGGTTCGTTTGGTTGTAAGTCGCTGCTGGTTGGTCTCTGTTGGATGGTTTGTTGGATGTCATTGATTTTCTTTTTGAAGTGGTTTGCAAGGTTGTTGCATAGTTTCTCCGAGGGGGTTGGGGTGTTGTCGCAGCCTGGTGGGTTTCTCATTTCTTTAATGATACGGAACATTTCTTTTTGTGTGTTGGTGGCATTTGTGATTCTGTCATCATAATGCTTTCTCTTTGCCTTTTGAATTTCCTTCTTGTATGCGCGAATGTGCTTCTGGAACATTGTATCCAATATTATATCCTCAACATTGTCACTGAGGTAGATCTTTGTAGCAAGAACGTGTATGGATTAAACTAGCATTTTTTTGTATCAAAGTTGTCCATGCCACTTTGTTATGACTGTACCATATAATTTGATGATGTAACCTATTGATGCTTTTTGAATTGAATGGAAGGTCTGGAAATGCCACCATGAGTGCATTTTCAGAGGAATACTGTACATATTGTTATACACTTCACATTGTGTGGGATGTTTATACACTTCACATTGTGTGGGATGTTTTTTTAATTCCGTATTGGAAGTCATTTTCAATCAGTATTATTTCTATAATAAGTCATTATAGATGATGCATCCATGAGTGTTAAGACAGGTATGGTGGAACTACTTTTTATTTTCTGACACATTTTGTTTATACTATTTGCTATATCAAATGAATTCTGTCTTGGGATTAGTCCTAGCATACTGTTTTTCTGTTTTTATATATGTTTACAGTTTGAACGAAAGAAGGACCTTCGGTCAAATGCATTGGCCAAGCACGCATCTGTCACCATGCACTATTCCATGTTATGAAATACGAAAAATGAAAATGACCTTTTGAAGATCCGCGTTTTTAGGGTTATTAGGAAGAGGATTAGAATTGATGTGAATTACAACTAACTTGTTGGTTTAGTGTGCAGCCAGTTCCCAGGTCGTCTTCATGGTTCTTTTCACCGCATGTGTATTGTTGTCTCTGGCTTGCACCTTATATACACACACCATTTATGACTATTTTTATGGGAATTTAGTGCAAATTGTATGGTGGTGCCCATATTTTCTTCTGCTACTCACCTCTGCCATCTTCCACACTATAGAGTAGTGAGTGGGGCTGGACATAGTTTTCTAGGTACTTTCACCCCTCTGGGGGGCGGGGGGAAGAGACAACTTTGCATCCTGCTCGCATTTAGGGTCCGATGTGCAAACCCTCGTACTAACAGCCATTGGTTAACATTGGCATATTCATTGCTATGGGACTAACCAACATTGGTAATTGGGGGGGGGGGGTGGGGAGGGATTTATTAGCAGAGGCATATGACTCACTACAAGTCCAGATAGACCTCGTGGAATTGTACAAACATTTTATAATCCTACGAGATCACTATTCTATGTTTTTACCATATTCTGAAATATATTTGTACTGATGTGTGCTCATCTAAAGTGTTTTCTGTAACTTTAAACCTGCTCACCCCTGCTAAAGAGCTGCATTGATGGGTTTGACTTTACTAACATTTTGATGGCCCATTTAAAGCAATGGAAGTCAAATAGTTGTTGCTATATCTGGGCCTTAGAAAGAAGGTCTAAGAAAGATCTCCCTGAAAGAATGGAATTCTGATAATTTCTGCCATTCCTTCCAAGCATGATGCTTGAATGTCTCACTCTCAAAGTAGTGACCAACGTAGAGCATATTTTGAGGCCCACGGTTTCCACCTTCAGTCTCTCTATCTGGCGGGGCTCGTAACTGGGTCAAAAAGCTCTGAAATCAAAATGCCAAAGGACTGGTCACTTTTGGCTAAATTCTCTGAGGAAATTGCTGAAGTTTGTGGATCAGGCACCAATTTTGCAATCCCACTCTTACTACAACCTTCTTTGTGACCTCCGGAAAATGCATGGGTTTTGATAATGTTCATGAGTAGGCACCACAATTACAGTTCATATTGGCTTCTTTAACTGGTGGTAGTTAATCCCTTGAGGGAGTTGTGGGTAGTGTCCTTGAACTGCAAATAAGAGACTGGCTACTAGGTGTAGTACATAACCCTGGGAGCTTGTCATACTACTCATATTAGAAATGTGGAGGTCTATATCTCTCTGCACACACTTTTCTTTATCAATTCATGTATTTATTATCAAAAACACATACACAAATCTCTCATACATGTTTTAATTTGTTAAAAAGACTGTCTCCAATAAGCGTTCTTCTTTTTTTAGGTGATAGGGCTTCGTACATGAATCATTCCAGTCTTTATCTTTAAATATCTCAATGCATGGAACAAAAAGAATTGAAGTCACTCTCTTCCACGTGTATCGGAACCCCTCCTTAACCACACTTTCCAGTGTCTGCTGTAAAGATGCTATTGGTGTAAACAAGAAATCATAGACACTGCATTCTGCTCTGGCTAATATACAAAGACTGTGCACCATCAGGGATATTCTCGATCACCACATGATATTAATAATCTGTCGATTTTCTATGTTTTGGCTGCAACTTTATGTACAGTCAAACACTGTCCCAAACTGGTAACTCTGGCCTTCATCAGGACACAACACTGCCACGTGTGCTTCCCTCTCCTGGGATTCTTTTAGGCCTGACCACCTGTAAAGATATTTGTATATACTCATCCACAAACCATGTTATCAACCAGACCCTCCCCTTAACAAAATTATTTGGCAATTAATCCAAGGCTTAAATATGAGTAGCAAACTCACTTTATAAAAATGTGTGTATCCTCGCCTCAGCAGTATGGCTCTTTCGAGCTTCTGTTAGGGAAACCTCCATTCTTGAATGCCATGTCTTCTTGTCTGCTTCAATCTACAAACTAATAATCCACAGTTTACAATATCGCATATGTTCTCGATCACATACACTTCTTTCATTTGTCTAATATTGAACTAAACAGTCTTAATCTTAGTCTCACATTTAAAGCCTTGCTCAACGTAGTGAACTCCTTCAGTGGCACTTAGTTTTCAATACACGCCCATCTGCAACCACCTTGCCGACACTACTCTGTCTAAATGCAAACATGGATGTTCACTTGCACCTTGTCTGCAACTCTCCACATACTGGAACTAAGACTGCTCTTATTCTGTGTGGTTTTTTTCCCCCTGGATAAAACATTCGGTCGTAACAAGTAATGTCAGAAACACGCTGACAGGAACGGTTATTAAACTAAATGTATGTTGGACCAGATGGTTAATGTCTGTCCCTGGTAGTATGATGTGCTTTTGTCTCATCAGTGTTATCTGGTGCAAGTACTCCCATTGTGTTTGATGATCCAGATGTCAAGGAAAGGGATATGTGTTGTAGCACAATATATTTTAAATGTCAAATTATTATCTTGGTTATTCAACCATCATGCCAATTCATCTAACTGGATATATCAACGCCATCCGTGAAGTTGTTCTTAAAGGTATTTTGTTCAATGAAAATAAACTTGTCATCAAAATCGGCAACATACGGGTTCTTAATGTTGGGTGCGACTGTTGCCCCCATACTTGTTCCTTTAATTTGTTTAATGGAATCTCTCTATACCAACATCCCTCAAACTATGAGAGCCTAAAGGTTATCAAAGCTGTATTTCATTTGGATTTATAAAGCGCTTTATTGAATCGTAGGATGGTACAATTTAATTGCTAAAAATTACCAGAAAACCAAACATTACAGAGAAAGTAGGTGGGCCTTAAGGCCAGAACGAAAGAGAGGATAAGAGGAAAGAGAGCGCAGTGTGTTCCAATGAAGAGGGGCCAAGAGAGAAAGAACAAAAGTGGGATTGGGCACAAGGTGTGTGGGAAAAGGAAATGGGTGTCCCTTATACCATGGACCTGGGGAGCAAAATACATAAAGAACCACGAAGAGGAGGTCACATGGATAAGTACTATTATTATTTAGGTACTCATATCGTGGAATGGATGTGGAGGAAAAGGTTCAGTCAGGTAATCAATTGTAACTTCATGTTTTAATATTCATCAAAAACATTATAAAAACACATAATACATTTATATAATATCAAGCTTAAAAAATCATTTGGTTAAACATTAGTGCAGCAAATTTGTATCACTAAATTTCATTAAGTGATGAAACTGCTATTGCAAAAAGTACTGCAGGCAATAAAAGTGCTAAGTGCCAAAGTGCTATATGCCAACTGTAAATACAAAATAGTATGGTATCGTCAACATTACAGTTTTGGTGACAAAATTCTAACTTCACTCGAATGAACTGGTGGTCGCCTTCATCAGGGCGCACTCTAGAGTACAAATCACATTGGAACATGCTGGTGTCAAAAAATTAACCATTTTTTAAGTTCATAAGTAACCCAGTAGATTCCAGAGATAGAAAACATCGAGTTGTCCTAAACTTGATTGTAGATCTCCAATCTAGTAAAAGCATCAACCCATACTAAAAACATTATGAAACAATGAAAAAATGTAAAAAAGGGGAAGAAGAAAAAAATAAACAAAATTAAAATAAAAACACTGACTGAACCTCTTACAAATCTACACATCTAAACAGAGTTAAACAGACTATCACTGTAAAACAAGGACATGTTCACCTAGATTAATCCGTATGTGGCGCGAGAAATCATTATTTTGAAAACTCAGCCCAACAAGAGAGCAGATGCAAACCAATAAACATCTGTAGAGACAAAAAAAGTGGAGTAAGAGATATAAATCTATTATCTCAAACTTCAACACTAATGCACAACAGCAACGGACCCAGGCAATGCATTATTGCTGTGCCTCGCCCACGGTACTAACCTCACAATATGAAGTGTTGCCAAATTTAAAGCGAAATGCAGTGGACGGCTATGAAACTGAATGGGATCTTCAATTATAAGAAATAATAAGCTGGGCTATCCCTTTGTTAGAGAGACCTAGTATAAAGAAAACAAAAAGACAAACGACAACTATATAAATATAGATATCTGAATCAAGGCAGCAACCTGCCGCAAAAAGCATTATCAGCAGCCACACATTCAACCTAAACAAATGGGGACAGAATTTCTACTACCCAGAAGTTTGCATCCAATGTACACTGAGGTTACTGTAGGGACAGCTACCTGACAGAAATCATATTTGTGGGCCCAAATTATAAACATTCTTTTTGGAACAATAAAATAAATTAAACCGTACGGCATTATTTGAAACTGTGACCAAAACGCCGTCCTATAAAAGTGCATCATGGAAATCCCAGTTGTTAGTTGCAAAAAAAAAAACTAATGCCCGTAGTTGGAATGGTGCTGAAAATATCAGCTGAAATCACTCCAGAGGGCTTGTATTTTATAATATTAAGTCTGTGATCCCTGAGAGGTTTTAATTCTATTCCTCTAATTTCGCCAAGAGAATGCTAACATAAACGCTTGCATCACGAGGTAGACTTACCTTCTGCTATCTCGTAGCCCGGACCCATGTAGCCGTCTATCTGCTGTTATCAGGGAACCGTACAGGTTCATGCCGCGACCGCGAAAAACATTTTAAATGCACGCGAGTATCGAAATTGAAATGGGACTGCACGCGTGGAATCTAATGTGATAGACACTGAAAAGGGACTAAAACACGGACAGACAGCCTGAAGTCTAATTCAATAGACACTAAAAAGGGATGGTGAGCTTTTTGGACTTGAAATGGGCATGTACACAAATCTAATTCAATAAACCCTGAAAAAAGACTCAACCTTGGGCAAAGAGCATAAAATTGGGTTCAATGGTTCAATAAACGCCGAAAAAGGACTGAGTCACGGGCCAAAGGCACTCAGAGGAGTCAAAGGCCTCAAAGCCAAATTGTATAAAATACTGATTGGGCAACAGTATTTTTGGGGGTTCCCTTAATCCTGGCACCTTCAAAAATACAGTTAAGGGGGTAAATGGCACAAAAACCTAACCCCACAAAACTACAGACTTGGCCAATGTATTTTTGAAGTCTATTAATTTCAGACAAGTGTACACGATCATGAAGCCTAAACTTTAAATAAAGTTTATTTCTATGTAGCCATTCCTCTTGGCGGTTGAGCCCTGTCACATAACTAGTAGTGCTGTATGTACATCCACCACTGTTCCCTTTGAGCCAACCGGGCTGCTGTGTTATTGGCATTAGTGCCCGAAACTTTTTCCAAAACGTACCATTTGAAGTTAATGCAGGTATGATTGTTTTCCAAAAAATGAGAAACCAGTGGAGCTGTCATAGTTTTATTCCCTATCTTGGATTTGTGTTCGCTGATTCTTAATTTAATAGGCCTAGATGTTTTTCCAATGTATGTTTTTGCGCATGGGCAAAATATGACATAAATGACATTTTTGGTATTACTCGTGGTGTGGTGGTTAAGAAACCATTTTTTAACCATTGATCATGATTGTAGTGCCCCTAATGGAAGATGAGCACTGGCTGCAACAACCACATGGAAAATGGCCTATAATTGGTTTAGCCCCCCACAGACTCTGGAGAGTGTTCTGTTTAGGTGCAATGCCAGGCCTATCTGCTTCAGTTATCCAATTTTTCAAACTTTTTCCTTTTTTGAAGGTAAAGATAGGGCTCACAAGATCTGGATTATTAAGCTGGAGCAGGTGCAAATGTTTTGTGATACTTTGTTTAATCTTATGATGGTGTGTATTGAAAGTCATGGCACAAACTATCCGTTCTTTGGTGATATTTTCATGTACGGACTTATCTAATAAGATCTCGCGATGTTGACATCTGGCCCTTTTCCGGGACTGTCTAAGTAGATGAGTGGGATAGCCCCGCTGCTGGAATCTATCTTGAATGATGTTGGCCTGCATTTTGTAATCCTCAACTTTAGAACAGTTCCGTCTGGCCCTCAGGAACTGTCCATGAGGAATACTCTTGTGCAGTGATTCAGGATGGAAACTGTCAAATCTCAAGATGGTATTGCGATCTGTTTCCTTACGGTACAAGTCAACAATTGCATGTCCCCCGCCATCTTTGATTAAAAGATCCAAGAATGGTAAGGACGAACTGTTGACTGACATAGTAAATTTAAGATTGGCATCCATGGTATTGATCCACGGAAGAAACTGCAGATGGTTAGCTTTGGTTTTTATCCCATATGATGATATCAATATAGCGCTTATAGATTTTAATAGCACTTCTAAAGGGATTGATGTTAGACAGAATACATTTTCTTTCAAAATTCCACATAAAGAGGGTAGTGTAGTTGGGGGCAAAAGCTGCCCCCATCGTTGTTCCCTTCACTTGCAGATGGTAAGTGGACTTGAAACGGAAATAGTTTTGTGTTAAAGCTATTGCCAGCAGGTCTATTAGTATTTCACTAGGGACTTGTTGAATCCCTGGACGCAAATCCAAGAAATCTTTCATAACTTGTAAAGATTCCCGTTGAGGTATGTTGGAGTATAATGATTCTACATCTAGAGTCATTAATATATCTGTATTTGGATCAAAGGGAAAACCCTCTAAGTGCTTGATTGCATCAGTAGTATCGGATAGATAAGTTTCAGTATGCAGCCAGTGGTTTCAGAAAGTAATCCAGAAATTGCCCTATCGGTTCTAAGATAGAGCCGCACAGGGAAACAATAGGGCGTCCCGGTGGGTTAGCCAAGTCTTTATGTATTTTGGGGAGTATATAAATAAGTGTGGTCCTAGAACCTTTGATTGTAAGGAACCGACTGTTGCCCCCATACTTGTTCCTTTAATTGTTTAATGGAATCTCTCTATACCATCATCCCTCAAACTATGAGAGCCTAAAAGTTATCAAAGCTGTATTTCATTTGGATTTATAAAGCGTTTTACTGAATAATAGGATGTACAATTTAATTGCTAAAAAATTACCAGAAAACCAAACATTACAGAGAAAGTAGGTGGGCCTTAAGGCCAGAACGAAAGAGAGGATAAGAGGAAAGGGAGCGCAGTGTGTTCCAATGAAGATGTAGAGTAGGGGAATTGAATGAGAGCAAAGAAGAAAGGTAGGTGGCAAGATTATGGAGAGACTAAAACAAAAGACTACAAGTTGAACTTGAGGCGTGAATGAAAAGTTAGCCATTGAAGGGAAGAAAGAGCGGGAGGGATTTAGTCATGAGGGGAAAGTGAAGAGAGAAGACTAATAGTTATGAATAGATTTGAGAGGGCGTAGGTGAGGTTGGAAGTCCAAAGAGAAGATGGGAGCAATAGGAAAGATGAGGGACTATATTAAGAGGTGAGAAAAGGCTGAGCTTTACAGACGTTAAACAGATGAAATGTAGGAGCAAGAAAGGGAGAGCGGTGGGAGGAGGAAGAAAGAAGACTTGAGGCCGACTCAGAAAGAGAGATTGAAAGTGGAGAGGGAGGAAAGGAAATGGTGACAGTAGACAGTGGAGGAGGGATGGTTGAGGTGGGAAAGAAAATAACCTCTGTATAAGCAGGGTTAAGAATGAGTTAGAGATCTGACATACAAGACTAAGTGGCCAGAAGGCAGGTGGTCAGAGTAGCATAAATGGAGAGGGATAATCTAGAAAAAGCTGGGTGTCTTCGGCGTAAAGGTGGTGAGACAGACCAAAAGATTACATTAAAGGGACAAGAGGACAGGTGTAAAGGGAGAAAATAGCTGAGGGATCCTTTGGGGATGCTGTCGTGGAGTGGGAGAGGATTTGCCAGCGCAGGAGACGGAGCAGGTGTGATCAAACAGGTAGTACTGGAGCCAACACAGGACAGTTCCAGAAAACCCAAAAGAGGAGAGAGAAGAAAGACGAAGAGTGATCTACAGTGTCAAAGGTGACTGACAAGTCAAAATAAATCAAGAGAATAATGTTTTGCATATCCTGTAGAAAGTAGTGAGGCACAGCCGGAGAGGAGGGTGGTCTCAGTGGAGTGACTTATGGAAACCAGATTGAAAGCGGGGAAGAATGGAGTTGGAGAAAGAAGAAAGCTGAGATTAAACAAGACGCTCTAAAAGTGTAGAAAGATAAGGAAGGAGTGATATCAACAGAAATTGGATGGGAGAGAAGGGCCAAGAGAGATGGGGAGTATAGTAGCATGCTTAAACAAGGAGGGAAAGGATGAGGTTAGCAGTGAGAAATAAATTAAACCATGCAGTGAGATAAGGCAGTAGAGAAGGATGGAATTTAGCGATGAGGAAGGAATAGTCAGAGGGTGCAGGGGTGGGATGGGCTAGAGAGATGGAGGGCAGTGTTTGCATCTGAGATAGGATGGAATGAAGACATGAAAGTAGAGAGAGCGAGGAATGTGCAGAGATTGGAATAGAAGATGGAGTGATAGCAGAGTGCAGAAGGGTGATCTTGGGGGGGGAGGTAGAAGGCCATGTCCGTGGCTGAAAGTGATGAGACAATCTAGAGTCATTGGTGGGTGGAGGGAGAGAATACGAGTTAGCGTTTGGAAGAGATGGTGAGGGTGAGAAGAATAGGAGTTAAGAAGGTCGGAATAATAGGATTATTTAGCAGAAAGAAGAGCAGTGTTGAAGGAGTGAGGGCAGAGAGAATAGAGGGGTGATAATAAGAATAGGACTTGGGCAAGTGATGTTCAGTACGGCAGAGAGGGTGCCTCAAAGAGCAACGCTGGGGTGTAAGCCATGGGTGAGGAGGTTTGAAAATAGTAGAGAAGGCAAAAGCAGGGTAGAGTGAGTCAAGATTAGAGGATAAGCCCTGGGAACGGGAGGAAGCAACATTATCAGCTGAAAATGAGTCAACGGTGGTGTCGGAAGGGAGGAACAAGAGATGAAAAAATAGGTTTTTAAAGATCATCGGTCACGGTGATGGTATGTCAGGGGGAGAAAGAAAATGAGGGGCCCGAGGTACATGGGGAAGGAGGAATAATAGACAAGGAAAGGAGATCATGGTCTGAAGAGTAAACTGGAAAAGCTGAGACCAAGGAGGTGAACAAGGCAGATGAAAAGATAAGGTCCACATAAGAATCCGACATATGAGAAAGGGGGGTAAAAATAGGGTTGAGCTAAGAATCCAGAATGGGAAGGAGAGGAAGAGTGAGTAGAAGAAAAATGAAGATTAAAATCACTCAAAACAATTAATGGATTGGGGAACGGAAGTAGTGTTGAGAGAAGGGCATCCAGGTCCTCAATGAAGGAACTGTCGGGACCAGGAGGACGGTAGATTACAAGAAAAGCTAAAGAATGGGGCCTCAGAAAGGAAGTGTAATGATACTTAAATGAACGAAAGAGGGTAAGAGAGGGAGGAGCAATAGTGGATGAAGATTGGAGGAGTATACCGACCCCTCCCCATGGCGTATGGGATGGGGGGGTATGTAAAAAGGAGCAGGAAGAGCAAGAAAAAACAGCATGTGTGACAGAGACTTGGATCTCTTCCCTAAACTGTGATGCAAAGACAATGTAGATTAAGACTAAAGAAAGTATCTAGGACTGAGTAGGCCTTCTTACAAAGGGAGCGTGCTGTGATTAGAGCAACATTAGTGGGAGGAGGAGGATTGGCAGAAAGGGGGGTAGAGGAGATTGGAGAAATTTTGAATGGCTGAGTGGATTGGGGGTGGGTGGTAAGAGTAGAGTGTACGAATTGGGAAAGGCATTAGAACAGAAAGGATAAAATACATTGTAGTTAACAGATGAAACATTGGAATAACAAGTGCCAGGACATTAACCAACATACGGCCAATAAGTGTAGAGGCTCAAGGCACAGTTAGGGGTGGAAGTTGGCTAGATGGAAACTGCCAGGAATAGTGTTGGCAGCGGGGGAGAAAAGAGGGAAACGTACGGATAGTCTGAGCACCCTCGGCTGTAGAAAGGCCCCACAGGATGGGTTGGCCCTAGCCATGAGCAACTGAAGCAGCAGCTGTGAGCTGGTCAAGCTCCCAGACTGCTGGAGCCTGGGAGCTTGCTGAGCTTGTTCCTAGAGATGAGACCTATAGGGGACAATTATGTTCTGACAGAGTTCCTTGTTGAATGCACAAGATTAGCACTTGCAGAAAATGTCTTTGTTTAAAAATCTATTCTTTAAACAAATTAAGGGAACAAATATGGTGGCAACACTCGCACCTGAAATCGCAAACCTGTAGGTTGCTGATTTTGAGGACAAGTCTTTTTTTCATTGAATCACCTTTAAGAACAACTTAACTGTCTGGCATCGATATATATCAATGATATTTTTATGGTAAGGCGAGGTACTGTCTGTGTTAGATGAACTTTCATGATGGTTAAATAACCAAGATGATAATTTGTGATTTACAATATCGTATGATACAAAACAGATCCCTTTGCTTGACATCTGGATTATCAGAATCAATGGCTGATCACATCACTTTACCGAAAACCTACGGATAAGAACAGCCTTTTACATTATGGTAGCTTTCATCCATGGGCTCTCAAAAGAACATTTGACATATGGTCAGTTCATATATGTTATACGGAATTGCTATACAAAAACTGACTTGGAAGAACAGGCTAGTCTCCTATCCACACAAGAGCATTAGACAAGCCAGAAAGAGGACTGCAAATCTGAGCTGTGAAGTGTGCCTGCTAAAACGCACACGACAGGCAAAAGGAAGATCGGTATATGTGACTACGTTTGGCCCGAATAGCAGCCAAGTAAGAAAAATAATCAGGAAGCATTGGCACCTGATATAAAATATAGATTTCCATCTGCCAAACCCTCCATTTGCGTTTAATGCAGCAGACATTTTAGACAAACCTTAGTACGTGCGCAGCATGGCAAACCAACGACGACAACAACAACTCGCACCCTTTTGGGTTTTCTAACGTTTTTTTTTCCTTTTTTCCACTCCAAATGTGGCCAATGTCTGTCTGTTCCCTGATGAAGAATATGAAAACAGTAGATTTAAACAATACAGAATCGGAACTAAGACAGTATACCAATTGTAAGAATTAAATCATTATTTATGGTATTCAGTGTCCCTGCAACCTGTTACACATAGGGAAGACCAAAAGAGAAATACGGCAACAGATCTGCCAACACAGATCCTGCATGAAGAATACAGTACAGGGCAAACCCCTCATTCAACACTTTATTCAGAGAAATCACTGTACCAATGGTATCTTCTGGTTCATGGTGCAGCAAGTGAAAATCGACCCAAGAGGGGGCAATGCAGAGATGATCCTATTAAACAAAGATTGATCCAGCGATTCAACATGGTGAGCAAAGGGCTCAACATCTGTATTGAGTGGAGTTTGCTGATTGTCTAATCACTGAATGAGAATGATCTGGAAATCGAAGAAGAACGATGAGCTATACAGATAGGCATTAGACCTCATGCTCTCCACATGTATTTCAGTGAGCAGGCCACTTTTCCATAAAAGACAGATGGAGAAAGTAATGTTGATCCTAGGACGATACAGGAATGGATGGTCTAGTGTTTCCATGCCCGAATGTGGAGACGTTACCATGAAGGCGTTGGACGTAGCGCGAGTCACGGTACAAGAGGGTGGATACTTGCACCCAAGAACACTGATGAGACAAAAGAACATTGTACTACCAGGGACGGATGTTGACCAACCGGTCCGAGATGTGGCTAGTTTAATACTCGACATTGTCAGCTTGCTGTTTGTGACATCAGTTGTTAGAAGTGAATGTTTTAGCGTGAAAAAAATACACACAGATTAAGAGCAGTCTTCGTTCTAGTATGCAGAGAGTTGCAGACCAGGTGCAAGTAAACATCTAGACATTACAGGATTGTCGGCGACGTGGTAGCCAGTGGGCTTGTATTGAAAACTAAGCCCTACTGAAGGAATTTACTATGTTGAGCGAGCCTTCAAATGTGAGGTTAAGATTAAGGCTGTTTAGCCCAATATGAGACAAATGAAGATGTTATCTAGCCTGGCTCCCCCCCCACACACACCCCTCCCCCCGGCCCCCACCTCTTGTGATGGGAAGGCTGCATCACTCTGCCTTTGTGAAACAGATCCACTCTCTTCCCTTCCTTAGCCTCTCTGGCCCCACCACCATCAGCAGACTGAACCAGGGGTAATGTGGTGCCAAACACTTTTGAAAACACTGCAACTAAACTTGCATTGTACATATATCAGCCTCTATCTAAAGGAATCAAACAAGTAACTATTTAAAAAGCGTTTGCAAAAAACACATGGGTAAACTGTGAGCTTAAACGAGCAGCGAGGTTACCTTGATAGTGGTTCCTCTTCTTTCTTAACCTGATGCTCTTTATTTGATGACTGGGCGACCTGCCAATGGTCTGAACACTAATGCATGCTGCTTCTATGCAGTTAAAATACCAACACTATTGGCTGAATAACGCTGTCCTCATAAAATAGTCGACTTTTAAGTGAAGAGAAGACATTTGGAGGCTGATTCTTGCAATGGGAATGTATGGGAAGCATTTACATTCTAGCATTCCATAACATCGTATCTTGGCAGATCCAGTAATGCATCCCTCCACCCTAAGTAAATGTATCTAAAAAGGTTAGCATCCTTATGCACGTACTGAACCCCCAGTACCGAGTACCACTGAATGGGGTGGTTTTATTTGTAATGGTGCTTACATGCAGGAGGAATCTACTTTAAAGTGCTTTATGAGAAGACGCATCATTATAGTAGGTATTACCCAGATTGACTTTTTACAATTGACCTTTTGACCTAATTGGTCTAATAATAGTGGTCCTCATTAACCTTATGCACAATTGACCTTTATATTATTTCAGTTATTTTATATATGTATTGTGTTGCTTTTGGATTATAAATAATGTAAGGGGATTGGGTGGGGGGTTGCAGGGGTTTTTGATTTGGGTGGAGGTTGCGGGGGTTGGGGGGCTTCCACCCCCCCTGCATGTATGTCCTAATTGATCTTTTAAATTGGGTCAATTCTCCAGAGGTCAATTGGTATACATCCTTATAGTAGGAACACCTCTAACATGTAATCTGTGCTGTGAATGCCTGTCTTAAAATGACTTGGGTTGGTTGGGAGCACAGCTTCCTTTCCCCAGAGTGTAAGGGCTATAACTTGTCCCGCCCTTCACATCAGCCTGGTCGTTTAGGTGTTTGAATCAATAAAACTGCAGCTTGGAGTACCAGATGTAAACGCTGAGCAGTAAAGTGAACGCCATGGCCACGGTTATCCATCTTCATCTACACAAGATCCTTTTTCTACATCCTCAAACTAATACCAATGGCTATAATTACGTTGGGGCAAGATATTTAAACAGGAAATGAATAGACTTTTGCTGCACGTCCGCCAAATGTTGGGGGCTAAAAAGTGGACTTTTGAGCAAGCATGGCTCAGCCGTTTACAGAACTGTTTATTCAGAGTTTCACAGTTGTGGGAACGTTTAGTGTTCAACGAGCAGGCACTTTTTCCCAATTCTTTTTATGCTGTAAAAATGCAGCTTATTTCTATTAAACTGAAGCATGCGTGTGTGAAAGGCAGAGCGCGTCAGTTTAACACTTTGGAGACTTGCTTCATAATTGGCGCACTCGGGCACCCGCTGGAAAAGTGGTCTAATCATGGCGTTGACTGACTCCAGTAGTGAACGTAAAATTAAATTAGTCACTCACGGCGGCAGCACGATTGCAACTGTACCCCAAATAACAGATCCCTTTAATTTACAGGCAAGGAAGAAATGGCGGCGAGCGGATTAAATAAATGAGTTAACGCAAGGTCACATTGCACCTCTTCAATCCCTGGCAGCCATCTGGCCTGGGCTCTACTCGAGCGAGGCAAAGATGAGTGCAACACATCTGAAGCTAAAGCACGCAAGGGAACGTCCAGTCCACGTGACTCCTTCATAGATGCATGAATATTTTGTTTACTGTGTGGCCTTTCATAGCTCTCAACTCACAGGCTTTTGGCGGGTGTCACCCGCCAAGCCTCCTGGACGCCCATTCATTCCAATGGGCGTCTCACCCGCCAAAAACAAAATCGGCTGATTTCACCCGCCTTTGTGAAACAAATGGTTGAGAGCTATGGCCTTTGAGTTTTAACCTCCAGGGCTGGTGCTGAGGTTCACACGGTTCCTAAGCTTTGTTGACTCCTTCGCTCCTGGAGTCAATGCTGGTGACTCTGCCTTGCATCATGGATCCCTGTGCTGCTCACAGTCCAGCCCACTCTGTAACATCTCAAATTTCATTGGCTGTAAACGCCTGATCCATTTTGATGACCCCTGTGATCAGGCCCAGCTGAAGATGTGTGGGGGCCCATTTCAACATGATGGTTGTGGGCCCCCTGCTGAGAGTGAAAACAATCTGAGGTACGCGTGGGGTGCATACATTGCAATAGCAACAAAGATAAGGTTAATAGCTGCCGATTATCATGAGACAGCCAGCCAGCAGGTAGCTTAAACACTAAATGCCCACTGAAGTGCTCTAAATCCTTCTTTGTTGGCAAGCGGCTGATGTGGAGGAACCAGTGCTAGAAGGAAATTAGGTGATAACACTTCTGTATATCCTGTGGGAAGAGAAAACACAGCTTGTAATACGAGTGCTACAAAGAGCAAATTTTAAGTACCAGAACAAAAATAGAGAAATATATTGCCCTGTTACAAGACTGCTGACTGGCAACATGGGGGCAGTTGCTGGGGCCCCCACCAAGGTTCCTTTCATTTGAAAAGGTTGAAAGGCCCTTATGCCATCCCTGCATGTGATTAACAGTGATAGTACAGGAGGAAAGCATCAAATTGCACTGTTTGTGCATAAGATCATACTGGCAGGGCCACACCTTTGACGCCCTGAAAGCGTCTTGATCTGAATACTTTATGCCAGGGGTCTGCAACCTGTGGCTCTTAAAATGTTTTTGACTGAGATCCCCATGATCCCTTACCATTGACTATGCTGGCAAGAGATAATGGGGGTGGTAGTCCAAAACATCTGCAGAGCCAAATATTGCAGACCTCTGGTTTATGGTATCTATGTGGAGCCTCAAGGGCTCTGTGCAGGGAACACAAGAAAACACGTGGCATGGGACACGAACCTGTGCTATGTGCGTTAGCCATGCCACTTTACTTGAGTCTGGTCCAAGCCAGGATTATTATTTAATTCCAGGGCCACAGTGCATGCTGGCTGACTGTGCCTGCTAGCACATAGTGCACACTGTCACTACCTCAGACAGTCTGCACTCTGGGGGGCAGCGCCCCGCCGGCCTAAGCAACCAGCCGCCACTGCTGACAGCACTACCTATGGAGAACAGCCTACAACTATATCCTGTGCTTTCATCCTCGCATTGCTAAAGGTTAAGTTTGTGGTAGACTTGATCATGTGAGAAATAGATGGGTATGTAGGGGGTATGGTGTGCAAGGGGAAGGTGTAGGTTGAGGGCTGGGGAGAGGGGCATGTGGGTGTAGCAATGCTATCTGGTGACTGGGATAGCCTGATTAAAATGATGCAGGTAATTCTGTTTCTTATAGTGAGATCTGCCAATGTATTTATTCTCCATGCCAAAAAGCTTAATGCACTTGTGTACCTTGCAGTCATTGTCTCCCGACATATCCATCAGCTGCCTTACACAGGCAGGAGAGCAGGTTTAAAGGTCCCATGTGCATTCCTAAATTTGACAGTTGGACACCCTCACTTGCGCAGTCAAATTGACTTCTCAATTGTTCCACTTAAGGACTGGACATAACCCCCTTTAAATGGAAAGGTTGACCTGTGTAGCTGTGGAAGCGAATGTTGCCTTGGGGGAAGCTGAAGGATATTGTATTTAAACCTCTTCCGCTTTCTTCTTCCACCAACCACACCACAACGTGCATGCTTACCGCTGGCCGTATGCATGTGAAGGTATTCTGCCTATAACGCTTATAAAGCTTTCTTTCATACTGCATGGGAAAGGAGATGTATAGGGCCCATAATGTGTGTCACACCGTGGGGGGAATTGTGATTGCGTGGCAAAGTAGTGTAAGGGCACAAGGATGCTGCAGGCAGGCACATACGCACGCGCAGACGGACAAGAAAAGGGGTTCTCCTCTACGTGCATTCATAGAATGGTACAGAGAGTATTGGAATTAAGTGGGGTGATATAGTGCATTTATGCAATATGGCCAGCATGTTCTTTGTCAAAATTATCAATGCAAATGTTATGCACATCATACCATTTAGGACAGGGTATACAGCTCATGCGAAATGCACACACTTTAAGATGAATAGCACCAAGGGGTGGACAGGGAACCAAAAGAGGCCCTGGAAATATTGTTCACAGTGGGCCAATATTGCAATTTATTTTGCCAGCCGAACCCTTCTCTTATGAGAAAATGTGGAAATTAAATAGGTTACCACACAAAAGAGGCCCAGGGTGCAAAGGCCTACCAGGAAATCGACAGAGTTCCCTATAGGCCAGTCCGGCACTGATAGCACACCATGTCGTCAAGAGTTAAGGGAGACTAGGATTGCTTAGGGGCAACGCGCTTGTCTTTCAAGCAAGACGACACTGAGCAACACAGGTTCGATCCCCAGGTCCACGCTTAGAAAGCTCTGGGGATTTTAAATAACCCATAACAATACAGATTTTCCATACATTCGTTACAGAGAGTCCTGATTCTATTAAAGAGAGTCCTGATTCTATTAAAGACTCGGAGGCGAAAGATTATGCTCTGAACTTCTCTTTACTACTATAAGTTCCTAAAATAATGTGATTCCTCAGTCAAGTTATAACTTATCTCATCCTCTCACTTGATGTAACCATAGTCCTTCCTCTTTCTTTTGCTGATCGAACATCCAAACTTGCGCCCCAACCGGTAGACAACTTTAACTTCACCTTGTTCCCCTCTCAAGGCGTTGTCTTCTGCTCTGCACCTGTTGAAACATGTATAAACCATCACCTATCTCATCATGAATGGGTAGGCAATCGCATAACTTCATTACAGTACCATATACAGCATCACCTTACTCTTCAAATACCATATTTACACATTTTGTATTGTAGCGATTGAAATTGGGAGGAATAATCTTTCGCCTCCGAGTCTTTAATAGAATCATGACTTTCTGTAACAAATGTATGGAAAATCTGTATTCTATGTCAAGAGTCGGAGGCTCAGATTATGCTTGTTTAAAGCTTACTTACCACCAACGATGCTACCTGCTCTACCGGTCTAAAATAGACATTCTTAAAACTTTCCTCATTAGAATAATCTGCCGTCCTCCAAATATCTTCCAGACGGGCTCCTGCCATAAAGGCTGACAACGCCATAGCACCCCTTGTGGAATGTACTCCGAACTGACCCACATCTATGCCTGCCTCTGCCATACACCATCTTGCCCATCTAGACAAGGTGGCTTTAAAAGGCTTCCTAATAGCTATCAACAATTGATATTCCCCATTGGGCCTCACCATATTGGTCCTGGCCTCATACACCTAACCGGACACAACCTAGGCTTCCCCGAAAAAGCCATATACTCAACCGATTTTATGTTTGTCTTTGTTCTCTTCTCTATATAGAATATTACCCCTGAAGGTGAAAAGGATTTCCTATTTACCTCTAAAGCCTTCACATCAGACTCTCTCTTGCATGAAATCAAACATAACAAAGTAGTTAACTTGTCCCACAGTGCTTTCCTAGAAATATACTCATTGTCTGGCCAAGCCTCAAATATACTCATTGTTTGAGCAATACCATGCTCACATCCCACAAACAAGAATATCTAGGTGTGGGTGGTCTCATGTATCTGACTCCTTTCAGAAGCCTACATACTAGGGGGTGCTCACCTGCTGGTCTACCCTCAATGTACACATGACCTGCCGACATCGCCGATCTATAGTTGTTAATAGTCCTGTAAGCTTTTGCCTGAGCTGCCTGTGCTGCCAAAAAATTCACTGTGTACTACATCCGTTCGTATGGGATCAACCTTTCTCTCCATACACCAATTACTCCATGCCACTCTGTAGGCCTTCCCGGTAGCTGGGGCCCATGACTCCCTAATGAACTCCTGAGCCGTCTCCGAAAGTCCTGGCTTGGACCAGTTCTTCCTGAAATTGCCCATGCTATCAGGTTCAAGTTCCCTGATCGTACCAATGGGTGAGTTTCACCTGATGGATTTAACAAATGTCCTCTCTGTGTGATAACAGAATTGGAGCCTCAGAAGACAACTCCAGAAGGTCCAGGAGCCAAGCCTGACCGCTCCAGTATTCTTTAGCTGGTCCCCAAACCTGGAGAAACGCATCTGTCGCTGTTGCTTCCGGGTCTGGTCTCCAGCTATAAAACCTGGTGATCCTCCTGTTCAATCTCGACGCAAACAGATCCGTCTGACATGGACCTCTCCGATGCATTATCTCCTGAAATGCTGAGTTGTCCAGTTGCCAATCGCTGGAGTCCCTCAAGTATCTCGAATTCCAGTCTGCCATCAGATTGAGATCTCCTGGCAGGTGTTCCGCTCTCACACTGACTCTCCTCTGGAGGCGTATTTGCCAAAACTCTTTGGCCATCTCTGTCAGCATCCTGGATCTCGTTCTGCCTAGTCGATTTATGTATCTGACTGCCCAAACATTGTCCATCTTTAAAAGAATGGCACCTTTCACTCCTTCCCAAGTCCAATACTGGACTGCGAAGGATACCGCCAGAAGCTCCAGGCAATTGATTTGTAGACCCAACTCCTCGCTCGACCATCTTCCCCCGGTCAATTGGTCTCCACATCTGGCACCCCATCCCCATCGACTGGCATCTGACTCTATGACCAGGTCGGGGGATGGGCCAAATATCACCCTGCCATTCCATGCCTCCATGTGGTAATACCACCATTCCAGTTCCAACTTTGCCTCCTGCGACATAACCACCTTTTGTTCGTAAGACAGACCTCTCCTGAGATGATCTATCTTCAGCCTCTGCAATGCTCTGTAGTGCAGAGGTCCTGGAACTATCACCTGAATTGATGATGACAGACGACCTACCAACCTCGCTATCTCTCTCAATGAAATTTCCTGTTTTGCCATCATACACTTTATCTCCTTCTTTATGGAATTCACCTTCTCTAACGGGAGCTTGAGAGAACCTTGAGTTGTCTCCAAGATGAAGCCTAGGAATTCCATTTCCCTCACTGGTTCTATTTCCGACTTCTCACAGTTTATCAAAAACCCCAGTTGTTGTAACAAAACTGTAGTTATTCGAATCTGCTCTACCAGAATCTCCCTGTCCTGACACATCAGGCAGATGTCGTCCAGGTAAATAATCATTCTGATCCTCTGTTCTCTCAGGTATCTTGCTACTCGTTCCAACAGTTTGGTGAAGCACCATGGAGCTGACACCGGACCAAATGGAAGACATTTGAGCTCCCATTTTTCTCCATTCCATAAGAACTGTAATAGCCGCCTCCCGATCCCTTTGAATCGGAATCGTTAGATATGCATCTCTGAGATCTATCCTTGCCAACCAATCTCCTCTGAAGGACGTCTCTTAAAAGATGAATCCCTTCAATTTTGAAGTGTCTGTACACTAGAAAATATTTCAGTCCTTTTAGATTTACCACTGGCCTTACCTTGTTTTTCCCTTTCATTAAAAACAGGTTGCTTATGAAACCTCCCAGAATGTCTGAGGCTGGGCCTATTGCGTTCTTTATCTTGAGTAACTCTACCTCTCTGTCCAAGAGATCCTCATCCTGTTTATTGAACCTTATCTGCCTTGGCAACGCTACCTGAGATGGTTCTTGCCAAAATTCCAACTGAAAACCTCACACAGACTGTCTCACCCACACATCTGAGGATAACTCCTCCGATTTTTCTACATACAACTCCACTCACCCTCCTAGTGGAGGGATGCTCACATCCACCTTTTCTACTGCTTTTATTTTTCTCACCTGAATTATTCTGGTGCTGTTTTCTACCATTACTTCTCCAACCTCTACCCCTGCCTCTTCGCCTGGAAGGGAAGAAAGGGTTCGACCTTCGGTCCTCTTGCTGCCAGTTGGCTCTGTCACTATAGGACCTTCTGTATTGACCGCGGCTGGACGAGTGGCCCTTTCCTCCTCCAGCCCTGTCAACAAACTTTCTTCCGAAAACATTCTTCAATGAAGATTGAGCTCTGTCCATGGACACATACGTGTTGGCAAACTTCGCCATATCCTTGATGAATAGGTCCCCAAATAGCTTGTCCTTTGCCGCAGTTGCCTGTTCCGATGCAGCCAGCTCACCTAGCCTAGTGTCCAATTTCATTAAAATGGACCTCCTCCTCTCAGTGGCCAGCGCCGTGTTGGCATTTCCCAACAGGCATAGGGTCCTCTGCGCCCAACCAGCCACAATGTCCGGATCAATGGGCTCCTTCTTAGTTTTGGCTTCCTCAGCGAGCTGCCAGATTTTTGTAATCGCTCCCAACATGCCCAATAGTTTATCCTGACAGGACCTCCAGGACCTGTCAATGCCTCTTTTCACGTCCCTGCCATATCTGCCCAGGAACGTGATTATCCTATCATCACCTTCTGGGGTCTCAGCCACCCCGTCCGGAACCTGCGGCCTCAGCATTCCGCTTTTAGCTTGCTTCTCGCTTGCTCGCTCAACGGTGCTCTCAATCTTTCTTTATATATTCTGCAATTTTTTCAGGTGGGTCCCACTCAGACCTCGTATGTACCAACTCATCCGGTCAAATTTGTCCTTATGAGGTGTAACGCTCACCTGGTATCCACGGGGACGTCACTCAGCCTGTTCTAACCTCTTACGACCTCGAACCCTTCCCTGGAGTCTACTCGACTGGAGACTGGGCCTGAAACACAGGATTGGTAGAGTTTAACTCCCTATTGTCTCTGTGTGCTTGAACCTCTTCTTCCCCGGGGTCCAACCCTTCCCTTTGATCCACAGCTCACCTTGTTTTCTTGGAAAGTGTGATCTCCGTCCTGTTTTCAGCGCAGGGGCGCGTTGATTGATGCAGGCTCGTTGCTGCCTAGTTACTTCACTGGCAAGAGTCCGACAGGTAAGTATAATGAGTCTTTTGAACAGTTCTCTAACTTAGTTCCTTTCCTTCCTTAGATGATGGCCGGCGTCCGGGAATGGTGACGTGCTGCTGAGATGAGTAGCGCTGAAGGTGAGTGAGAGCGCGATGCGCGATGCGACCCTTTCGTATTTATATTGAACTGAGTTCTTTTTCTGTGTCTTTTAGGTGCTGCGACATTTTCAGCGTGGATGCCGGTTATGAAGAAGAAATGTGGCGAGTAAGCGCGGTATGCAGCGCCTCTAGGTGTTTCCACGCTAACCTGGAGTGTCTTTTCCCTCTTGCAGATGGATGAGAAGTTCCGGAGACAGAGTTCCCCCAGAGCGGCTGGGATTCAGGTAAGCGTTTGAAGCTCGTAAAGTCTTTAAAAATAAGCGAAGATTTGCGGAATGCTTACTAATGCCTTTTTTCTGTTGTTTTCCCTTTTCGTTAGGAAGCGGCGTGCCGGGATGGGAATAACACCTCCGAAGATGCCCGCAGAACAGAAGGAGCGATAAATGATGGGCAGAAGCACCGCAGGGTCAGGCTGTTCCTAACGGTGTTCTTGTTCTTGCACGAGCTGAGCGCAGAAGAAAGATGCAGGCCTACTGGAGACCGATCTGAACACGGTGAGTGTCACGCTGCAGGTGCCGAAAACACAAAGCATGTTTCTCAGCATGGGTGCGGCTTAAATAGTCTCTGGGTATCCCAGGTGTCTCTGGGCTGAACCACACCCAAAAGACTAGACTGCACATGCAGTTCTGGGAACCGAAATATGTGGGGGCATCCATCTTGTCCCCATCAATGCACTACAAGTCCAATCCCCAATGTTATCCTATGGGAGTGAGTGAGTGAGTCTGGTGCCACAAGCGCCAAGTCTGACTCCAAGTGGGTCTTTGGAGGGATGGAGAGGCCCTTGAGGGCCATGTAGGTGATTGTGGCCTGGCTCCAACCTGACATCTTGGAGGGCTGGGGACATGAGGGGCAGGAATCATGACATGAAGTTTCATATCAATCTACATATCAATTCTCGCGCAAGGATCGCCAGCAGAACACTACAGAAACCTTCTAAATCTATCACTATCAACAGGGACCGTACCGAAGATCTTCAAATCAGCATACATCAAGCCACTCTTGAAAAACACAAGTGGTGATGTAGATGACCTTTCCAACTACAGGGCGATCTCTAACATCCCCTACCCAGCAAAACTTCTAGAAACCTTCCTATATAAACTAACCCAAGAACACGTTGAAAAACACCACCTCCTGGACCAAGCTCAAATCGGTTTCAGACCAGCGAGAGGAACGGAAACAGCACTACTATCCATCTGGGACGACCTCAAAACTAACGCAGGCTGAAACACTACCTCCGCCCTTATTCTGCTCGACCTCTCTGCAGCCTTTGACACAGTTAGCCACGACACCCTGACCAAAAGACTAGAAGACATAGGCATAACAGACACAGCACTACGCTGGACCAAATCATTCCTAGCAGACAGGACAGAAACCGTATGGATCAAACCTTTCAAATCCACTCCACGAGTTAACGACTGTGGAGTGCCACACGGATTCTCACTATCTCCACTATATCTCAACATCTATCAGACTCCAGTCATCAGAATCTCCAAAAAATACACCATTACATGTCACAACTATGCAGACGACACTCCGATCATCTACAAAATCAAAGACACCGATGCCGACCATTCAACCCTAACCGACTGTCTACAAGAAGTCTTCAACTGGATGGATGCCAACAACCTGAAAATCAACCCAGGAAAGACAGCAATCATGATCGTATCAAAAGACCAAGAGAACGAAACCACCATCCCATGGCCTACGGAAATGGGGAAACACACCAACAACATCGAAGGTGGTAAAAAATCTGGGAGTCCTAATGGACAACACCCTAACCCTGGAACCACAAATAAATGCAACAGGGAAGAAATGCTTTTTTCTCCTCCACACAGCAAGAAGATTCTACCTTTCCTCTCCTTCACGCACAAAACACTCACTATCGTCGCCCTAGTCATGTCAAAAATCAACTATGCAAACAGCCTCTACCTCGGAATACCAGAATACCTCCTAAAGAAACTGCAACGGATCCAAAATGCTGCAGCAAGACTACTCCTCAAACTATCCAGAAGAGACCACGTCACTCCAGCCCTAAAAACACTACACTGGCTCCCAGTAAAACAACGCATCAACTTCAAAACGATGTGCATATCGCACAGGGCAATCGGCGGACAAAGTGCAGAATTCCTACAAAAGAAAATAAGTCTACAAACCAAAAGACCCTCTGATCAAGCAACAAAATCCGCCTGGAACTCAAACCATACCTTAAGAAAAAACTTGGAGGCACTTCCTTCTAGCACTTAGCCGCAAAAACCTGGAACAACATCCCAAAAGAAATAAGAAACACTGAAGATCACCTAAAATTCAGGAAATCACTAAAAACCTGGCTCTTCAACACCACAGACTAAACCTGGAAACCAAAACCGGAAAAAGGACGACTAAGCCGGAAAGGACACAGACATCCCCGACCCGAGAGGGTAGCTCCCACGGCACCTGGACGGGTGACACTGGATAGATTGGAACACAGGTGGCACGCACAGAAATTGAATCAACTATCCCAGACAATCCCACCAACACTTTCGCCCGCCCCTTAGTTACCGCCAGGTACCACAGTAACGCGGAATTGTCGAGATATTGGCAATCACCACACTACCTGAGAGGTTGACATAGGCAGGTGCACTGGCCAGAGAAGTATGAAGGGAGGATAAGGGGAGCTATGAAAGAGTATGTTAGAGGTCGGGGCCAGAGGAGTAAGAAACCTTGTATACCAGTCGGACCCAGATCAGGACAGAGCCGCATCAGGGGAGACTAAGCAAGCCGAGCGCCTCAATTCAGGATAGAGACGCAAACTAACCAACCCTACTAACAATTTCCCTTTCTGCATACACCTCTCAAACTCCAAACCAAACACAACCAAAACCTACAGCACAACAAACCGCACAAACTTCACATCATTGCAACAACAAAACAAAAACACACATAGTCTTGCACAACAGTACACAACGACTACCGGCCGCAAACACCCCAGGCCCAGCCAACGGACCCACCGGGCTGAGGCCGCCAACAGCACATCACTGCTCTCTTGCACTTTTCCTGCTTCCTCCCACTAACTCAACCTCCCCTCCTCTTTCAGAGCCGCCAGAGCGCCAGGGGACCACTCCGGTGGTGATAGTGCGCGGTACAAATGTCCTTTAACATTAACATCCACATCCTCCCGCCTGCCTTTCTTGGCCTTGAGTTCCCACCCATCCTCATCTGGGGATGTCTGACTCTCTGATGTACTGTCCGCGTCCAATTTCAAACTGCTTCTTCAGTATTCCTCATCAGATTCACTTGAACTTGTGACCAGTCTCTCCCGACACCTCGCCTTTCTCTTTCCCGCTTTGGATCTGCAAGATGAACCCGGGGGGGGGGGGGGTCTGGGAGCTATAGTCCATGCGGGTCTTTTTCCTACTTCCCCATTTCTTCCTGTGCGCCTTGCCCTGCGACAAAGCCGCCAGGTCATGTATTATGCCCCTTTCCCTATGGGGCCTCTCGGCACTATCCAACCTTTGAATTGCTTCGCTCATGCGCAAACCACTCGCATGAGGACCTTCTGAGCCTTCTGAGTAATCACTCATCCTTCTCACTGTGCCGTGTAATATAAATATATATATATATATATATATATATATATGTGTGTGTGTGTATATCTTTTAACTTCTAGCATATATGCACACTCCCTTCCAACATGGCTGCCCCTGTTCCCCTGTAATTGGTACTAGTCATTGCCATCGACATAGTTGAGGGACCATTATTGATGATGTATTTACACTGTCCAACCTTCTCCCCCTTACGTGATCAAGCGCTCAGTATAGCGCGAAACGCGTTGTTTGCAGGCTGCTTAACTTAGGCGTCCTGCTGTTCTGTCTTCTTTGTGCTGCTTTGTATCGTGTATTTGTTCTTTGCACAATGCGTTTGGTTTTTAATTTTTCAAAACATTAAAGACATCAGTAATTTCTTTACTGTGTCTGCTTGTTTTTTCTGAACTTTTCGAACCTGGCATTCATGTTTGTGCCTGCGGGAGTGCGATTCGCTCTTTCCTCCTTTCTTTCCATTTTGTCCAACACGGAGCGTTCCGTGTTTGAATCTGCACCAGAGCTATTATTTTGTGCGCGTCCTGTTTTCATGCTTCGTGTTCTGAAGAGGATTGCTGCCACTGGAGGCAGATGATACTGCCGATAGGACTGGGAGCCGATACACCAACGGGAATATTACAACTGAGACCACCCTACCGGCTGGCGCTTTCACGTGTGCCGGAGGACGCACAGGAGATCGCTGCAAGGTAAGTGTGTGCCTTCGGTTTGTTCTTATTTCCCCGTTGTTCTACATACATGGATACAAGTTGGCTCCTTGCTCAATCCAGTTATTAGGTCTCTTCGGTTACCGTTCTTCATCACTAATAGACGGTACTCCGCTTTTTGAGTTCGTGTTTGGATATAAGTTATTTTTCAATATATTCATGATTTTTCCAGCCATAGTATGACAAGCATGCAGGACGCCTGGGTAGCAGCCCGGCTACTCCAAGCCAAGGATTTATTCTGTGAAGAGCAGGAATCTATCCCCACACCATCCCCTAGTGGGATAAATAAAAAAGCCAGCAGTATTGTGAGCAAGGAAGTACTCCTCCTGAGGGAATATGAGAGACTCCGACGAAGGGAAATTTCTAAATGGTGGGAGGAGCACTCTCTTCAAAATTATTTAGACACGGAGAGAATACCACGAGGCCTACGTATTATGACTACTCCGTCTTTTGAAGATCAAAATCCACTAATGCTTGAGGAATGGGGAGAAGCAAGCAAAGGTTGTTCTGGCAAGTTTTTGACAATCCTAGTAAAGTATGCCAAATTGGATCGTGAACAAGCACTGAAAGAATTAGGCATTGTAGAGCTTGATCTTACCAAAGTCCCCACAACAGAGGAAGGCAAATCTCTACGCAAAAAAATTGATGAAGGTTTAATCGTATGTGAAGATGAAATCAAACAGCGTAAACACAGGAAATTTTTACGAGATAAAAAAGACTATGAGATGGGTCGTGTTTTTACTTTTGCCAAACGTTTTGACTCTCTTCGCAAAACTAATACTATACAGTCTGTCTGTCCCATCGGTTGACTTGGTCGCGACCACCTCCAAATCAGATATCTCTGCATCTGAGACTGACGAACCCATTCCCAAAATGAATTTTCTAGATGAAATGAGACTTTTATGTCAAGATGGGAAAAATCAAAAAAGAGGTAGAGGCCGTGGCAAGTCTAAAGGACGAGGAAGAGGACAAAAATGACAGGCAAAAAAGTCATTCGCCGAGGCCGACGTGGGAACCGGTCAACAGGCGCAGCCACAGGGCAGAGCAACACGCTCTGGAGCCAGAAACCAACCATAGATAACATGAAGATTCACCAAATTATCAACCTGTCGTCTCATGTCCTCACAAAATCTCAGACCTCGTTATTATCATTGGGTCTTAATTTCTGTCCCACTGTGAACTATGATTATACCCAAGTACGCATAGACGTTGACAAGTTTATGCGCAAAATCAAGCTAAAAAAATTCTTTGCCAACATTGATGCCCCCATGAAACGTTCAATACCTCGTATGGGTGGCACTGATCTTTTAATTTCAGACATACCTTCACTCATGGACTTGGCATGCCTTGAAGATGATCAATATGATCCATCGAATATTGATTTTTCTGATTTTGACATCAATCCCAATTGGGATATACGGACCAAGTTAAAAAGTAAATCAAGATTCAACCCTCAATTTCCTGTGGGTGGCTGTATTGAGGCTTTTCATGACTTATGTATCGAGGATTTTAGAAAACTTCGTCATAAGGCTGGTACCAGCAAACAGAATCTTACTATTGCTCAACGTCAGGCCTTGAATGAACTCCAGCAGCTATCTAACATTGTTATCAAGCCAGCCGACAAGGGCTCTAATGTGGTCATCCAGGACAGAACTAAATATGTTATTGAAGCCAACCGACAATTACTTGACCACCAATGCTATACTAAAATGTTGAAAGACCCATCAGAAGAAATCAGGACAGATCTGATTGCTCTGTGTACCAGGTGGATGAATGAAGGTCTACTGGAGGATGACTTGGTTAAATTTCTCACTCCTACATGCTATACTATTCCTACCATTTATTTCCTCCCTAAAACACACAAATGCCTCATTAATCCCCCAGGTAGGCCTATTGTTACTCTTTGTGGCTCATTATTGGAACATTTGCCCAATTCATTGATGAAACATTGATCAAATGTGTCACGGCATTACCTTCCTACCTCAGGGATACCAAGGATTTTTTACAACACGTTACTAATATACCTTGGGAGGAAGGTTTACTTTTGGCCACTTTAGATGTAGTTTCGTTGTACACATCTATCAGTCACACTGTTGGTATATCTGCATGTAAATACTTCTTGGACACTCGTTCTTTAAATTACCTTGGACACAGCACGATGATCTTGGATATGCTTTCATTCTGTCTACACAACAATGTTTTTCTCTTTGAGGGCCATTTCTATCGGCAAGTAAGGGGGACTGCGATGGGTAGTACCTTTGCACCATCCTATGCTAATCTCACAATGGGGTGGTGGGAGGCTACTTTCCTTTCTGACCTATTACTAGCTTTCTTCCCGACACAGATTATCTCGTGGTGGCGATTTATTGATGATGTTTTTATCATTTGGAAGGGCACCGAAACTGACTGGCTCTCATTTGTTAAAAGCATTAATAATAATCAGGTCAATCTCAGCTTTACTGAATGCCACAGCCGTACTAAAATTGTTTATCTGGATGTAACTGTCATGATGGATGACTCAGGTATCAGTACGGCATTACATAAGAAATCTACCAACACTGGCTTGCCATTACATGCCAATAGCTGTCATCCTATATCTTGCAAAAAATCAATCCCTTATGGGGAATTTATTCGATATCGTCGCAATTGCTCCAACATTGCATGTTTTGATTATTTTTGTGCGCAAGCAGCTATGGATTTTCTAAAACAAAGTTACCAAAAAAGAACAATTGAAATGGCATATCTCCGAGCTCGCGGCATGTCTAGAGATACCTTGATTTATGATACTGGCTCCAAAACTGTTCCAAATGATGATCCTAGACTCATTATTACTTTTGATACTTCGTCCAATGACATTCGTAAAATCGTAGCAAGACATTGGCATGTTCTTACCCTTGATGCTGACTTGAAGCCCATTTTGGGCAAGCATCCGACTGTGACTTACAAACGTGCTCCTTCCCTAAGGGATAAACTTGTGTCTAGTTTTCTACCTCCCATGGGTAAGATTCAGCAATTCAAAACGTGGCTTCCAGCCTCCCATACAGGATTCACCAAATGTATGAAATGTAAAGCATGTGCCCATGCTGTTTTCAAAAAAATTTTCCTGCATCCTATCACACAGGTCCAGCAGAAGATATGTGATTCTATTAATTGTGACACAAATTTTGTTGTTTATGTGCTTTCGTGCCCTTGTGAACGGTGGTATGTGGGCAGTACTACCTGCAAACTAAAACTCAGAATTCTCCAACATCTGAGAGCCATCAAGAATTCCGATCCGACATATCCTATGGCCAAGCATTTTAAATCTGTACACAACAATGATGCTAATTTATTAACATTTTTCGCTGTGGCACATGTACCCCCTCATCCGAGGGGCGGTGATCGTACTTTGAGGCTGAGACAACTCGAAACCAGATTCATCTTGGATCTTGACACTAAATCTCCCAGAGGCCACAATGTAGACGAGGAATTGTATACCTTTCTCGGAACTTAATTTTCTTTCCATGTGTAATTCTCATTTTCATTATTGCTTTTTCCTTGTCATTTATGCTGTGTTCTTCATGGTTGGGGTTATTTTGCCTTTCGTATTTATTATATCTGTATTTGTGTATTCCAGCTCTATCTTTGATGGTTTATTTGCAGGTCCTGACCTATCTTTCATTGTTTCCGCATTTATGTTTATTATTTTGTCCCATCTGTCTGGTTTAGCTGATTATTTTGCAATAGGGGGAGTGTTGTCTCAATTATGTTTTGCTTATTTTGGGGACTTATATGCAGTTCTTTGTTCTGGTTATTTGTGTTATTCCCTTCATTTCTTGACATTGCTCTTTATGATCCTTCAATGTTTCCAAATTTCTGTTCTAGTCCACTGTGTTCTGGATCTGTTATATTACGTTTGTGCCTTCAGCCTTAGCTATTTTGACATCATGGTTTGCACTTGCACTTTGATGACTTAGCTGCTATTTTTTGCAATTTTGCACAGTCTATCAGATTGATGCACCAGCACTTTATTACATCCTCCACCTTGGAGGGTGGATAGGCACACTTTTGCCTTGCTGCTTTATTTTGCTAATTTGCACTATATAATTGACATTTGATGTTCCAGCTGCTATCTCTGCTGTTTGCACCAAAAAATATTTTGCCGGTTGAATCGTTCTGCTGCCAATTTTTAACATTTAGGTCCAGTCCTACTGTTTTTAACCTGATTTTACATCTATTTGTGGTTAACTAGCTTTATTGTCATTGTATTGCAATGTCTAATTTTAGTGTTGGGAATGACTTTTTTCTCACTGGACTGACTGCATTTATATGGGGTGTTTTTCATTGTTGGTTGATTTATCTTGAGTGTAGCTCATTATATCCTTTATGCTATGCGATTATCACACTGTTACCTCATACACTGTGCATTAATATGTTGTTAAATCCTTGTTTATGTATTTATACATGTTTGGGGCCCTCTTTGCTTAATTGGGAGACTATGGTGTTGTATTCTTTAATCTAAAACCCGGTTCAGTCTGAGATTTTCTCTACTGATCACTGATGAAAGCATTTGCATAGCACTGTGCTCTTATCTTTTAACTTCTAGCATATATGCACACTCCCTTCCAACATGGCTGCCCCTGTTCCCCTGTAATTGGTACTAGTCATTGCCATCGACATAGTTGAGGGACCATTATTGATGATGTATTTACACTGTCCAACCGTCTCCCCCTTACGTGATCAAGCGCTCAGTATAGCGCGAAACGCGTTGTTTGCAGGCTGCTTAACTTAGGCGTCCTGCTGTTCTGTCTTCTTTGTGCTGCTTTGTATCGTGTATTTGTTCTTTGCACGATGCGTTTGGTTTTTAATTTTTCAAGACATTTGTAATTTCTATACTGTGTCTGCTTGTTTTTTCTGAACTTTTCGAACCTGGCATTCATGTTTGTGCCTGCGGGAGTGCGATTCGCTCTTTCCTCCTTTCTTTCCATATATATATATATATATATATATATATATATATATATATATATACACACAGTAAAAAAACTTTGTTAAAGGGACGTTATGGTTAAGTTGCGCTACTAAAAACCTATGAAATTCAGTGAAAAAACGTTGTTAAAAGGGACGTTAAGGTTAAGTTGCGCTACTAAAAACCTATCAAATTCAGTAAAAAAACTTTGTTAAAGGGACGTTATGGTTCAAAGTAAAACCGAAAAACCCCTGAAATTCGGCAGTTATGGTAAGATAAGCAACCATAACTCGCGCCACCGTGCACTGCTAACACTAACACCCAGGACATCAAAGATGACATCATCAAGATATTCTCACCATCGTTTCATTGCTATGCTACATTTTATTTGTAACAGAACTTCTCCCCTTGGAGAAGTGCAACACTTCTTTTGGAGAAAAGAATACCAAGCCAGAGGAGCACCACATGTCCACATGCTTTTATGGATTAAAGATGCTCTTTTGGTCAAGACAGTGATGCCACTGTTTTACAGTTTATTGAAAAATATGTCACTTGTGAAATTCCATCAGAATCCGCAAATAGTGATCTTCATGCAAAAATTTTACAATTCCAAAGACTCCTATGAAGAGGCTGATCGATTAACTGGTACTGCATTGTATGGTAAATCTGCAAATATAGTATGGCTAAGTCTTGGTCCAGCTAAATCTAGAAAAAGAGTTCTAAAATCATATGAAGATATAGAAACAATAGCCAAACAAGATCTCAACAGCCAAGACATTTTAAAAAACAATTTATTGGACACATACTACCCAAACAGGAGTACCACTTTGGAAACCATGAGCCTATACCACATAGCCCAAAACTACACATACAAAAATAAGATAAAACCTGATGAACAAAACCGTAAATACAAAGTGACAAACTGTGAAGGCAGCTTAGTAAAACTCACCAAATCAAATTTAATTAATCATATCGAATTGTCATTAAAGACTCCTCAACATAAAGAAGTATATTACATGTCCCTGCTACAACTCTTTAAACCATGGAGAAAAGAAGAAATACTAGATAACTATGACTCATATGAAGACGCTTTCAAAGCAAATGAAAGCAGTATAACTGATGTAAACTTTGCACAGTACAAAACAATGTTGCACAATGAACAGCAACACGAACAAGAACTCCAGGCCCAACTAGATAAGGCCACTCCTGACAGTAGTCAACCTTCTATCACAGGAAGCCAAGAACCACTGGGAGACCCACTAATAACAAATGAGGAAGAAATAGCTATGATAGAAGTAGAAAACACCATGGGGTTAATTCATAGAATTTAGCGCACAAGTGGCGCACGCGGCTGGCGCACAGTGTGCGAGTGCGATAGTCTGCGCCAGCCGCATGCGCTAAAATCCATTTCGGCGCACAGCGTATTCATGGATTTTAGCCACCAAAAGCAGCCACGGGGCACAGTGGCGCAGCGACCCTGCAGCAGCGCCAGTAACGCCCCCAAGAACGCCCCTCGCGCAAGGAAAAGCATTCAAAAACCCAAATCCAGCGCAAAGGGCTGCGCTAACCCTGGACCAGTATACAGGGCCGCCACACAGCACACGGCAAGGGGGGACGTGTATTACTGGGGTTTGCGGGAAGTTCCACACGTGATTTCAGCAGGGTACGTGTATTACTGGGGTGCGAGGGAAGTTCCACTGCAATTTCAGCAGGGTATGTGTATTACAAGGGTGCGTGGGAAGTTCCACATGCGATTTCAGCAGGGTACGTGTATTACTGGGGTGCGCGGGAAGTTCCACACGCGATAGGCCCTGTGCGAGTGGGGTACGTGTATTTCGGGCGTGCAGGGGATTCCTACACGTGAATTGGCAGTGTGGGTCCTCCCAGGTGTTCCCTCTACACCCTCCACGGCCCCAGCAGGCAGACCACACCACAGGGGACTACCCTGCACCCCTGGTCATGTCCCGCAGGCAGCCCATCCACCATAGGCATGCCCCCCCAGCCAAGCCACATGTCACCTTGCTCTAGTGATCACCAACGCATTACCCCCTTGCACCCCCACCCCCCAGCTGTGTAGGGGCACCTGCCTGCAGGCCCCCACTCATATCCCCCAGAACCCCCACCCCCCAGCAATCAGGGGCACCTGCCTGCAGGCCCCCACTCATGTCCCCCAGCACCCCCACCCCCCAGCAGTCAGGGGCACCTGCCAGCAGGCCCCCACTCATGTCCCACTCATGTCCCCTTGCACCCCCACCCCCCAGCAGTTCGGGGCATCTGCCAGCAGGCCCCCACTCATGTCCCCTTGCACCCCCAGCAGTCAGGGGAACCTGCCAGCAGGCCCCCACTCATGTCCCACTCATGTCCCCTTGCACCCCCACACCCCAGCAGTCGGGGGCACCTGCCAGCAGGCCCCCACTCATGTCCCCTTGCACCCCCACCCCCCAGCAGTCAGGGGCACCTGCCAGCAGGCCCCCACTCATGTCCCACTCATGTCCCCTTGCACCCCCACCCCCCAGCAGTCAGGGGCACCTGCCAGCAGGCCCCCACTCATGTCCCACTCATGTCCCCTTGCACCCCACCCCCCCAGCAGTGTGGGGCACCTGCCAGCAGGCCCCCACTCATGTCCCCTTGCACCCACACCCCCAGCAGTCAGGGGCACCTGCCAGCAGGCCCCCACTCATGTCCCACTCGTGTCCCCTTGTGCCCCCACCCCCCAGCAGTCAGGGGCACCTGCCAGCAGGCCCCCGCTCCTGTCCCACTCATGTCCCCTTGCACCCCCAGCAGTGCAGGGCACCTGACAGCAGGTCCCCACTCATGTCCCCTTGCACCCCCACCCCCCAGCAGTGCAGGGCACCTGCCAGCAGGCCCCCACTCATGTCCCCTTGCACCCCCACCCCCCAGCACTGAGGGGCACCTGCCAGCAGGCACCCACACATGTCCCCTGCACTCCCACCCCCCAGCAGTGCGGGGCACCTGCCAGCAGCCCCCCACACATGTCCCCCAGCCAACACGTCATCACAATCTAGACCCCTTATGGGCAGCCTCCACATGCCAAAGACCCACCCAAGTATTGCATCCACCCACATAGAAATGCCAATTACATGATACAACCCCAATGGCAAGTTTGTAAATGAACACATGTCCGTCACACACACACAATGGGGGAAAGTGAATGTCAAAACCCAGATCATGACATGCATGAAACCAATGAGATAATACCACAAATGGAAGTATAAAAAAAATATATATTAAAGATAACATGAACGTAAATCAAATTAAACACACAACAATGGGAATAACAAAAGAAATGGTCCATGTCCAATAAATTATGAAAATCAAGAAAACATAAGCAAAAGAAATCCCAAAAGAAATGTTGTCCGAAGTCACAGCTCAATAAATCAAATCCAATGGAAAATAATTGTTCCATGGTGAACACAAAAAAAATATTAAAAAAGATGAAACCAATGTAGAACTATGTACAATAGAAGAATCCAGGGTCCATGAGCCCAACTTAAGAAATGGAACCTACCAAAAACTACCTAATAAAAAACTATATACAAAAATGTGGTCCATTGTCCAAGCGGTCCAAAATAAAGAAAAAACTAAAGGAAACCTAATAGTAACTAACTAACTATTTACAAGGGCAGCGGGCAAGTCCAACGGCTCACATGTTGATATCCCGGGCCAGGGCATCATCGAACTCCTGCTCGATGTCCCGGAGGCGGTCCTCTTCCATGGCCCCGAAGGTTCGCAGGGACGATGACATCTGGAACTCCAGGTCCCTGTCAATGGCCTCGAGGCACTTGGCTCGCCCCAGGGCCCTACGCACGGAGTTCTCCGCCCTGACCATCGTGAGCCGTGCCTCTTCCGCCCGCTGCCGCTCCGCATCTATTGCATGGCCCAACCGCTGCCACATGGAAGACACTTCCCCTCCAGGGTCTCCTGCCCTCCGGCCGATGCCTGCCCCTCCGATGATGAAGGCCCCGAGCCATCATGGCTCCCACCTTGTTGTTGCTGCTGCTGCTGCGCCGCTGCCTGTGCTCCGGCTCCTGCTGCCTGCACATCGTCCTCCAGCTGGGGTGCAGTTGTTGAGGTGGCCACCCCTGCTGGACGTCCGACTCCCGACTGTGGCAGGGATCTGTTGTCCACCAGCCTGGCCGCAGGGTCAGAGGCAGCTCCACAGGGCACCCATGTGATACATGGATGGGAAGATGGCATGGAGGACGACTGGGGCATAGGGGGTTCAGTTGAGGAGGGGGGCGGAACAAGGTCCAGGAAACGGAGGAATCCGGCCCTGGTGAGCTGTCCCAGTGGGTCACAGCGGTCAACGAGCCATGCGAGAAGACGTGCAGTCTCCTCATGAAAAGACTGCAGGTCAGCTCGCATGGCCCGTTGACGCAACGCCACCCCACCCAGGACAGGCTCAACCCGGTGCCGGATAGCCACATCCGCAGGGAGAGGAAGGCCAGTTGGTGTAAGCCAATCCCCTCCCTGAGAACGGGTCTGGACATAGGCATCCCTGCTGGTGTGAGATGATGCAGTGACAGGATCAGGGACAGGATTGCACACAGGCACCTCCGCGGCGGTCTGTGCTGCCTCCTGTTCCTGGTCCTGCACTGCACCACTAGCACCAGTGGAATCCCCACCTCCAGACCCCATCTCTGTCCCTTGCATGGCCTCCTCCTCCACGAAACCCCCCACCAACCTGGATGACTCCATGCCATCTTCCTCCGTTGGGCCCTGTGGGGTCTCAGCTGCCCCTTCTGCTGCCGAGGAGTCCAACTCCGACCTCTGCCTCTTGAACCTCCCCTCGGCAGCTGCGGCCTGGGACACGGCACCGGACTCCTCACTCCCGACGAGATGACAACCTGGGAGAGGAGCCGGGCCTTGCGTCTCTGGCTGGCAGTGCGATCCCTGCCGCTGTGCTCCACAGCACCTTCTCCGCCCTCTTTATCAGTTGACGCTGCAGACAGGGAGAAATAAAACACAGGCATCAGGGCACTGTACAATGGACTCACACACACATGACAGTTGTACATGAGTGGCATTGTCAAACTTCAGACATGGCATCACAATCCCCAACACACATGTCATTTCGACTCACACACATGAGCTATTCCACAGCCATATCGCAACAGCCAGCACCATCCATACACATACAACAGCATTAGCAGCCAAAGGTGAGCTAGACATCACATGAAACACAGGGAGTGCACTACACATGCACACACGCCACCACACTTACATGCATGTGTACACCTCCGCCAACTGTCGCAGTGTTGAGATCGGCATCCATGTCACATCTGCCAATCAGTCTTGCACATATCAGTGTCACATGCATCCATGCTGCATCACTGTTGCACCCTTGTCAAATACACACACATGCACATGTACACGGTGCAGATACATGCAGCTGGAACCAACATCCATGTGTGACACCACAACCATGCCAACTGACATACACAGTAATCCAAACATGTGTGCTCACACATCTGCATTTGGCTTGCATGCTTACCCACACATACACCATCAATGTGTTTCACACATGAAAGGACTTGCATGTGTCAGCCTCACAGCCTTGTACATACACATCCATACATGGCCCTAGAAAACCACATGTACAACCTGCACACTACTGGCACACCACCACACGCACAGCTTCCAATCAGTATGCATGTACACTTACCGCTCAACTCCAGACGGGTCTGCCTCTCAAGGACCTTGACGTGGAGCGCTGGGCATATGCATTCCAGGACCCTCATCTGATGTTCCGACAGGTGGCCCCTGGCACCCCTTAGCATCCGCTGCCTTCAAGAGGCGCGGGCCTTGTTGAGGGTCCTGGACCTGAAGTACTTCCAGTGCTTCTTGACATGTTGGAAGTCGCGGACTGCCACCCCCTCCGCGTTGATGGCAGTCACGATGTCCGTCCAGATCCGAGTCCGTCCTTCCTTGTTGGCGCATCTTGTTCCGAAGAGGGCATCATGCTGCCTCAGGACTTGCTCCACTAGGACACCAACTTCGGTGGCAGTGAAGCTGGCGCCCCTCTGCCTCTCTGGCTGGGGGTTGCCAGTGGTAGTTTCCGACATGGCAACCTCAGAGGCAGGTGTGGGTGGGCAACTGGGTCCTGGGGCTGGGCTGTGGAGCGATGGTATCCCAGTCAAGAGTCTTCAGTTCCAGCAGGGGTGGTCAAAGCAACTGCAACCCTGGCTGATGTGCAGGCAGCAAATAGCAGGGCACTTGGGCAGCAGGCAGTCAGGCAGCAGCAGATGGCAGGTGGGAGCATGCTCTGGGCTCTGGGGGGCAGTGATTCGGCCTTTTGGGCAGGAGCATGGTCTTCCGTGTGTTTTTGCATGGCCAGCTTGGTACAGAGGGATTTGGCACGTGAAAAATGTGCACGTCAGCGTGTAATTCGAGGAAAGGCCCCTAGCGCGTAAGCGCGTCAGCACTCGTATGCGCTTTCATTGGACCAAAGGCCCTTCAAGCGTAAGCGCCTCTGTGACGTGACGCGCACGGGCGTTTCCCTCGTGATGTTAGCTTAGTGGTTCAGCGCGCATGAAAAAACTGCACGTCCGCGTGTGAATGTGTGTAATCCGAGGAAAGGGCCTATGCGCGTAAGTGACGTGACGCGCGCGGGCGTTTCCCTCAGCACGGGTTAAAGGTGAGCGGGGGCAGAAGTTCGCTGTACGTGCCTTTCGTGGAGACCGAAGTGTGTTGCTGCTTCCTGTTGTTATGCGCGCCATCACAACTTCACAGCTATCAAGGACGTATCTCTTCTTTTGGCGGGGGTATTGGCTACACGTGTTTTTCTGCATCGCGCTAGTCAGACGGTGAGTCGCACACCGCTATTTTTCCCACTGCGGGTGCCCCTGTGTATCGCACCCATTTTCGAGGTCATAGTAGCCTGCGTGTCCCATGCATATGCGTTATTCGTGTTACTGGGTGCCACTGCGTACTGCGGGAGGTTGATTCCACGCACGTAGGCTGCAGGGTTGCGTGCTCAGTTTTACTGCAGTTTTGGGGTGCCTGAGCGTTGCGTGACCCGTCACTACATCACCGGGGTCACATACAGCCTTGCAGGTGCAGGGGGGCTGTTAACATCTTGCTTCCCACCCCCTACACCCCAATTGCCCAGGTCAATTGTGGTGTACACCTCCCATTGGCACTACTCCATCTGTGCCGGCACTACTACATCTGTGCCATGGTTGGGAGGCCACCAACGGTGAGGGGTGCCTCAGCTGGGCGTACTCCTCATGGCGGTCGGGGACGTGGCCGTGGTGACCAGGGAGTAGGGGGACTCCAGGGTGTCCAGGGCGGCCACAGAGGGGGAAGAGGCAGGGGTGCGCCACTTGAGCACAATGTTGTGCCATGTGTCGGTGCAGTCATGCCACCACCCCCTGTGGGTCCGGGAGATGCAGCTTCTGCATCTGGCACTGGTGCCCGTGTGACCCGGCAGTCCGTTCCATCAACTGCCACAGGCCCAAGGGTAGTGGTAGCTGCAGGTGCAGCTGTGGACACCGCGACCCAGGCTCAGGGTCTGCCAGCGCAGGCTGCGTTGGCACTTGAGGAGCCCTTGGAAGATTTCCAACAGGCCAGGAGGTAAACCATAGGGGCACGCAGGGCTGCTCTGACCAAGACACGTGTCCCTGGGGCAGTTATGTCATCTGCTGCCCTGAACAGCCGGATGTTGGCAAGTGCAGGGGCAGATGCACCCAACAACACCCCGGCTGTGAGTCTGCCAACCAGGACCGTTGCGGTCAATGACCCTGCCACAGCGGATGTTGCTGCGCAGGGTCCATTAGAGGGCACCCAGCTGCCACTGACACAAGTCAGGCCTTTGGTCGTCCCTCCACCTGCCACTCCCTTGGCTCAATCCACTGAACCCACTGGCCATACTGGTCAGGGTGGCATTAGCCAGCCAGGGTCTGTGCCACAGTCCAAGAGGAGGAAGGTTGCACCTGCAGCACAGGCTGGGACCCCACACACAGCCACGACCTCCTGCACGTCGAGGAAGAAGCCTTTCTGCAAGCATTTACTGGACTTCCTCGTGGACTACGTGCGGGGCCACAGCCGTGACATTGTAGTGGGTGCCAATAGTCAGACTACGGCTGCCCACCGTGACACCCACTGGAAGCAAGTTGCGGAACATGTCAGTTCATTCGGGCAAGAGTGCAAAAAGCGTTGGTATTACCTCAAACGCAGCGCTAAGGCTAAGCGTGCCTCAAATTACAACTGGACTCTGGTGACTGGCGGTGGGCCTGCACCAGAGGAGGAAGAGCTCATTCCGCATGAGTCACTCGTTGCGGAGTTCATACCATCTGAATCGGTCGAAAGAATGGGAGAGATGCTGGACTTTGATGCCCAGTCCAGTGAGTGTTGATGCGTGTTTGTTGAGGACGTGTGTGTTTTATTTGTGGGATGTGTTGTGCATGATTGCCACTACATGTGACGTGTACATGGTTCTGATGTGCAAGTAATGCAATGCTTCCGTGATGCATGTCTGCTGTGCTGGATGGTGGACATGTGGAGCAGACGGGGAGTGTCCGCATCACCACTATTGCATCCTACTCACATGCTGGTTACCAGTATACCCCTCCGGTCCATGTTCCAGCTCACTGGCCCTTCTGCATGTAGCGTGGGGTGACCTTCCTCTCAGCCCAGGCACAATGTCATAGCATGACTGACGTGCATGTGTCCTCTGCCTGCATGCGGGTACTCCATGTAGGCATGCTCCCTTGCCCCTCCTCTGCCACTCTGCACCCCAGTTCCACCTTTGCACTGGTCTGCTTCAATCTTGCCATTGGGTACTTTCCTGTTCATGCGTCCTGTGTACATGCTAACTTCCAGCGGACAATCTGCCAGACATATGCTGTGTAGTACAGCCTTTGTACTTGATGCAGGGTATCTCACTAGTACTGTGCAGAGGTCAGATGCCCCGCCGGGACATGAGTGCCCATTCATGCTCCATGTGCATTGCACGCATGCCCCTATGTGTCCTTGACTGGATGATCACTGTAATACAAGTCCTGGGTGACATACATTGCATGGCATCTCATCAGCCTTCCCATGTCAACTGTGGCTCAGTACTGCGTTGCACACATGTTTAGGGTCTGACAATCTGTGTGGGTCACAGGCCTCAGCCTGTTTAATGGCCAATGACTCTGTCCGACTGTTGTAGTGTCTTATTCACACATGGACGGCCTCCAGAGGTTTCATCATGTGTCCTGCTTACTGTCCCATCATCATTTGCAGTGTTGTCACTTGAATCACATTAAGCTGTTGATGCCAGTCAACACTGCCTGTCAATACACAGTTGTATGGTTAGCCTTTTGATACCATGCTAGGCATCCCTGCTTTTGCACTTGGGTGGAGGGGTGCTTTGCTTGTAGATATGCTACCCATTGAATGCACATTGCACGTGATGCCTGAAGTTGACCTTGCACTGCCTTCACATTTCCTGACGTACACCATGAAGTCCTTGTACATGTAGGTAGTGAGTGACATACACATTTGCTGCACTGCATAGACCCACTTCTATGCAAACTGCCACCTTTCAACAGGTCTGATCACAGAAGCAATTCAAAGTTGACCCAGCATGCATGCCAGGTTCTATTTTGTGTGTCACATGTCTGCCTGATGTGTTTGTTGTCGGTGCGTGTGTGTGTTGTGTGCTTCTAACATGTGTAGTGACCTTTTTTCTCTATATTTTTCAGATGATGATGCAATGGAGCCGGAGGATGGTGTTGTCATGCCAGACACAGGGTTGTTACCACTACATCAACCCGGCACAAGTGGGGGTCGTGGGGTGGTAGGCCACGAAAACCCCCAAGTGCTGCAGTCCATCTTGTCTCTGGCTGCCTATGAGTCCAGCCCTGATGACGACTCTGACGTCCATGTCGAGTTGGATGAGCATCAAGTCCATATGTCAGGGGTGAGTGATTCTGATGTGGACACTCCTCTGTCCGCGACACCTGCACTGAGGGGTCACGCAGTCTTGGTACCTCCGCCCGTGGTGGATCGGGACGCAGGGTCACCCTCCACACCAGTCACTGATTTGCCTGGGACACCACTTCGACGGGGGCATGTAGTCGTGCAGCCGCGGGCGGTGCCAACACAACGAGGACACCTGGTCCTTGGGTCCCGCAGAGGTCAAGCCCAGCAACGCGGTCGCCACGCGCAACCGCAGTATACTGAGTGGGAGCAAGACATGACTGCCAATTCTGAACGGCAGGGGGCAGCAATGGAGAACATCGCTGAGAGCATGGAGCGTGTGGCCCGATCTGTGCTCCCCCCTGCTAGGCAGGTGCTTCTCCAGCAGCAGGCGGCACGCTCCACGGCCCGCTCGCTCAGGCTGGGCATGGCGGCCTCAGACAGGGCACGCCAGGCTGAAATATCGTCTCTGCCTAAAGCAATTGCTGCTTACGCAGAGGCGCACATGGAGGCCCTGAGGGAGGAGTATGCTTCCCTCAAATCCACTCTG